>NC_088415.1:78686913-79028047 GCF_034236695.1 Oncorhynchus nerka | reverse complement strand
ACTCTGTACTGATACCCCCTGTATATAGCCTCCACATTGACTCTGTACTGGTACCCCCTGTATATAGCCTCCACATTGACTCTGTACCGGTACCCCCTGTATATAGCCTCCACATTGACTCTGTACTGGTACCCCCTATATTTCGCCTCCACATTGACTCTGTACCGGTACCCCCTGTATATAGCCTCCACATTGACTCTGTACTGGTACCCCCTGTATTTCGCCTCCACATTGACTCTGTACCGGTACCCCCTGTATATAGCCTCCACATTGACTCTGTACTGGTACCCCCTGTATTTCGCCTCCACATTGACTGTGTACCGGTACCCCCTGTATATAGCTTCCACATTGACTCTGTACCGGTACCCCCTGTATATAGCCTCCACCTTGACTCTGTACTGGTACCCCCTGTATTTCGGCTCCACATTGACTCTGTACCGGTACCCCCTGTATATAGCTTCCACATTGACTCTGTACCGGTACCCCCTGTATATAGCCTCCACCTTGACTCTGTACTGGTACCCCCTGTATATAGCCTCCACATTGACACTGTACCGGTACCCCCTGTATATAGCCTCCACATTGACACTGTACCGGTACCCCCTGTATATAGTCTCCACATTGACTCTGTACCGGTACCCCCTGTATATAGCCTCCACATTGACTCTGTACCGGTACCCCCTGTATATAGCCTCCACATTGACACTGTACCGGTAACCCCTGTATATAGCCTTCACATTGATACTGTACCGGTACCCCCTGTATCTGGCCTCCACATTGACTCTGTACCGGTACCCCCTGTATATAGCCTCAACATTGACTCTGTACCGGTAACCCCTGTATATAGCCTCCACATTAACTCTGTACTGGTACCCCCTGTATATAGCCTCCACATTGACACTGTACCGGTACCCCCTGTATATAGCCTCCACATTAACTCTGTACCGGTAACCCCTGTATATAGCCTCCACATTGACTCTGAACCGGTACCCCCTGTATATAGCCTCCACATTGACACTGTACCGGTACCCCCTGTATATAGCCTCCACATTGACTCTGTACCGGTACCCCCTGTATATAGCCTCCACATTGACACTGTACTGGTACCCCGTGTATATAGCCTCCACATTGACACTGTACCGGTACCCCCTGTATATAGCCTCCACATTGACTCTGTACTGGTACCCCCTGTATATAGTCTCCACATTGACTCTGTACCGGTACCCCCTGTATATAGCCTCCACATTGACTCTGTACTGGTACCCCCTGTATTTCGCCTCCACATTGACTCTGTACCGGTACCCCCTGTATATAGCCTCCACATTGACTCTGTACTGGTACCCCCTGTATATAGCTTCCACATTGACTCTGTAGCGGTACCCCCTGTATATAGCCTCCACATTGACTCTGTAATGGTACCCCCTGTATATAGCCTCCACATTGACACTGTACTGGTACCCCCTGTATATAGCCTCCACATTGACACTGTACTGGTACCCCCTGTATATAGCCTCCACATTGACTCTGTACTGGTACCCCCTGTATATAGCCTCCACATTGACTCTGTACTGGTACCCCCTGTATATAGCCTCCACATTGACTCTGTACTGGTACCCCCTGTATATAGCCTCCACATTGACTCTGTACTGGTACCCCCTGTATATAGCCTCCACATTGACTCTGTACTGGTACCCCCTGTATATAGCCTCCACATTGACTCTGCACTGGTACCTCCTGTATATAGACTCCACATTGACTCTGTACTGGTACCCCCTGTATATAGCCTCCACATTGACTCTGTACCGGTACCCCCTGTATATAGCCTCCACATTGACTCTGTACTGGTACCCCCTGTATATAGCCTCCACATTGACTCTGTACTGGTACCCCCTGTATATAGCCTCCACATTGACTCTGTACTGGTACCCCCTGTATATAGCCTCCACATTGACACTGTACTGGTACCCCCTGTATATAGCCTCCACATTGACACTGTACTGGTACCCCCTGTATATAGCCTCCACATTGACTCTGTACTGGTACCCCCTGTATATAGCCTCCACATTGACACTGTACTGGTACCCCCTGTATATAGCCTCCACATTGACTCTGTACTGGTACCCCCTGTATATAGCCTCCACATTGACTCTGTACTGGTACCCCTGTATATAGCCTCCACATTGACTCTGTACTGGTACCCCCTGTATATAGCCTCCACATTGACACTGTACTGGTACCCCCTGTATATAGCCTCCACATTGACACTGTACCGGTACCCCCTGTATATAGCCTCCACATTGACACTGTACCGGTACCCCCTGTATATAGCCTCCACATTGACTCTGTACCGGTACCCCCTGTATATAGCCTCCACATTGACTCTGTACCGGTACCCCCTGTATATAGCCTCCACATTGACACTGTACCGGTAACCCCTGTATATAGCCTTCACATTGATACTGTACCGGTACCCCCTGTATCTGGCCTCCACATTGACTCTGTACCGGTACCCCCTGTATATAGCCTCAACATTGACTCTGTACCGGTAACCCCTGTATATAGCCTCCACATTAACTCTGTACTGGTACCCCCTGTATATAGACTCCACATTGACACTGTACCGGTACCCCTGTATATAGCCTCCACATTAACTAACCCTGTATATACCATTAACTCTGTAACCCCTGTATATAGCCTCCACATTGACTCTGAACCGGCAACTCCCTGTATATAGCCTCCACATTGGACACTGTACCGGCAATTTCATATAGCCTCCACATTGACTCTGTACCGTACCCCCTGTATATAGCCTCCACATTGACACTGTACTGGTACCCCGTGTATATAGCCTCCACATTGACACTGTAAATGTACCCTGTATATAGTTCTGACATTGACTCTGTAACAGTACCCTGTATATAGCTCTACATTGACTTCTGTACCGGTACCCCTGTATATTCCACATTGACACTGTACCGGTAACCCCTGTATATAGCCTTCACATTGATACTGTACCGGTACCCCCTGTATATAGCCTCCACATTGACTCTGTACCGGTACCCCCTGTATATAGCCTCCACATTGACTCTGTACCGGTACCCCCTGTATATAGCCTCCACATTGACTCTGTACTGGTACCCCTGTATATAGCCTCCACATTGACTCTGTACTGGTACCCCCTGTATATAGCCTCCACATTGACTCTGTACTGGTACCCCCTGTATATAGCCTCCACATTGACTCTGTACTGGTACCCCCTGTATATAGCCTCCACATTGACTCTGTACTGGTACCCCCTGTATATAGCCTCCACATTGACTCTGTACTGGTACCCCCTGTATATAGCCTCCACATTGACTCTGTACTGGTACCCCCTGTATATAGCCTCCACATTGACTCTGTACTGGTACCCCCTGTATATAGCCTCCACATTGACTCTGTACTGGTACCCCCTGTATATAGCCTCCACATTGACTCTGTACCGGTACCCCCTGTATATAGCCTCCACATTGACTCTGTACTGGTACCCCCTGTATATAGCCTCCACATTGACTCTGTACTGGTACCCCCTGTATATAGCCTCCACATTGACTCTGTACTGGTACCCCCTGTATATAGCCTCCACATTGACTCTGTACCGGTACCCCCTGTATATAGCCTCCACATTGACACTGTACCGGTACCCCCTGTATCTGGCCTCCACATTGACTCTGTACCGGTACCCACTATATATAGCCTCCACATTGACTCTGTACTGGTACCCCCTGTATATAGCCTCAACATTGACTCTGTACCGGTAACCCCTGTATATAGCCTCCACATTAACTCTGTACTGGTACCCCCTGTATATAGCCTCCACATTGACTCTGTACCGGTACCCCCTGTATATAGCCTCCACATTGACTCTGTACTGGTACCCCCTGTATATAGCCTCCACATTGACTCTGTACTGGTACCCCTGTATATAGCCTCCACATTGACTCTGTACTGGTACCCCCTGTATATAGCCTCCACATTGACTCTGTACCGGTACCCCCTGTATATAGCCTCCACATTGACTCTGTACTGGTACCCCCTGTATATAGCCTCCACATTGACTCTGTACCGGTACCCCCTGTATATAGCCTCCACATTGACTCTGTACTGGTACCCCCTGTATATAGCCTCCACATTGACTCTGTACTGGTACCCCCTGTATATAGCCTCCACATTGACTCTGTACTGGTACCCCCTGTATATAGCCTCCACATTGACTCTGTACTGGTACCCCCTGTATATAGCCTCCACATTGACTCTGTACTGGTACCCCCTGTATATAGCCTCCACATTGACTCTGTACTGGTACCCCCTGTATATAGCCTCCACATTGACTCTGTACTGGTACCCCCTGTATATAGCCTCCACATTGACTCTGTACTGGTACCCCTGTATATAGCCTCCACATTGACTCTGTACTGGTACCCCCTGTATATAGCCTCCACATTGACTCTGTACTGGTACCCCCTGTATATAGCCTCCACATTGACTCTGTACTGGTACCCCCTGTATATAGCCTCCACATTGACTCTGTACTGGTACCCCCTGTATATAGCCTCCACATTGACTCTGTACTGGTACCCCCTGTATATAGCCTCCACATTGACTCTGTACTGGTACCCCCTGTATATAGCCTCCACATTGACTCTGTACTGGTACCCCCTGTATATAGCCTCCACATTGACTCTGTACTGGTACCCCCTGTATATAGCCTCCACATTGACTCTGTACTGGTACCCCCTGTATATAGCCTCCACATTGACTCTGTACTGGTACCCCCTGTATATAGCCTCCACATTGACTCTGTACTGGTACCCCTGTATATAGCCTCCACATTGACTCTGTACTGGTACCCCCTGTATATAGCCTCCACATTGACTCTGTACTGGTACCCCTGTATATAGCCTCCACATTGACTCTGTACTGGTACCCCCTGTATATAGCCTCCACATTGACTCTGTACTGGTACCCCCTGTATATAGCCTCCACATTGACTCTGTACTGGTACCCCCTGTATATAGCCTCCACATTGACTCTGTACTGGTACCCCCTGTATATAGCCTCCACATTGACTCTGTACCGGTACCCCCTGTATATAGCCTCCACATTGACTCTGTACTGGTACCCCCTGTATATAGCCTCCACATTGACTCTGTACCGGTACCCCCTGTATATAGCCTCCACATTGACTCTGTACTGGTACCCCCTGTATATAGCCTCCACATTGACTCTGTACTGGTACCCCCTGTATATAGCCTCCACATTGACTCTGTACTGGTACCCCCTGTATATAGCCTCCACATTGACTCTGTACTGGTACCCCCTGTATATAGCCTCCACATTGACTCTGTACCGGTACCCCCTGTATATAGCCTCCACATTGACTCTGTACTGGTACCCCCTGTATATAGCCTCCACATTGACTCTGTACTGGTACCCCCTGTATATAGCCTCCACATTGACTCTGTACTGGTACCCCCTGTATATAGCCTCCACATTGACTCTGTACTGGTACCCCCTGTATATAGCCTCCACATTGACTCTGTACTGGTACCCCCTGTATATAGCCTCCACATTGACTCTGTACTGGTACCCCCTGTATATAGCCTCCACATTGACTCTGTACTGGTACCCCCTGTATATAGCCTCCACATTGACTCTGTACTGGTACCCCCTGTATATAGCCTCCACATTGACTCTGTACTGGTACCCCCTGTATATAGCCTCCACATTGACTCTGTACTGGTACCCCCTGTATATAGCCTCCACATTGACTCTGTACCGGTACCCCCTGTATATAGCCTCCACATTGACTCTGTACTGGTACCCCCTGTATATAGCCTCCACATTGACTCTGTACCGGTACCCCCTGTATATAGCCTCCACATTGACTCTGTACTGGTACCCCCTGTATATAGCCTCCACATTGACTCTGTACTGGTACCCCCTGTATATAGCCTCCACATTGACTCTGTACTGGTACCCCCTGTATATAGCCTCCACATTGACTCTGTACTGGTACCCCCTGTATATAGCCTCCACATTGACTCTGTACTGGTACCCCCTGTATATAGCCTCCACATTGACTCTGTACTGGTACCCCCTGTATATAGCCTCCACATTGACTCTGTACTGGTACCCCCTGTATATAGCCTCCACATTGACTCTGTACTGGTACCCCCTGTATATAGCCTCCACATTGACTCTGTACTGGTACCCCCTGTATATAGCCTCCACATTGACTCTGTACTGGTACCCCCTGTATATAGCCTCCACATTGACTCTGTACTGGTACCCCCTGTATATAGCCTCCACATTGACTCTGTACCGGTACCCCCTGTATATAGCCTCCACATTGACTCTGTACTGGTACCCCCTGTATATAGCCTCCACATTGACTCTGTACTGGTACCCCCTGTATATAGCCTCCACATTGACTCTGTACTGGTACCCCCTGTATATAGCCTCCACATTGACTCTGTACTGGTACCCCCTGTATATAGCCTCCACATTGACTCTGTACTGGTACCCCCTGTATATAGCCTCCACATTGACTCTGTACCGGTACCCCCTGTATATAGCCTCCACATTGACTCTGTACTGGTACCCCCTGTATATAGCCTCCACATTGACTCTGTACTGGTACCCCCTGTATATAGCCTCCACATTGACTCTGTACTGGTACCCCCTGTATATAGCCTCCACATTGACTCTGTACTGGTACCCCCTGTATATAGCCTCCACATTGACTCTGTACTGGTACCCCCTGTATATAGCCTCCACATTGACTCTGTACTGGTACCCCCTGTATATAGCCTCCACATTGACTCTGTACTGGTACCCCCTGTATATAGCCTCCACATTGACTCTGTACTGGTACCCCCTGTATATAGCCTCCACATTGACTCTGTACTGGTACCCCCTGTATATAGCCTCCACATTGACTCTGTACTGGTACCCCCTGTATATAGCCTCCACATTGACTCTGTACTGGTACCCCTGTATATAGCCTCCACATTGACTCTGTACTGGTACCCCCTGTATATAGCCTCCACATTGACTCTGTACCGGTACCCCCTGTATATAGCCTCCACATTGACTCTGTACTGGTACCCCCTGTATATAGCCTCCACATTGACTCTGTACTGGTACCCCCTGTATATAGCCTCCACATTGACTCTGTACTGGTACCCCCTGTATATAGCCTCCACATTGACTCTGTACCGGTACCCCCTGTATATAGCCTCCACATTGACTCTGTACTGGTACCCCCTGTATATAGCCTCCACATTGACTCTGTACTGGTACCCCCTGTATATAGCCTCCACATTGACTCTGTACCGGTACCCCCTGTATATAGCCTCCACATTGACTCTGTACTGGTACCCCCTGTATATAGCCTCCACATTGACTCTGTACCGGTACCCCTGTATATAGCCTCCACATTGACTCTGTACTGGTACCCCCTGTATATAGCCTCCACATTGACTCTGTACTGGTACCCCCTGTATATAGCCTCCACATTGACTCTGTACCGGTACCCCCTGTATATAGCCTCCACATTGACTCTGTACCGGTACCCCCTGTATATAGCCTCCACATTGACTCTGTACCGGTACCCCCTGTATATAGCCTCCACATTGACTCTGTACCGGTACCCCCTGTATATAGCCTCCACATTGACTCTGTACCGGTACCCCCTGTATATAGCCTCCACATTGACTCTGTACTGGTACCCCCTGTATATAGCCTCCACATTGACTCTGTACCGGTACCCCCTGTATATAGCCTCCACATTGACTCTGTACCGGTACCCCCTGTATATAGCCTCCACATTGACTCTGTACTGGTACCCCCTGTATATAGCCTCCACATTGACTCTGTACCGGTACCCCCTGTATATAGCCTCCACATTGACTCTGTGCCGGTACCCCCTGTATATAGCCTCCACATTGACTCTGTACCGGTACCCCCTGTATATAGCCTCCACATTGACTCTGTACTGGTACCCCCTGTATATAGCCTCCACATTGACTCTGTACCGGTACCCCCTGTATATAGCCTCCACATTGACTCTGTACTGGTACCCCCTGTATATAGCCTCCACATTGACTCTGTACTGGTACCCCCTGTATATAGCCTCCACATTGACTCTGTACTGGTACCCCCTGTATATAGCCTCCACATTGACTCTGTACTGGTACCCCCTGTATATAGCCTCCACATTGACTCTGTACTGGTACCCCCTGTATATAGCCTCCACATTGACTCTGTACTGGTACCCCCTGTATATAGCCTCCACATTGACTCTGTACCGGTACCCCCTGTATATAGCCTCCACATTGACTCTGTACTGGTACCCCCTGTATATAGCCTCCACATTGACTCTGTACCGGTACCCCCTGTATATAGCCTCCACATTGACTCTGTACTGGTACCCCCTGTATATAGCCTCCACATTGACTCTGTACCGGTACCCCCTGTATATAGCCTCCACATTGACTCTGTACTGGTACCCCCTGTATATAGCCTCCACATTGACTCTGTACTGGTACCCCCTGTATATAGCCTCCACATTGACTCTGTACTGGTACCCCCTGTATATAGCCTCCACATTGACTCTGTACTGGTACCCCCTGTATATAGCCTCCACATTGACTCTGTACTGGTACCCCCTGTATATAGCCTCCACATTGACTCTGTACTGGTACCCCCTGTATATAGCCTCCACATTGACTCTGTACTGGTACCCCCTGTATATAGCCTCCACATTGACTCTGTACTGGTACCCCCTGTATATAGCCTCCACATTGACTCTGTACTGGTACCCCCTGTATATAGCCTCCACATTGACTCTGTACTGGTACCCCCTGTATATAGCCTCCACATTGACTCTGTACTGGTACCCCCTGTATATAGCCTCCACATTGACTCTGTACTGGTACCCCCTGTATATAGCCTCCACATTGACTCTGTACTGGTACCCCCTGTATATAGCCTCCACATTGACTCTGTACTGGTACCCCCTGTATATAGCCTCCACATTGACTCTGTACTGGTACCCCCTGTATATAGCCTCCACATTGACTCTGTACTGGTACCCCCTGTATATAGCCTCCACATTGACTCTGTACTGGTACCCCCTGTATATAGCCTCCACATTGACTCTGTACTGGTACCCCCTGTATATAGCCTCCACATTGACTCTGTACTGGTACCCCCTGTATATAGCCTCCACATTGACTCTGTACTGGTACCCCCTGTATATAGCCTCCACATTGACTCTGTACTGGTACCCCCTGTATATAGCCTCCACATTGACTCTGTACTGGTACCCCCTGTATATAGCCTCCACATTGACTCTGTACTGGTACCCCCTGTATATAGCCTCCACATTGACTCTGTACTGGTACCCCCTGTATATAGCCTCCACATTGACTCTGTACTGGTACCCCCTGTATATAGCCTCCACATTGACTCTGTACTGGTACCCCCTGTATATAGCCTCCACATTGACTCTGTACTGGTACCCCCTGTATATAGCCTCCACATTGACTCTGTACTGGTACCCCCTGTATATAGCCTCCACATTGACTCTGTACTGGTACCCCCTGTATATAGCCTCCACATTGACTCTGTACTGGTACCCCCTGTATATAGCCTCCACATTGACTCTGTACTGGTACCCCCTGTATATAGCCTCCACATTGACTCTGTACCGGTACCCCCTGTATATAGCCTCCACATTGACTCTGTACTGGTACCCCCTGTATATAGCCTCCACATTGACTCTGTACCGGTACCCCCTGTATATAGCCTCCACATTGACTCTGTACTGGTACCCCCTGTATATAGCCTCCACATTGACTCTGTACTGGTACCCCCTGTATATAGCCTCCACATTGACTCTGTACTGGTACCCCCTGTATATAGCCTCCACATTGACTCTGTACTGGTACCCCCTGTATATAGCCTCCACATTGACTCTGTACCGGTACCCCCTGTATATAGCCTCCACATTGACTCTGTACTGGTACCCCCTGTATATAGCCTCCACATTGACTCTGTACTGGTACCCCCTGTATATAGCCTCCACATTGACTCTGTACTGGTACCCCCTGTATATAGCCTCCACATTGACTCTGTACTGGTACCCCCTGTATATAGCCTCCACATTGACTCTGTACTGGTACCCCCTGTATATAGCCTCCACATTGACTCTGTACTGGTACCCCCTGTATATAGCCTCCACATTGACTCTGTACTGGTACCCCCTGTATATAGCCTCCACATTGACTCTGTACTGGTACCCCCTGTATATAGCCTCCACATTGACTCTGTACTGGTACCCCCTGTATATAGCCTCCACATTGACTCTGTACTGGTACCCCCTGTATATAGCCTCCACATTGACTCTGTACTGGTACCCCCTGTATATAGCCTCCACATTGACTCTGTACTGGTACCCCCTGTATATAGCCTCCACATTGACTCTGTACTGGTACCCCCTGTATATAGCCTCCACATTGACTCTGTACTGGTACCCCCTGTATATAGCCTCCACATTGACTCTGTACTGGTACCCCCTGTATATAGCCTCCACATTGACTCTGTACTGGTACCCCCTGTATATAGCCTCCACATTGACTCTGTACTGGTACCCCCTGTATATAGCCTCCACATTGACTCTGTACTGGTACCCCCTGTATATAGCCTCCACATTGACTCTGTACTGGTACCCCCTGTATATAGCCTCCACATTGACTCTGTACTGGTACCCCCTGTATATAGCCTCCACATTGACTCTGTACTGGTACCCCCTGTATATAGCCTCCACATTGACTCTGTACTGGTACCCCCTGTATATAGCCTCCACATTGACTCTGTACTGGTACCCCCTGTATATAGCCTCCACATTGACTCTGTACTGGTACCCCCTGTATATAGCCTCCACATTGACTCTGTACTGGTACCCCCTGTATATAGCCTCCACATTGACTCTGTACTGGTACCCCCTGTATATAGCCTCCACATTGACTCTGTACTGGTACCCCCTGTATATAGCCTCCACATTGACTCTGTACTGGTACCCCCTGTATATAGCCTCCACATTGACTCTGTACTGGTACCCCCTGTATATAGCCTCCACATTGACTCTGTACTGGTACCCCCTGTATATAGCCTCCACATTGACTCTGTACTGGTACCCCCTGTATATAGCCTCCACATTGACTCTGTACTGGTACCCCCTGTATATAGCCTCCACATTGACTCTGTACTGGTACCCCCTGTATATAGCCTCCACATTGACTCTGTACTGGTACCCCCTGTATATAGCCTCCACATTGACTCTGTACTGGTACCCCCTGTATATAGCCTCCACATTGACTCTGTACCGGTACCCCCTGTATATAGCCTCCACATTGACTCTGTACCGGTACCCCCTGTATATAGCCTCCACATTGACTCTGTACCGGTACCCCCTGTATATAGCCTCCACATTGACTCTGTACTGGTACCCCCTGTATATAGCCTCCACATTGACTCTGTACCGGTACCCCCTGTATATAGCCTCCACATTGACTCTGTACTGGTACCCCCTGTATATAGCCTCCACATTGACTCTGTACTGGTACCCCCTGTATATAGCCTCCACATTGACTCTGTACTGGTACCCCCTGTATATAGCCTCCACATTGACTCTGTACCGGTACCCCCTGTATATAGCCTCCACATTGACTCTGTACTGGTACCCCCTGTATATAGCCTCCACATTGACTCTGTACTGGTACCCCCTGTATATAGCCTCCACATTGACTCTGTACTGGTACCCCCTGTATATAGCCTCCACATTGACTCTGTACTGGTACCCCCTGTATATAGCCTCCACATTGACTCTGTACTGGTACCCCCTGTATATAGCCTCCACATTGACTCTGTACTGGTACCCCCTGTATATAGCCTCCACATTGACTCTGTACTGGTACCCCCTGTATATAGCCTCCACATTGACTCTGTACTGGTACCCCCTGTATATAGCCTCCACATTGACTCTGTACTGGTACCCCCTGTATATAGCCTCCACATTGACTCTGTACTGGTACCCCCTGTATATAGCCTCCACATTGACTCTGTACTGGTACCCCCTGTATATAGCCTCCACATTGACTCTGTACTGGTACCCCCTGTATATAGCCTCCACATTGACTCTGTACTGGTACCCCCTGTATATAGCCTCCACATTGACTCTGTACTGGTACCCCCTGTATATAGCCTCCACATTGACTCTGTACTGGTACCCCCTGTATATAGCCTCCACATTGACTCTGTACTGGTACCCCCTGTATATAGCCTCCACATTGACTCTGTACTGGTACCCCCTGTATATAGCCTCCACATTGACTCTGTACTGGTACCCCCTGTATATAGCCTCCACATTGACTCTGTACTGGTACCCCCTGTATATAGCCTCCACATTGACTCTGTACTGGTACCCCCTGTATATAGCCTCCACATTGACTCTGTACTGGTACCCCCTGTATATAGCCTCCACATTGACTCTGTACTGGTACCCCCTGTATATAGCCTCCACATTGACTCTGTACTGGTACCCCCTGTATATAGCCTCCACATTGACTCTGTACTGGTACCCCCTGTATATAGCCTCCACATTGACTCTGTACTGGTACCCCCTGTATATAGCCTCCACATTGACTCTGTACTGGTACCCCCTGTATATAGCCTCCACATTGACTCTGTACTGGTACCCCCTGTATATAGCCTCCACATTGACTCTGTACTGGTACCCCCTGTACTGGTACCCCCTGTATATAGCCTCCACATTGACTCTGTACTGGTACCCCCTGTATATAGCCTCCACATTGACTCTGTACTGGTACCCCCTGTATATAGCCTCCACATTGACTCTGTACTGGTACCCCCTGTATATAGCCTCCACATTGACTCTGTACCGGTACCCCCTGTATATAGCCTCCACATTGACTCTGTACTGGTACCCCCTGTATATAGCCTCCACATTGACTCTGTACCGGTACCCCCTGTATATAGCCTCCACATTGACTCTGTACTGGTACCCCCTGTATATAGCCTCCACATTGACTCTGTACCGGTACCCCCTGTATATAGCTTCCACATTGACTCTGTACTGGTACCCCCTGTATATAGCCTCCACATTGACTCTGTACTGGTACCCCCTGTATATAGCCTCCACATTGACTCTGTACTGGTACCCCCTGTATATAGCTTCCACATTGACTCTGTACTGGTACCCCCTGTATATAGCCTCCACATTGACTCTGTACTGGTACCCCCTGTATATAGCCTCCACATTGACTCTGTACCGGTACCCCCTGTATATAGCCTCCACATTGACTCTGTACTGGTACCCCCTGTATATAGCCTCCACATTGACTCTGTACTGGTACCCCCTGTATATAGCCTCCACATTGACTCTGTACTGGTACCCCCTGTATATAGCCTCCACATTGACTCTGTACCGGTACCCCCTGTATATAGCCTCCACATTGACTCTGTACTGGTACCCCCTGTATATAGCCTCCACATTGACTCTGTACTGGTACCCCCTGTATATAGCCTCCACATTGACTCTGTACTGGTACCCCCTGTATATAGCCTCCACATTGACTCTGTACTGGTACCCCCTGTATATAGCCTCCACATTGACTCTGTACCGGTACCCCCTGTATATAGCCTCCACATTGACTCTGTACCGGTACCCCCTGTATATAGCCTCCACATTGACTCTGTACTGGTACCCCCTGTATATAGCCTCCACATTGACTCTGTACTGGTACCCCCTGTATATAGCCTCCACATTGACTCTGTACTGGTACCCCCTGTATATAGCCTCCACATTGACTCTGTACTGGTACCCCCTGTATATAGCCTCCACATTGACTCTGTACTGGTACCCCCTGTATATAGCCTCCACATTGACTCTGTACTGGTACCCCCTGTATATAGCCTCCACATTGACTCTGTACTGGTACCCCTGTATATAGCCTCCACATTGACTCTGTACCGGTACCCCCTGTATATAGCCTCCACATTGACTCTGTACTGGTACCCCCTGTATATAGCCTCCACATTGACTCTGTACTGGTACCCCCTGTATATAGCCTCCACATTGACTCTGTACTGGTACCCCCTGTATATAGCCTCCACATTGACTCTGTACCGGTACCCCCTGTATATAGCCTCCACATTGACTCTGTACTGGTACCCCCTGTATATAGCCTCCACATTGACTCTGTACTGGTACCCCCTGTATATAGCCTCCACATTGACTCTGTACTGGTACCCCCTGTATATAGCCTCCACATTGACTCTGTACTGGTACCCCCTGTATATAGCCTCCACATTGACTCTGTACTGGTACCCCCTGTATATAGCCTCCACATTGACTCTGTACTGGTACCCCCTGTATATAGCCTCCACATTGACTCTGTACTGGTACCCCCTGTATATAGCCTCCACATTGACTCTGTACTGGTACCCCCTGTATATAGCCTCCACATTGACTCTGTACTGGTACCCCCTGTATATAGCCTCCACATTGACTCTGTACTGGTACCCCCTGTATATAGCCTCCACATTGACTCTGTACTGGTACCCCCTGTATATAGCCTCCACATTGACTCTGTACTGGTACCCCCTGTATATAGCCTCCACATTGACTCTGTACTGGTACCCCCTGTATATAGCCTCCACATTGACTCTGTACTGGTACCCCCTGTATATAGCCTCCACATTGACTCTGTACTGGTACCCCCTGTATATAGCCTCCACATTGACTCTGTACTGGTACCCCCTGTATATAGCCTCCACATTGACTCTGTACTGGTACCCCCTGTATATAGCCTCCACATTGACTCTGTACTGGTACCCCCTGTATATAGCCTCCACATTGACTCTGTACTGGTACCCCCTGTATATAGCCTCCACATTGACTCTGTACTGGTACCCCCTGTATATAGCCTCCACATTGACTCTGTACTGGTACCCCCTGTATATAGCCTCCACATTGACTCTGTACTGGTACCCCCTGTATATAGCCTCCACATTGACTCTGTACTGGTACCCCCTGTATATAGCCTCCACATTGACTCTGTACTGGTACCCCCTGTATATAGCCTCCACATTGACTCTGTACTGGTACCCCCTGTATATAGCCTCCACATTGACTCTGTACTGGTACCCCCTGTATATAGCCTCCACATTGACTCTGTACTGGTACCCCCTGTATATAGCCTCCACATTGACTCTGTACTGGTACCCCCTGTATATAGCCTCCACATTGACTCTGTACCGGTACCCCCTGTATATAGCCTCCACATTGACTGTACCCCCTGTATTAGCCTCCCATGACTCTGTACCGGTACCCCCTGTATATAGCCTCCACATTGACTCTGTACCGGTACCCCCTGTATATAGCCTCCACATTGACTCTGTACTGGTACCCCCTGTATATAGCCTCCACATTGACTCTGTACTGGTACCCCCTGTATATAGCCTCCACATTGACTCTGTACTGGTACCCCCTGTATATAGCCTCCACATTGACTCTGTACTGGTACCCCCTGTATATAGCCTCCACATTGACTCTGTACTGGTACCCCCTGTATATAGCCTCCACATTGACTCTGTACTGGTACCCCCTGTATATAGCCTCCACATTGACTCTGTACTGGTACCCCCTGTATATAGCCTCCACATTGACTCTGTACTGGTACCCCCTGTATATAGCCTCCACATTGACTCTGTACCGGTACCCCCTGTATATAGCCTCCACATTGACTCTGTACTGGTACCCCCTGTATATAGCCTCCACATTGACTCTGTACTGGTACCCCCTGTATATAGCCTCCACATTGACTCTGTACTGGTACCCCTGTATATAGCCTCCACATTGACTCTGTACCGGTACCCCCTGTATATAGCCTCCACATTGACTCTGTACTGGTACCCCCTGTATATAGCCTCCACATTGACTCTGTACTGGTACCCCCTGTATATAGCCTCCACATTGACTCTGTACTGGTACCCCCTGTATATAGCCTCCACATTGACTCTGTACTGGTACCCCCTGTATATAGCCTCCACATTGACTCTGTACTGGTACCCCCTGTATATAGCCTCCACATTGACTCTGTACTGGTACCCCCTGTATATAGCCTCCACATTGACTCTGTACTGGTACCCCCTGTATATAGCCTCCACATTGACTCTGTACTGGTACCCCCTGTATATAGCCTCCACATTGACTCTGTACTGGTACCCCCTGTATATAGCCTCCACATTGACTCTGTACTGGTACCCCCTGTATATAGCCTCCACATTGACTCTGTACTGGTACCCCCTGTATATAGCCTCCACATTGACTCTGTACTGGTACCCCCTGTATATAGCCTCCACATTGACTCTGTACTGGTACCCCCTGTATATAGCCTCCACATTGACTCTGTACTGGTACCCCCTGTATATAGCCTCCACATTGACTCTGTACTGGTACCCCTGTATATAGCCTCCACATTGACTCTGTACTGGTACCCCCTGTATATAGCCTCCACATTGACTCTGTACTGGTACCCCCTGTATATAGCCTCCACATTGACTCTGTACTGGTACCCCCTGTATATAGCCTCCACATTGACTCTGTACTGGTACCCCCTGTATATAGCCTCCACATTGACTCTGTACTGGTACCCCCTGTATATAGCCTCCACATTGACTCTGTACTGGTACCCCCTGTATATAGCCTCCACATTGACTCTGTACTGGTACCCCCTGTATATAGCCTCCACATTGACTCTGTACTGGTACCCCCTGTATATAGCCTCCACATTGACTCTGTACTGGTACCCCCTGTATATAGCCTCCACATTGACTCTGTACTGGTACCCCCTGTATATAGCCTCCACATTGACTCTGTACTGGTACCCCCTGTATATAGCCTCCACATTGACTCTGTACTGGTACCCCCTGTATATAGCCTCCACATTGACTCTGTACTGGTACCCCCTGTATATAGCCTCCACATTGACTCTGTACTGGTACCCCCTGTATATAGCCTCCACATTGACTCTGTACTGGTACCCCCTGTATATAGCCTCCACATTGACTCTGTACTGGTACCCCCTGTATATAGCCTCCACATTGACTCTGTACCGGTACCCCCTGTATATAGCCTCCACATTGACTCTGTACTGGTACCCCCTGTATATAGCCTCCACATTGACTCTGTACTGGTACCCCCTGTATATAGCCTCCACATTGACTCTGTACTGGTACCCCCTGTATATAGCCTCCACATTGACTCTGTACCGGTACCCCCTGTATATAGCCTCCACATTGACTCTGTACTGGTACCCCCTGTATATAGCCTCCACATTGACTCTGTACTGGTACCCCCTGTATATAGCCTCCACATTGACTCTGTACTGGTACCCCCTGTATATAGCCTCCACATTGACTCTGTACTGGTACCCCCTGTATATAGCCTCCACATTGACTCTGTACTGGTACCCCCTGTATATAGCCTCCACATTGACTCTGTACCGGTACCCCCTGTATATAGCCTCCACATTGACTCTGTACTGGTACCCCCTGTATATAGCCTCCACATTGACTCTGTACTGGTACCCCCTGTATATAGCCTCCACATTGACTCTGTACCGGTACCCCCTGTATATAGCCTCCACATTGACTCTGTACTGGTACCCCCTGTATATAGCCTCCACATTGACTCTGTACCGGTACCCCCTGTATATAGCCTCCACATTGACTCTGTACTGGTACCCCCTGTATATAGCCTCCACATTGACTCTGTACCGGTACCCCCTGTATATAGCCTCCACATTGACTCTGTACTGGTACCCCCTGTATATAGCCTCCACATTGACTCTGTACCGGTACCCCCTGTATATAGCCTCCACATTGACTCTGTACTGGTACCCCCTGTATATAGCCTCCACATTGACTCTGTACTGGTACCCCCTGTATATAGCCTCCACATTGACTCTGTACTGGTACCCCCTGTATATAGCCTCCACATTGACTCTGTACTGGTACCCCCTGTATATAGCCTCCACATTGACTCTGTACTGGTACCCCCTGTATATAGCCTCCACATTGACTCTGTACCGGTACCCCCTGTATATAGCCTCCACATTGACTCTGTACTGGTACCCCCTGTATATAGCCTCCACATTGACTCTGTACTGGTACCCCCTGTATATAGCCTCCACATTGACTCTGTACTGGTACCCCCTGTATATAGCCTCCACATTGACTCTGTACTGGTACCCCCTGTATATAGCCTCCACATTGACTCTGTACTGGTACCCCCTGTATATAGCCTCCACCTTGACTCTGTACTGGTACCCCCTGTATATAGCCTCCACATTGACTCTGTACCGGTACCCCCTGTATATAGCCTCCACATTGACTCTGTACTGGTACCCCCTGTATATAGCCTCCACATTGACTCTGTACTGGTACCCCCTGTATATAGCCTCCACATTGACTCTGTACTGGTACCCCCTGTATATAGCCTCCACATTGACTCTGTACTGGTACCCCTGTATATAGCCTCCACATTGACTCTGTACTGGTACCCCCTGTATATAGCCTCCACATTGACTCTGTACTGGTACCCCCTGTATATAGCCTCCACATTGACTCTGTACTGGTACCCCCTGTATATAGCCTCCACATTGACTCTGTACTGGTACCCCCTGTATATAGCCTCCACATTGACTCTGTACTGGTACCCCCTGTACTGGTACCCCCTGTATATAGCCTCCACATTGACTCTGTACTGGTACCCCCTGTATATAGCCTCCACATTGACTCTGCACTGGTACCCCCTGTATATAGCCTCCACATTGACTCTGTACTGGTACCCCCTGTATATAGCCTCCACATTGACTCTGTACTGGTACCCCCTGTATATAGCCTCCACATTGACTCTGTACTGGTACCCCCTGTATATAGCCTCCACATTGACTCTGTACCGGTACCCCCTGTATATAGCCTCCACATTGACTCTGTACTGGTACCCCCTGTATATAGCCTCCACATTGACTCTGTACTGGTACCCCCTGTATATAGCCTCCACATTGACTCTGTACTGGTACCCCCTGTATATAGCCTCCACATTGACTCTGTACTGGTACCCCCTGTATATAGCCTCCACATTGACTCTGTACTGGTACCCCCTGTATATAGCCTCCACATTGACTCTGTACTGGTACCCCCTGTATATAGCCTCCACATTGACTCTGTACTGATACCCCCTGTATATAGCCTCCACATTGACTCTGTACTGGTACCCCCTGTATATAGCCTCCACATTGACTCTGTACGGTGCCCCCTGTATATAGCCTCCACATTAGGCTCTGTACTGGTACCCCTATATTTCGCCTCCACATTGACTCTGTACCGGTACCCCCTGTATATAGCCTCCACATTGACTCTGTGCTGGTACCTTGCCCCCCTGTATTCCTTACTCCCGATGACTCTATGCCCGTACCCTGTATATAGCCTCCACATTGACTCCCATGCTGGTACCCCTGTATTTCATATACATTTGACTGTGTGCCGGTACCCCCTGTATGCGCAGCTTCCACATTGACTCTGCTTGCGGTGCCCCTGTATATAGCCTCCACCTTGACTCTGTGCTAATTTGCCCCCTGTGTTTCGGCTCCACATTGACTCTGTACCGGTACCCCCTGTATATAGCTTCCCACAGTGACTCTGCCGGTACCCCCTGTATATAGCCTCCACCTTGACTCTGTACCCGGTACCCCCTGTATATAGCCTCCACATTGACTCTGCCGTGCCTGTATATAGCCTCCACATTGACACTGTACGGTACCCCTGTATAGTCTCCACATTGACTCTGTACAGGTACCCCCTGTATATAGCATCCACATTGACTCTGTACGGTACCCCCTGTATTTAGCCTCCACATTGACTCTGTACCAGTACTCCTGTATATAGCCTTCACATTGACTCTGTACCGGTACTCCTATCTGGCCTCCACATTGACTCTGTACCGACACCCCCTGTATACCAAGCCTCCACATTGACTCTTACCGGTAACCCCTGTATATAGCCTCCACATTAACTCTGTACTGGTACCCCTGTATATAGCCTCCACATTGACTCTGTACCGGTACCCCCTGTATATAGCCCCTCCACATTGACTCTGTGCCGGTACCCCCTGTACTATAGCCTCCACATTGACTCTGTACCGGTACCCCCTGTATATAGCCTCCACATTGACACTGTACCGGTGCCCCCTGTATATAGCCTCCACATTGACTCTGTACCGGTACCCCCTGTATATAGCCTCACATTGACTCTGTACCGGTACCCCCTGTATATAGCCTCCACATTGACTCTGTGCCGGTACCCCCTGTATATAGCCTCCACATTGACTCTGTACCGGTACCCCCTGTATATAGCCTCCACATTGACTCTGTACTGGTACCCCTGTATATAGCCTCCACATTGACTCTGTACTGGTACCCCTGTATATAGCCTCCACATTGACTCTGTACCGGTACCCCTGTATATAGCCTCCACATTGACTCTGTACCGGTACCCCCTGTATATAGCCTCCACATTGACTCTGTACTGGGTACCCCTGTATATAGCCTCCACATTGACTCTGTACCGGTACCCCTGTATTTAGCCTCCATTGACTCTGTACAGGTAACCCCCTGTATATAGCCTCCACATTGACTCTGTACGGTACCCCCTGTATATAGCCTCCACATTGACTCTGTACTGGTACCCCCTGTATATAGCCTCCACATTGACTCTGTAGCCGGTACCCCCTGTATATAGCCTCCACATTGACTCTGTACGGTACCCCCTGTATATAGCCTCCACATTGACTCTGTACCGGTACCCCCTGTATATAGCCTCCACAGTGACTCTGTACTGGTACCCCCTGTATATAGCCCCCACATTGACTCTGTACGGTACCCCCTGTATTTAGCCTCCACATTGACTCTGTACTGGTACCCCCTGTATATAGCCTCCACATTGACTCTGTACTGGTACCCCCTGTATATAGCCTCCACATTGACTCTGTACTGGTACCCCCTGTATATAGCCTCCACATTGACTCTGTACTGGTACCCCCTGTATATAGCCTCCACATTGACTCTGTACTGGTACCCCTGTATATAGCCTCCACCGTGACTCTGTGCTGGTACCCCTGTATATAGCCTCCACATTGACTCTGTACTGGTACCCCTGTATATAGCCTCCACATTGACTCTGTACCGGTACCCCCTGTATATAGCCTCCACATTGACTCTGTGCAGGTACCCCCTGTATATAGCCTCCAGATTGACTCTGTACTGGTACCCCCTGTATATAGCCTCCACATTGACTCTGTACTGGTACCCCCTGTATTTCGCCTCCACATTGACTCTGTGCGGTACCCCTGTATATAGCCTCCACATTGACTCTGTACTGGTACCCCCTGTATATAGCCTCCACATTGACTCTGTACTGGTACCCCTGTATATAGCCTCACATTGACTCTGTGCTGGTACCCCCTGTATAGCCTCCACATTGACTCTGTGCTGGTACCCCTGTATATAGCCTCCACATTGACTCTGTACTGGTACCCCCCTGTATATAGCCTCCACAGTGACACTGTACGGGTACCCCTGTATATAGCCTCCACATTGACTCTGTACTGGTACCCCCTGTATATAGCCTCCACATTGACTCTGTGCCGGTACCCCTGTATATAGCCTCCACATTGACTCTGTACGGTACCCCCTGTATATAGCCTCCACATTGACTCTGTAACTGGTACCTCCTGTATATAGCCTCCACATTGACTCTGTACTGGTACCCCTGTATATAGCCTCCACATTGACTCTGTACCGGTACCCCCTGTATATAGCCTCAACATTGACTCTGTACCGGTACCCCCTGTATATAGCCTCCACATTGACTCTGTACCGGTACCCCCTGTATATAGCCTCCCACATTGACTCTGTGGTACCCCCTGTATATAGCCTCCCACATTGACTCTGTACCGGTACCCCCTGTATATAGCCTCCACATTGACTCTGTACCGGTACCCCTGTATATAGCCTCCATTGACTCTGTGCAGGTACCCCCTGTATATAGCCTCCACATTGACTCTGACCTGGTACCCCCTGTATATAGCCTCCACATTGACTCTGCTGGTACCCCCTGTATATAGCCTCCACATTGACTCTGTAGCGGTACCCCCTGTATATAGCCTCCACATTGACACTGTACTGGTACCCCCTGTATATAGCCTCCACATTGACTCTGTAGCGGTACCCCCTGTATATAGCCTCCACATTGACTCTGTACTGGTACCCCCTGTATATAGCCTCCACATTGACTCTGTACCGGTACCCTGTATATAGCCTCCACATTGACTCTGTACTGGTACCCCCTGTATATAGCCTCCACATTGACTCTGTAGCGGTACCCCCTGTATATAGCCTCCACATTGACACTGTACTGGTACCCCCTGTATATAGCCTCCACATTGACTCTGTACTGGTACCCCCTGTATATAGCCTCCACATTGACTCTGTACTGGTACCCCCTGTATATAGCCTCCACATTGACTCTGTACTGGTACCCCCTGTATATAGCCTCCACATTGACTCTGCACTGGTACCTCCTGTATATAGACTCCACATTGACTCTGTACTGGTACCCCTGTATTTCGCCTCCACATTGACTCTGTACCGGTACCCCCTGTATATAGCCTCCACATTGACTCTGTACTGGTACCCCCTGTATATAGCCTCCACATTGACTCTGTACCGGTACCCCCTGTGTATAGCCTCCACATTGACTCTGTACTGGTACCCCCTGTATATAGCCTCCACATTGACACTGTAGTGGTACCCCCTGTATATAGCCTCCACATTGACACTGTACTGGTACCCCCTGTATATAGCCTCCACATTGACTCTGTACTGGTACCCCTGTATATAGCCTCCACATTGACACTGTACTGGTACCCCCTGTATATAGCCTCCACATTGACTCTGTACTGGTACCCCCTGTATTTAGCCTCCACATTGACTCAAAATGGTACCCCCTGTATATAGCCTCCACAGTGACTCTGTACTGGTACCCCCTGTATATAGCCTCCACATTGACACTGTACTGGTACCCCCTGTATATAGCCTCCACATTGACACTGTACCGATACCCCGTGTATATAGCCTCCACATTGACACTGTACCGGTACCCCCTGTATATAGTCTCCACATTGACTCTGTACCGGTACCCCCTGTATATAGCCTCCACATTGACTCTGTACCGGTACCCCCTGTATATAGCCTCCACATTGACACTGTACCGGTAACCCCAGTATATAGCCTTCACATTGATACTGTACCGGTACCCCCTGTATCTGGCCTCCACATTGACTCTGTACCGGTACCCCCTGTATATAGCCTCAACATTGACTCTGTACCGGTAACCCCTGTATATAGCCTCCACATTAACTCTGTACTGGTACCCCCTGTATATAGACTCCACATTGACACTGTACCGGTACCCCCTGTATATAGCCTCCACATTGACTCTGTACCGGTAACCCCTGTATATAGCCTCCACATTGACTCTGTACCGGTACCCCCTGTATATAGCCTCCACATTGACTCTGAACCGGTACCCCCTGTATATAGCCTCCACATTGACACTGTACCGGTACCCCCTGTATATAGCCTCCACATTGACTCTGTACTGATACCCCCTGTATATAGCCTCCACATTGACTCTGTACTGGTACCCCCTGTATATAGCCTCCACATTGACTCTGTACCGGTACCCCCTGTATATAGCCTCCACATTGACTCTGTAACGGTACCCCTGTATATAGCCTCCACATTGACTCTGTACCGGTACCCCCTGTATATAGCCTCCACATTGACACTGTACCGGTAACGCCTGTATATAGCCTTCACATTGATACTGTACCGGTACCCCCTGTATATAGCCTCCACATTGACTCTGTACTGGTACCCCCTGTATATAGCCTCCACATTGACTCTGTACCGGTACCCCCTGTATATAGCCTCCACATTGACTCTGTACTGGTACCCCCTGTATTTCGCCTCCACATTGACTCTGTACTGGTACCCCTGTATATAGCCTCCACATTGACTCTACTGGTACCCCTGTATATAGCTTCCACATTGACTCTGTAGCGGTACCCCCTGTATATAGACTCCACATTGACTCTGTACTGGTACCCCCTGTATATAGCCTCCACATTGACTCTGTACTGGTACCCCCTGTATTTCGCCTCCACATTGACTCTGTACCGGTACCCCCTGTATATAGCCTCCACATTGACTCTGTACTGGTACCCCCTGTATATAGCCTCCACATTGACTCTGTACCGGTACCCCCTGTGTATAGCCTCCACATTGACTCTGTACTGGTACCCCCTGTATATAGCCTCCACATTGACACTGTACTGGTACCCCCTGTATATAGCCTCCACATTGACTCTGTACTGGTACCCCCTGTATATAGCCTCCACATTGACTCTGTACTGGTACCCCCTGTATATAGCCTCCACATTGACTCTGTACTGGTACCCCCTGTATATAGCCTCCACATTGACTCTGTACTGGTACCTGTATATAGCCTCCACGTGACTCTGTACTGGGTACCCCTGTATATATAGCCTCCACATTGACACTGTACTGGTACCCCCTGTATATAGCCTCCACATTGACTCTGTACGGGTACCCCCTGTATATAGCCTCCACATTGACTCTGTACTGATACCCCCTGTATATAGCCTCCACATTGACTCTGTACTGGTACCCCCTGTATATAGCCTCCACATTGACTCTGTACCGGTACCCCCTGTATATAGCCTCCACATTGACTCTGTACGGTACCCCCTGTATATAGCCTCCACATTGACTCTGTACTGGTACCCCCTGTATATAGCCTCCACATTGACTCTGTACTGGTACCCCTGTATATAGCCTCCACATTGACTCTGTACTGGTACCCCCTGTATATAGCCTCCACATTGACTCTGTACTGGTACCCCCTGTATATAGCCTCCACATTGACTCTGTACGGGTACCCCCTGTATATAGCCTCCACATTGACTCTGTACTGGTACCCCCTGTATATAGCCTCCACATTGACTCTGTACTGGTACCCCCTGTATATAGCCTCCACATTGACTCTGTACTGGTACCCCCTGTATATAGCCTCCACATTGACTCTGTACGGTACCCCCTGTATATAGCCTCCACATTGACTCTGTACTGGTACCCCTGTATATAGCCTCCACATTGACTCTGTACTGGTACCCCCTGTATATAGCCTCCACATTGACTCTGTAGCGGTACCCCCTGTATATAGCCTCCACATTGACTCTGTACTGGTACCCCCTGTATTTCGCCTCCACATTGACTCTGTACCGGTACCCCCTGTATATAGCTTCCACATTGACTCTGTACCGGTACCCCCTGTATATAGCCTCCACATTGACTCTGTACTGGTACCCCCTGTATATAGCCTCCACATTGACTCTGTACCGGTACCCCCTGTATATAGCCTCCACATTGACTCTGTACCGGTACCCCCTGTATATAGCCTCCACATTGACTCTGTACTGGTACCCCCTGTATATAGCCTCCACATTGACTCTGTACCGGTACCCCCTGTATATAGCCTCCACATTGACTCTGTACTGGTACCCCTGTATATAGCCTCCACATTGACTCTGTACTGGTACCCCCTGTATATAGCCTCCACATTGACTCTGTACGGTACCCCCTGTATATAGCCTCCACATTGACTCTGTAGCTGTACCCCCTGTATATAGCCTCCACATTGACTCTGTACTGGTACCCCCTGTATATAGCCTCCACATTGACTCTGTACTGGTACCCCCTGTATATAGCCTCCACATTGACTCTGTACTGGTACCCCCTGTATATAGCCTCCACATTGACTCTGTACTGGTACCCCCTGTATATAGCCTCCACATTGACTCTGTACTGGTACCCCCTGTATATAGCCTCCACATTGACTCTGTACTGGTACCCCCTGTATATAGCCTCCACATTGACTCTGTACCGGTACCCCCTGTATATAGCCTCCACATTGACTCTGTAACGGTACCCCCTGTATATAGCCTCCACATTGACTCTGTACTGGTACCCCCTGTATATAGCCTCCACATTGACTCTGTACTGGTACCCCCTGTATATAGCCTCCACATTGACTCTGTACTGGTACCCCCTGTATATAGCCTCCACATTGACTCTGTACCGGTACCCCCTGTATATAGCCTCCACATTGACTCTGTACCGGTACCCCCTGTATATAGCCTCCACATTGACTCTGTACTGGTACCCCCTGTATATAGCCTCCACATTGACTCTGTACTGGTACCCCTGTATATAGCCTCCACATTGACTCTGTACTGGTACCCCCTGTATATAGCCTCCACATTGACTCTGTACTGGTACCCCCTGTATATAGCCTCCACATTGACTCTGTACTGGTACCCCCTGTATATAGCCTCCACATTGACTCTGTACTGGTACCCCCCTGTATATAGCCTCCACATTGACTCTGTACTGGTACCCCCTGTATATAGCCTCCACATTGACTCTGTACTGGTACCCCCTGTATACAGCCTCCACATTGACTCTGTACTGGTACCCCTGTATATAGCCTCCACATTGACTCTGTACTGGTACCCCCTGTATATAGCCTCCACATTGACTCTGTACTGGTACCCCCTGTATATAGCCTCCACATTGACTCTGTACTGGTACCCCCTGTATATAGCCTCCACATTGACTCTGTACTGGTACCCCCTGTATATAGCCTCCACATTGACTCTGTACTGGTACCCCCTGTATATAGCCTCCACATTGACTCTGTACTGGTACCCCTGTATATAGCCTCCACATTGACTCTGTACTGGTACCCCCTGTATATAGCCTCCACATTGACTCTGTACTGGTACCCCCTGTATATAGCCTCCACATTGACTCTGTACTGGTACCCCCTGTATATAGCCTCCACATTGACTCTGTACTGGTACCCCCTGTATATAGCCTCCACATTGACTCTGTACTACTGGTACCCCTGTATATAGCCTCCACATTGACTCTGTACTGGTACCCCCTGTATATAGCCTCCACATTGACTCTGTACTGGTACCCCCTGTATATAGCCTCCACATTGACTCTGTACTGGTACCCCCTGTATATAGCCTCCACATTGACTCTGTACTGGTACCCCCTGTATATAGCCTCCACATTGACTCTGTGCTGGTACCCCCTGTATATAGCCTCCACATTGACTCTGTACTGGTACCCCTGTATATAGCCTCCACATTGACTCTGTACTGGTACCCCCTGTATATAGCCTCCACATTGACTCTGTACTGGTACCCCCTGTATATAGCCTCCACATTGACTCTGTACTGGTACCCCCTGTATATAGCCTCCACATTGACTCTGTACTGGTACCCCCTGTATATAGCCTCCACATTGACTCTGTACTGGTACCCCCTGTATATAGCCTCCACATTGACTCTGTACTGGTACCCCCTGTATATAGCCTCCACATTGACTCTGTACCGGTACCCCCTGTATATAGCCTCCACATTGACTCTGTACTGGTACCCCCTGTATATAGCCTCCACATTGACTCTGTACTGGTACCCCCTGTATATAGCCTCCACATTGACTCTGTACTGGTACCCCCTGTATATAGCCTCCACATTGTCTCTGTACTGGTACCTCCTGTATATAGCCTCCACATTGACTCTGTACTGGTACCCCCTGTACTGGTACCCCCTGTATATAGCCTCCACATTGACTCTGTACTGGTACCCCCTGTATATAGCCTCCACATTGACTCTGCACTGGTACCCCCTGTATATAGCCTCCACATTGACTCTGTACCGGTACCCCCTGTATATAGCCTCCACATTGACTCTGTGCTGGTACCCCTGTATATAGCCTCCACATTGACTCTGTACCCCCGGTAATACCCCTGTATATAGCCTCCACATTGACTCTGTACCTGGTACCCCCTGTATATAGCCTCCACATTGACTCTGTACTGGTACCCCCTGTATATAGCCTCCACATTGACTCTGTACCGGTACCCCCTGTATATAGCCTCCACATTGACTCTGTACCGGTACCCCCTGTATATAGCCTCCACATTGACTCTGTACCGGTACCCCTGTATATAGCCTCCACATTGACTCTGTACTGGTACCCCCTGTATATAGCCTCCACATTGACTCTGTGCCGGTACCCCCTGTATATAGCCTCCACATTGACTCTGTACTGGTACCCCCTGTATATAGCCTCCACATTGACTCTGTACTGGTACCCCCTGTATATAGCCTCCACATTGACTCTGTACTGGTACCCCCTGTATATAGCCTCCACATTGACTCTGTGCTGGTACCCCTGTATATAGCCTCCACATTGACTCTGTACCGGTACCCCCTGTATATAGCCTCCACATTGACTCTGTACTGGTACCCCCTGTATATAGCCTCCACATTGACTCTGTGCCGGTACCCCCTGTATATAGCCTCCACATTGACTCTGTACCGGTACCTGCCCCTGTATATAGCCTCCACATTGACTCTGTACCGGTACCCCCTGTATATAGCCTCCACATTGACTCTGTACTGGTACCCCCTGTATATAGCCTCCACATTGACTCTGTACCGGTACCCCCTGTATATAGCCTCCACATTGACTCTGTACCTGGTACCCCCTGTATATAGCCTCCACATTGACTCTGTGCCGGTACCCCCTGTATATAGCCTCCACATTGACTCTGTACTGGTACCCCCTGTATATAGCCTCCACATTGACTCTGTACCGGTACCCCCTGTATATAGCCTCCACATTGACTCTGTACCGGTACCCCCTGTATATAGCCTCCACATTGACTCTGTACTGGTACCCCCTGTATATAGCCTCCACATTGACTCTGTACCGGTACCCCCTGTATATAGCCTCCACATTGACTCTGTACTGGTACCCCCTGTATATAGCCTCCACATTGACTCTGTACCGGTACCCCCTGTATATAGCCTCCACATTGACTCTGTACCGTACCCCCTGTATATAGCCTCCACATTGACTCTGTACCGGTACCCCCTGTATATAGCCTCCACATTGACTCTGTACTGGTACCCCCTGTATATAGCCTCCACATTGACTCTGTACTGGTACCCCCTGTATATAGCCTCCACATTGACTCTGTACTGGTACCCCCCTGTATATAGCCTCCACATTGACTCTGTACCGGTACCCCCTGTATATAGCCTCCACATTGACTCTGTACTGGTACCCCCTGTATATAGCCTCCACATTGACTCTGTACCGGTACCCCCTGTATATAGCCTCCACATTGACTCTGTACTGGTACTGTACCCCCTGTATATAGCCTCCACATTGACTCTGTACCGGTACCCCCTGTATATAGCCTCCACATTGACTCTGTGCCGGTACCCCCTGTATATAGCCTCCACATTGACTCTGTACCGGTACCCCCTGTATATAGCCTCCACATTGACTCTGTGCGGTACCCCCTGTATATAGCCTCCACATTGACTCTGTACCGGTACCCCCTGTATATAGCCTCCACATTGACTCTGTACTGGTACCCCCTGTATATAGCCTCCACATTGACTCTGTACCGGTACCCCCTGTATATAGCCTCCACATTGACTCTGTACCGGTACCCCCTGTATATAGCCTCCACATTGACTCTGTACCGGTACCCCCTGTATATAGCCTCCACATTGACTCTGTGCCGGTACCCCCTGTATATAGCCTCCACATTGACTCTGTACTGGTACCCCCTGTATATAGCCTCCACATTGACTCTGTACGGTACCCCCTGTATATAGCCTCCACATTGACTCTGTACCGGTACCCCCTGTATATAGCCTCCACATTGACTCTGTACCGGTACCCCCTGTATATAGCCTCCACATTGACTCTGTACGGTACCCCCTGTATATAGCCTCCACATTGACTCTGTACGGTACCCCCTGTATATAGCCTCCACATTGACTCTGTGCGGTACCCCCTGTATATAGCCTCCACATTGACTCTGTACCGGTACCCCCTGTATATAGCCTCCACATTGACTCTGTACCGGTACCCCCTGTATATAGCCTCCACATTGACTCTGTGCGGTACCCCCTGTATATAGCCTCCACATTGACTCTGTACCGTGGTACCCCCTGTATATAGCCTCCACATTGACTCTGTTATGCCGGTACCCCCTGTATATAGCCTCCACATTGACTCTGTGCCGGTACCCCCTGTATATAGCCTCCACATTGACTCTGTACCGGTACCCTGTATATAGCCTCCACATTGACTCTGTACTGGTACCCCCTGTATATAGCCTCCACATTGACTCTGTACCGGTACCCCCTGTATATAGCCTCCACATTGACTCTGTACCGGTACCCCCTGTATATAGCCTCCACATTGACTCTGTACTGGTACCCCCTGTATATAGCCTCCACATTGACTCTGTACCTGGTACCCCCTGTATATAGCCTCCACATTGACTCTGTACCGGTACCCCCTGTATATAGCCTCCACATTGACTCTGTGCCGGTACCCCCTGTATATAGCCTCCACATTGACTCTGTGCTGGTACCCCCTGTATATAGCCTCCACATTGACTCTGTACGGTACCCCCTGTATATAGCCTCCACATTGACTCTGTACCAGTACCCCCTGTATATAGCCTCCACATTGACTCTGTACACGGTACCCCCTGTATATAGCCTCCACATTGACTCTGTACTGGTACCCCCTGTATATAGCCTCCACATTGACTCTGTACGGTACCCCCTGTATATAGCCTCCACATTGACTCTGTGCCGGTACCCCCTGTATATAGCCTCCACATTGACTCTGTACTGGTACCCCCTGTATATAGCCTCCACATTGACTCTGTACTGGTACCCCCTGTATATAGCCTCCACATTGACTCTGTACTGGTACCCCCTGTATATAGCCTCCACATTGACTCTGTACCGGTACCCCCTGTATATAGCCTCCACATTGACTCTGTACCGGTACCCCCTGTATATAGCCTCCACATTGACTCTGTGCAGTACCCCCTGTATATAGCCTCCACATTGACTCTGTACCGGTACCCCCTGTATATAGCCTCCACATTGACTCTGTACCGGTACCCCCTGTATATAGCCTCCACATTGACTCTGTACTGGTACCCCCTGTATATAGCCTCCACATTGACTCTGTACCGGTACCCCTGTTATAGCCTCCACATTGACTCTGTACCGGTACCCCCTGTATATAGCCTCCACATTGACTCTGTACTGGTACCCCCTGTATATAGCCTCCACATTGACTCTGTACGGTACCCCCTGTATATAGCCTCCACATTGACTCTGTACCGGTACCCCCTGTATATAGCCTCCACATTGACTCTGTACTGGTACCCCCTGTATATAGCCTCCACATTGACTCTGTACCGGTACCCCTGTATATAGCCTCCACATTGACTCTGTACTGGTACCCCCTGTATATAGCCTCCACATTGACTCTGTTACTGGTACCCCCCTGTATATAGCCTCCACATTGACTCTGTACCCCCCTGTATATAGCCTCCACATTGACTCTGTACGGTACCCCCTGTATATAGCCTCCACATTGACTCTGACTGGTACCCCCTGTATATAGCCTCCACATTGACTCTGTACTACTGGGCCCCCTGTATATAGCCTCCACATTGACTCTGTGCGGTTACCCCCTGTATATAGCCTCCACATTGACTCTGTACTGGTACCCCCTGTATATAGCCTCCACATTGACTCTGTACAGATGGTACCCCTGTATATAGCCTCCACATTGACTCTGTACTGGTACCCCCTGTATATATAGCCTCCACATTGACTCTGTACTGGTACCCCCTGTATATAGCCTCCACATTGACTCTGTACTGGTACCCCCTGTATATAGCCTCCACATTGACTCTGTACTGGTACCCCCTGTATATAGCCTCCATTGACTCTGTGCTGGTGCCCCTGTATATAGCCTCCACATTGACTCTGTACAGGGGTACCCCCTGTATATAGTCAATGACTCAATCCGGTACCCCCTTATATAGCCTCCACATTGACTCCTGGTACCTCCTGTATATAGCAGGCATTGACTCTGTACTGGTACCCCCTGTATATAGCCTCCACATTGACTCTGTACCGTCAATGTGCCCCTGTATATAGCCTCCACATTGACTCTGTACCGGTACCCCCTGTATATAGCCTCTCCACATTGACTCTGTAGTCCTACCACCCTGTATATAGCCTCCACATTGACTCTGTACAGTGGGTACCCCCTGTATATAGCCTCCACATTGACTCTGTACTGGTACCCCCTGTATCATGAGCCTCACATTGACTCTGTACTGGTACCCCCTGTATATAGCCACATTGACTCTGTACTGGTACCCCCTGTATATAGCCTCCACATTGACTCTGTACCCTGTTACCCCCTGTACTCAGCCTCCACATTGACTCTTCCTGGTACCTCCCCTGTATATAGCCTCCACATTGACTCTGTAGCTGGTACCCCTGTATATAGCCTCCACATTGACTCTGTACTGGTTCCCCCTGTATATAACCCTCCACATTGACTCTGTACCCTAGTACCCCCTGTATATAGCCTCCACATTGACACTGTACTGGTACCCCTGTATATAGCCTCCACATTGACTCTGTACTGGTACCCCCTGCTATATAGCCACCATTGACTCTGTACTGGTACCCCCTGTGTATAGCCCTTCAGACATTGACTCTGCTGGTACCCCTGTATAGGTAGCCTCCACATTGACTCTCATGGTACCTCCTGTAGTGGAACATTGACCCCCTGTATATAGCCTCCACATTGACTCTGTACTGGTTCCCCTGTATATAGCCTCCACATTGAACAATACTGGTACCCCCTGTATAAGCCTCCACATTGACTCTAACAGGGTACCCCCTGTATATAGCCCACATTGACTCTGGCGAAATGGCCCCCTGTATATAGCCCCACATCAGAGACAACGACCAGTACCCCCTGTATATACCTCCAACATTGACTCTGTACTGGTACCTCTGTATATAGCTATCCACATTACTCTGTACTGGTGACCCCCTGTCATATAGCCTCATTGACTCTTACTGGTACCCCCTGGTATCGCCTCCACATTAACTCTGTCCTGGTCCCCCCTGTATATAGCCTCCACATTGACTCTGTCAGTCCCTGTATCCATAGCCTCCATTGACTCTGATAATCCCCTGTATATACCCTCCATTGACTCTGCATACTGGTTCCTCCTGTATCCCCATCCAATGACTCTGTACTGGTACCTCCACTGTTTAGCCTCCACTATTGACTCTGTACTGGTACCCCCTGTATATAGCCTCCAATTGACTCTACTATGACTGACCCCCTGTATATAGCCTCCACATTGACTCTGTAAAATGGTACCCCTGTATATAGCCTCCCATTGACTCTGTTACTGGAACCTCCTGTATATAGCCTTTTTATGACTCTGTACTGGTGTTTTTTTAGCCTCCACATTGACAAAGATGCTGGTTCTGTTATGGATAGCCTCCACATTGGCAAAGATGACTTGGTTCTGTTATAGAGCCTTCCCTCCACTTGACTCTGATGACTTGGTTCTGTATATAGCCTCCACAGACTCTGTACAGGTACCCCCTGTACCACTACAGCCTCCACATTGACTCTGTGGAGAGGACCCCCTGTATATGCCTCCCACATTGACTCTCAGGGTACCTCCTGTATATAGCATCCACATGCAAGTCTGTACTGGTGCCCCTATTCGCAGGGTACCAGTAACAGACTCTGTCAATTACCCCCTGTATATAGATTCCACATTGACTCTGTACCGGTACCCCCTGTATATAGCCTCCAGTGTGGACTCTGTACTGGTACCCAGTATTAGCCTCACATTGAGGCTGGGCAGGGGTACCTGTACAGAGCCTCCACATTGACTCTGTTACTGGTACCCCCTGTATTTCGCCTCCAGGATTGACTCTGTGCCGGTACCCCCTGTGTATAGCCTCCACCATTGACTCTGTACTGGTACCCCTGTATATATACTCCACATTGACTCATCGGTACCCCCTTATGTTTCACATTGCACTGTATGGTACCCCCTGTAGGCGGCTGTCCATTGACACTGTACTGGTACCTGAGGATTTCGCCTCCACATTGACTCCCGGTACCCCTGTATATACGGGGTACGTGCAAATGAAGTAATACAGGGGGCTCTGTGCAGGGCTCGGAGCCTGCAGGGGCACTGGCTCCCAGTCAATGTGATCATACAGGGGTACCGCTACAAGCAATGGAAATATTTTCAATGTGGAGGCCTGCAGAGGAGAATACCCGGCCTACAGAAAGTCAATAATGGAGTAATACAGAAGAATTTCAATACCCAGAGTCAATGAATATGAATTACCCGGTAGGCTCGTGTGGAGACTATGCAGCCTGTGGAAGTCATGTGGAGGGCAGCAGACTACGGGTACGTGCAGTAATCAATGTGAAGGCTATATACGAGTTACGTACAGTGTGAGATATACGAGTACCATTACAGAATGTGGAGGGGCGGTGCCCGTTACAGGTCAATGTGGGGAGGCTATATACAGAGTGCGTACGGTGTCGTGTGGAGATACGCGGTGCCAGTGCAGTGTCGATGAGGCTGCCATACGGAGATACCGTACGAGTGTGTGGAGAATGCTTGGGGGTACGGTACGTGTGAGAATATATACAGGGGTACCGGTTCAGATGGAGATATATGCAGTCTGATTACAGGTTAATGTGGAATATATCAGGGGATTATTCTGAGGTCAATGGAGTCTCAGGGGGCACGACCACGGTGTCAATGTGGAGTCTCTGCGGGGGTCACCAGTACAGAGACCAATGGTATATGCAGGGTTACATTCTGAGTCAATGTTGAGCTATGTTGGGGGTCTGTTCACAGTAATGGAGAATCAGATACAGGGAGTACCCGATATCAATGTGAAGGCTTCATATACTATTTTTGTCTGTCTCAATGTGAATATGTGGGAGTGCGTTACCGTCAATGGGGTCTGTCTGAAATCGTGGAACCCGGGATGCACGTGTGCGTGTGGAGGCTACATGTCACTGTGTCAATGTGAGAGGCTCTGATTTCAATGCACATGTGGTACTATGCAGATTACTGTCACAGGGCATCAATGTGGAGAATATGCTGAGGTCTCCAATGCAGAATATTAGTATAGCTGGGGGTCTCAATACTGGGAAATCCCGTGTGGAAGATATACAGGGGCTGCAATACAGTGTCAGTAATGTGAGAATATCTCAGGGGTACATTACAAGTCAATGTGGAGGCAGGTCAATGTGAGACTATATACAGGGAGTACGGCCAAGTATCAATCTGGAGAACTATATCTGCGGTGCTCATTACGTGTGTGGAGGCTATGATTCAATACAGTAGTCTACAGGGGGCTAAATACAGAAATCAATGTGAATATATACAGGGAGGTCTCAATACGATGTTATCGTGTGGAGAGCCCATCTCCCAGGGTACCAGCTACTGGTCAATGTGGAAGACCTGCGGGGGTCTGTGCAGTGTCAATGTGGAGAATACTGCTACGGGGAGTGCCAATGCAGAGAATCAATGTGGAGGCGGGAGCACATTGCAGTGGAGCCATACGGGGAATTGATACGTGTCCAATGAGATATCTGCAGAGTGTGTGAGAATACCCGGGGGCCTGTCTGATATCATGAATCTCTGAGTACCTGTTCTCAGATATGGGCTCAGGGGGCCTGGTACAGAATGTGGAGTCTCTGATGCGTGCTGGAATGTGGAGGCCACGGGGAGTACGGTCTGGAGTAATGTGGAGCAGAGTGCTGGCTGAAATGAGAATGAGTCTGCAGGGAGGTGATCCCAGTGCAGGGCACGGGTACCAGTCAGAGTGTGTGTGGGGGCCGTACAGAGTCAATGTGGAGGCTGTGTTCACCGAGCCTCTGCAAGTCAGTGTGGGAATACGGGGGTATTGCCTGTCAGTGTGGGGCGTACGGTGCGGTATCGATGAGTGCCAGGGGGTACTGCAGTGATCAATGTGAGTGGTCTCCAATGATGTCAATGTGGGTACAAAGAGTGCCGATACAGGTAATGTGGAGAATACGGTAATGGAAGCCACGGGAGTATAATGCTGAAGTCAATGTTCTGCAGGAGTGCTGACATGCGAAAGTATTGTGGGCTGTACAGTACTGTACAGAGAGTCAATGAATCTCAGGGAATTGCGATACCGGTCATCATGGGAACTAGAGTTTAGTACAGAGTCAGTGTGGAGCTTATATACAAAGTGATACAGAAATCAATGAAGTGTCGATACCCAGTGCAATGTGGAGAGCAGGGGTGCCGTCAGTGTGGGCTATGATTGCTGGTGCAGTGAATATATCAGGTACAGGTGTCGGCTGGAGAGCCTGCAGGGGTGCTCGATACCTGGTGTCAATGGGTATGAAGTGCCCGATACAGTCAATGTGGAGATATGCAGGGGGTGCGTGCAGAATGTGGGGCTATATGCAGGGTTACCGTACGGTCAATGTGGAGATACTTCTTTGGGGGCCACCCGACCAGTGTGTGTGAGTCTGCCGGGAGTGCCAATGCAGAGTGGCTGACGGAGGCCTGCCAGGGTTGGGAGTCATTGGGCTATACAGGGGCCACGATACCGGGGTCAATGTGAAACCAGTTGATACAATATCTTGAATGTGAAGTCTCCGAGGGGTTAATTACGAGATGATATTAGTCATCTGAAGTCACGTCCGAGGAGGCATTTTTGAGTCTCATGTGAGAGACCTCATGAGTGCCGTGCCAGTGTCTCAAATGTGAATTTCTACGAGGCGATAATACAGTGTCAATGTTGGGGAAGTCTCAATGGAGATGGAGTGGTCTGATACAGGTCAATGTGGAAGCTACGAGTGCATTGCTAAGTCACGATATTGAGCCGAAAACCCGCCGATGCAGGTCAGGTGGAGGAAGATACTGCCAGAGTGCGATACAGGTCAATGTGAAACTCCCAAAACGAGGCAATCAGAGTGCTACAGGCAGTGTTGACCGAAGAGTGCGATACCGTGGCTGATACTGTGCAAGTCAATGTGGAGAATATACAAGTACCCGATGCAGGTCAATGTGGGCTGCTGGGGGTACCGATGTGAGGCTACTGTACGGTACAGAATCGATATTGGAGACTATATACGGGGAGTCTGTCGGGGTGAATCAATCGGAGAACTCTCTGGAGATATTGCGAAGTCAATGTGGAGATATACGAAGTACCGATACGAAATCATCGAACCGAGTTTCAATGGTCTTCATCGTGGAGAGAGCCACGGGGTCTGTGGGGGCTCATTGGGAAGTCAATGTGGGCCATATACAGGGGGTGACCCAAGTCAATGGAGGCGCCTGGGGAGTAACGGCTCTGAAGTCAGACGAGTGCATTATCAATGAATATACAGGGAATGCATGAGTACTATAAGGTATCAGTACTGTCAATGTGGAGCTATATACAGGGGGTCTCCGTCTGAATCAATGTGGAGTATATACGAGGGTACCAATGCAGTGTCAATGTGAGAATATATACAGGGGAGTACCAATGCAGTATGTGTTCTACGGGAGTACCAGTACAGAGTGTGAAACTATACAGGGTACTGTACAGAGTCAATGTGAGGCTACGGTACCAATACAGAATGTGAGAGAAGCAGAGTACCAATACAGAGAATCCCGTGTGAGGCATACTATCCCAGGGGTACCAACCACAGTGTGTGGAGAGGCTGGGGGCCACCAATGAAGTCAATGTGGAGGCCGGTGCAGCCTGGAATGTGGAGGCTGCAGGGGTACCAGTGCAGGAGTCAATGTGGAGGCTATATTTGAAGTGCATTTGGAAGTCAAATGTTCAGGAAATTCCAGTGTCAATGAAGGCACAGTCTATTCTGAAGTCAATGTTGAGTTCACAGTGTGAGCTGCAGGGAGTGCTGTCAGGTCAATGTGAACTCTCTCAGGTGCAGTACGGAGGTCAGTGTGAGCGGGAGACCTCGTGTGAGGAGGAATATATACGGGGGTGCCGGCCACGCGGAGATGTGGGGATATACGGGGGTGCAATGCAGAGTCAATGGAGAGATCCCAGGTATACAGGAGTACGATACGGTAATGTGTGGTATCTACAGGCGTGCAGTACAGTGTGTGGAGATATAGAGTGCATTGAAATTCGTATGTGACTATCTTCAGGGGAATTACAAGTCAATGGAACCTGCAGGGTACATTGCGATATTAATCTTCAGACTTCTGCCCAGAATCTCAGTACAGTCTCAGTGTTGAAATATATGGTACCGATACAGAATCAATGTGGAGGCCTATAGAGTGCATTCTGTGGTCAATGTGGAAGGCTACAGGGGGTACCGGTTCAGGTGTGGAGAATACCAGGGAGGTATTCTGGTTCAATGTGGAGTATACGGGGTTACACGACCTGAGTCAATGTGGAGGCCTTATATACAGGAGTACGACACGGTGTCAATGTGAATCTGCAGTCTGTAGTGTGGTGTACATTTTGGAATCGTTGAGGCTATATACAGAGAGTGCAGTACAGAGTCAGTGAATCAGCCTGAGTACGTGTGCAGTATCAATGTGAGGCTACTGTGGTTGTGTGTGTGAATTCCTGTCAGGGGAGCCACCGACAGAGTGTCAATGTGGAGGCTATATGAGTCTGCAAAAATCAATGTGAAGACCTGCAGAATTACCCATTGCAGTGTCAATGTGAGCTGCGGTATCAGCTGTGAGTGAAATTCTGTGCAGTGTCAATGTGGAGAATATATCTGAGGGTCTATTCTGAAGTCAATGGGAGGAGCCTCCGGGGGGTGAGATCGTGGGCTCCATATACGGGGGTGCCAATGCAGAGTCGTGTGAGGCTATATACGGGGGTGCCAGCCACAGTGATACGTGTGGAGCTGCCGGGGGTACCAATGCAGGGTGTGTGGAGCTACTTGCAGGTGCCAGTGTCGGGTCCGGGGGCCTGCAGTGTCAGTGTGGAGCTCCATACGGGGGCCTACGAAGTCAGTGTGGAGGCTATACAGGGGAGTGCCGATACGGAGGTCGGAGAATATCTCAGGGGGTGCCAATGCAGGTCAATGTGAAATCTGCCACGGGGAGCCTCCACGATACAGGGGCAAAAACCAAATTTCATTGAGATGTATCAGTGCCAGTGCAGATCCCAGTGCAGGGGGTGTTCTGCTCAATGTGGAGGCCTCTCAGGGTCACCAGTCTGGGTCAATGGAGATACCGGGGAGTGCCAGTGCAAAATGGAGAATACCAGGATTGCCAGTGCAGTGTCAATGTGGAGGCGTACTACAGGGGTACTGTGCAGAGTCAATGTGGAGCTACGGGGGTGTGCAGTAATCGACGATTATGACTGCAGTGTGTTCTCTGCCCGGGGGTGCCATTACGGAGTCGATATGTGGAAATTTATATACGAGTGCGCTAAGGTCAGTGAAGCGTTAAATGCAGAGTCAGCTCTGGAGAATCTGCTGAGGGGGTACGACCGCAGGAGGTTAACCTGTGAACTATATGGGGAATTGCGACGGTGTCGGAACCTGCGGAATTATCGTGCAGTCAGTAATTTATACAAGGGTCTTGATGCAATCGGAGAATATGAGTACGATACAGGTATGATTCTCTCCCGAGGGACACGATGTGAGAATATGAGGGGTACTTTGTTCTGTGTCAATGAATCTGCTACGGGGGCTCTGGCCTACAGAAGTGTGTGGAGGCCCGGGGTTGCGTACAGGTCAATGTTACAGGGTGTGCAGAGTCAATGTGGAGATAGATACAGGGAGTACGTGCAATTGTCAATGTGAAGGCTATATACTATTGTACATGGAGGCCTATACAGGCGATACGGAGGTCAATGTGGAGTATATGCAGGGAGTGCGATACTGAAGTCAATGGAGACTTATACGAGGTGCCGTACGTGACTCGTGTGGAGGCTGTACGCGGTCCTTCGACTGCAATGTCAATGGCCCGGGGGTGCAATACAGGAAGTCAAATGTGAAGATAGGGCTCTGTTCCCGAAAGTCAATGTGGAGAGTGCCAGTGATCAATGTGGAGCCTATGAGGGTACCAATGTTGTGAATATACACGGGGCACCAGTACAGAGTCAATGTGGAGAACTCTGGCTCATTTGATATGTCGAACTATACGGGGTACTACTACAGTGGTGAGTTGTGCAGTGTGGAGGCTACGGGGTACGGTGCAGGTCAAAATGTGGAGAATATACAGGGAGTACGAGCTGCAGGCTTGCGGTACAGGAGTCTCAATGTGGAGCAGGCGGGGGCTGCCAGTGCAGTCGTGATCCCGCAGGAGGTACCAGTGCAGGGGAGGGTCTGTGCAGTCAATGTGGAGTGTTGAGGTCTGTCCCAGGAAATGTGGGCTACTGCAGGGAGTGCATGCAGGGTCGTGTGGAGGTGCTGCTGCAGGGGGTGCAGTGTCAATGTGGAGGGCGGTCACACAGTCAATGTGGAGGCAGCTGCAGGGAGTACCAGTACGTGTCAGTGTGAGTACAGGGGTGCATGCAATGTGAGGCCTGAGAGACTACCATGCAGGCTATATACAGAGAGTGCCGCTGCAGAGTCAGTGTGGATGAGTGCCATTGCAGTGTGTGGAGATTCCACCATACGGGGGTGCGTGCAGAAGTCAGTGTGGAGGCAGGGGGTGTTGAAGTCAATGTGGAGCCTCTGGGAGTACGCATTGCAGGTCAATGTGGAGACCTGCAGGGAGTGCAATGTGCAGGGGCCCGCGTGCAGGTCAGTGTGGAATCTGTACGGGGGCTGTCTGAAGCTGTGAGAGCGAAGCTGGGGGCTTACCAGTGCAGAGTCAGTGAATTGCTATACAGGGGGTATAATGCAGAGTCAATGTGGAATATATACAGGGAACTCAATCAGAGGGTAATGTGGAAGACTATACGGGAGACACGATGCAAATAATGTGGAGGTATATAGGGAATTGCCGGTACGGTGTCAATGTGAAATATATCTACGGGGAATCTGTGGAGCCTATACAAGTACGGTGTCAATGTGAGTATACAGAGGCAAGTCAATGAGTCAGGTTACTGATACAGGTCAATGACCCAGGTGCAGTTTGTCGTGTGAGTCTATGGGGTGCAATGCAAATGTGAGAATACCATGCAGGGTTGATACAGAGTCAATGTTGGTGTCATATGCAGTGTCAAAGTGTGGAGACAACGTGCAGTATCAATGTGAGGCCTCCCAGAGATTCCCAGTCAGGTGCGGTGCAGGTCAATGTGGAGGCCTGCCTGGGAGTCATTGCAGAATCCTGACTGCTCTGGGGTGCGTGCAGTCAGTATTCTATCCCCGGGGGGCACGTGCCCGTGTCAGTGTGAGTGCAGAGTGCAATGCAGGGCAGGTGGAGGGTATCTTCGGGAGTGCCCGTGCAGGTCGGTGATATATACGGGGGTGCGTGCAAGTGAGCAAATACGGGGAATGCCATTGAGAGTCAGGTGGAGACTACGAAGTACGTCTGAAATCAATGTGAAATATACAGAGGGTACCGATGCACGGTCAATGTGGGCAAACTCAGAGTCACGTGAGGCAGGGGGAGACACCCAGTACATCTGAAATGCAATGCAAGTCAATGGAAGGCTATATCTGAAGTACGATGGGAGTCAGTGAAGCTACGAGTGTGAAGTGCCTAACAGAGTACGATACAATGGAGGCTGCAGGGAGTAATACAGAGTCAATGTCGCACAGGTCAGCGATGTGGGGTACCCGTCTGGGAAGTCATCCTTCTGGGGGGCTCAATACGACTATGGAGACTCTCTGAAAGAGTCTTCAGTCTGGAAGTCAATGTCGAGGAGGCTTCTGTCTAGTATCAGAGGAGATCTACCCAGGGGGTGTGCAGAAGTCAATGTGGTAAATGAGGGCTGCGAGTCAATGTGGAGAATCTTGAGGGTGCGTGCAAGTCAATGTGAGATCTCTTGGGGAGCCCCAGAGTGTGGGAGAATCTGCCTACAGGGTAATACAGAGGGAGTCAATGTGAGAAGCCAGAGAGGGTACTGCAAATCAATGGAGGAATAATCTCTGGGAGATTACCAGTACGTGTGTGTGGAGGCAGGGGATTACCAGTGCAGAGTGTGGGGATGCCAACACAGAGTCAATGTGAATGATTGCCAGTACAGTATTGAGTACCAGGGCCTGAAGTCAATGTGGAGGCCGGGGGTACCACGGGGTCAATGTGGAGAGATATATACAGAGTCTCTGAAGCTGGGGTGCCAGTACCCAAGTCAGTGAGGAGAGCCCGGGAGACACGACCACCCAAGTCAATGGGAGTGAAAATACAGGGTCAATGTGGAGACCTGCAGGGGGTCACGATACTGGAGTCAATGTGGGTGGAAGAATATATACAGAGGTGCCGATACCTTGATATTAGTGCGGGGGTAGCTCGTGCAATCAATGTGGAGAAACCAAGCTCTACAGGGAGCTGCAGCTACAGAGTGTGTGGATGCCCTCCCGGGAGTACCAATGCCGTCAATGTGGAGAATATAGTCAATGTGGAAGTGCAGGAGTGACAGAGTTAATGGAAATATATAGAGAGCGCGATGTCAATGAGAGTGTCGTAATGGAGGCTACAGTACATTGATGTGTGGAATACGGGGAGTACCGGTGGAGTCAGCCTGTGGAGGCCTGCCCGGGGTTACGTCTGGGGTGTCATGTGGAGGCTACGGGGGCCGGTGGTCTCAGTGTGAGTCATATACGAAGTCTGCAATACAAGTGTGGAGGCATATATACGGGGTTACGATACACTCTACAGAGATACCCGTGCAGAGTCGATGAACCCAGGCTGAGGTGCTGCAGTGCAATGTCGATGTGGACTATCTCAGGGGTTACGTGCAATGGAGGAGCTAAATACAGGGAGTACGGTGCAGGTCCCGGAGGCCTATCTTGGGGTACGTGCAGTGTGGAGACTATATACAGGGGAATTGCATTACAGTGTCAATGTGAAGTATACATTTTGTGTCAATGTGGAGGAGCTATGCTGAGGAGATCTGAAGAGTCAGATGAAACTATGGGGGCACCGATGATACAAAGGGTCTGGTCTAAATCTGAGTCTCAGTGGAGACTCCTCTCCAGAGTCATTCTGGTCGTGTCAAATCTATCTGGGGTACGTGCACAATCGATGGTAGCCAGGGGGTGCAATGCAGAGTCAATGTGGAAGATATCCCAGGGAGTTACCCGTGCAGAGTAATGTGGAAATACAGGGTGTGATCAATGTGAGAACTGCAGGGTGCGATTACTGGAGGTCAATGGTAGCCAGGAGACCGGTGCAGAGTCGATGTGAGAGGTATAGCAGGGGATGCCCGTGCAGAAATCAATGTGGAAATCTGTTGAGATACCATTCACGGAATGTGAATATATGCGGGGCGGAGAGGCCTATATGCCGATGCTGCAAGTCAATGTGAGGAGTTTCAATGATCAATGTGGAGGCTATATACGGGGGCCCACTGTCCCCCGGGACAATGTGAGTCTCAGTGCGGAAGTCAGTGTGGACCTCTGAGGTGCCCATTGCCCAGGTCATGGAGAACCAGTGTTGGAAGTCAGTATGCCTATATGCAGGGGTACTTGACAGTCAATGTGGAGGAGCCCCTATATCTGGGGGTGTCTCAATGAAGTCGAATATACAGAGGGGGTGTCATTGCAGGGCGTGGGGGCTATGGGGGTGCTCATTCACGGAAATTGTGTGAGCCAGCACGGGAGTCTATTTGTCAATGAGGAATGGTCTCAATCTAAGTCGGATATCTGAGGGTCTCGTCTGAGAGAGCCTTCTCTGGGGGTACCAGTCTGAGTCAATGTGGAAGATGTTAGAAGTGAGTCAGCTGTGAGGCCTGCGGGGGTGCAGGTCAATGTGGAGTCTGTGCTCCGTGTGGAGGCCTCTTCCCAAAGGGAGTCTGGCTGCAGGAAGTCAATGTGGGAGAATACGAGTACGGTGGAGAGACAGAAGGAACTCTGGGAGATTACCAGTGCAGAAGTCGAGAATATATACAGGGAGTACCCATTGCAGGTCAATGTGGAAGGCTACAGAGAGGCTGCACCAGTCAATGTGGAATATATCACAGGGGGTCTACCAGTGCAACGAAGTCATCATGAGTCTCTACAGGAGTACTGATGTGGAAGCTTCTCTCAGGGGGCCAATCTGAGTCGGGGCTCCATATACGAGTGCCCGTACAGAAATCAATGAAGTAATGTAATCTCAACCCAAGTCAATGTCTCTGATTGCCCGCAGGTCAATGTGGAGACTATACCCGGGAGTACCAATGGAGGCAAGACTACGGGGGAGCATTTTTGTATCAATGTGACTATATACGAGTTGCATGCAGTGTCAGAGGTACGTACAGAAGTCAATGTGGAAATTACCAGAGTGCCGTGCGGTGTCAATGTGGAGGCTGCGGTGCCAGTACGGTAATCATGTGGAGGCTATACGGGAGCCGCGACCACAGAGTCGATGTGAGGCATATACGAGGGAGTACCCGATACGTGTCAATATTGGAGGCTATGCCCCAGTGACAATCAATAATGGAGGCCTGTGATACAGAGTTGTCATGAGAGAGGCGCTTCTCTGAGGTTACGATACAGAGTCAATAATGAACTCTATCCCAGAATACGATACGATCGGCGATCTGGGGGTACCAGTACAGGGTAATGTGGGATGAAATTTACAGCTCGAACCTGCAGGGTGCCGTACAGGGAGTCCCGGAGAATATTACGGGAGTACGTGCAGTATCAATGTGAATACTGTGATTACCGTCTCCCCAGGGGGCACGTTTTGAGATCAATGGAGAATACTGCAGGGAATTACCCCGATACAGAGTCAATGTGGAGAGACAGGGGAGTACGTTGAAAGTGTCGTGTGATATACAGATTCGCTCGATACGTGGTAATGAGGCGGGTACCATTTTGTGTCGTGTGAGGCTATACGGGGTGGCTGAAGTCGTGTGAATATAGCAGGGAAGTGCAATGAAGTATTGTGGAGATCTGCCGTGCAGGCTCGTGTGGAGATGCCCGGGGGCTGCCGGTACGTGTGTGGAGGCTATTTGGGGGTGCCAGTGCAGAGTCGTGTGAGGCGGGGGCCTTATTGCGTTTGGAGGCTTGCCCAGTCACTACGTGTCGTGGAGGTACTGTGCAGAGTCAGTGTGAGAATACAGGGAGTACGTGCAGGTCATGTGGAGGCTAGGTGCAATTTTGAAGTCAATGAAGCCCAGGGGTACGTGCAATCAATGTGGAGACTAGCTCGAGTGTAAGTCAGTGATCTGGATTGCCAGTGAAATCAATGTGAGCAGGTACCAGCTACATGAAGGCTATATGCAGGGGTGCAATGCAGAGTGTGAGCCTATACAGGAGTGCACCAGTGCAGAGTCGTGGAGAGATATGGGGTCTACTGTACGTGTCGTGTGAGGCTACTTGCTGAGTACCAGTACGAAATCTGGAGGGTGATTGCCAGTGTGTTGTGATGCCCAGGGGGTGCCAGTACTGTGTCAATGTGGGTCTCTACAGGGAGTCTCATTAAGTCAATGAAATATATGGGGGTATCACAATCAATGTGAAGCTATAACAGGGGTAAATCAATGTGAGAGATATATACAGGGAATTACCCGATACAATGTGAGCGCCACGAAACCTGAAGTCAATATTAGTCTGCCTACAGGGGAGCCGCGATACCATCAATTCTCTGCAGAGTCACCAATGCAGAGTGTGGAGAAACTATACAGGGTACGTGCAAGAGTCAATCACGGGGGTATGTGGAAGGCTATATCTGATCTTCAATACAGGAGTCAATGGACAGAGTGCCGGTACAGAATATATAGGTGCCGGTACGTGTCCCAATGTGGAATATATACGAAAAGAGTGCTCGACACGTGTGAGATATACAGGGTACGACCTGTGTCAGTGGAATATACAGGGGTACCGTACAGAGTCAATGGGGTATATTATATCTGAGGTTACCGATACTGAAATCAATGTGGAGAATGCTGGCAGTGCAGTAGATGTGAGTCACTCCCGGGGGCACGTGCAGAGATTGTGTGGAGGCGGTTACGTCTAAGTCAATGTTGAATATACAGGGAGTACGAGCCTGGGAACGTGGAGGTGACTGAGAGATATAATGTGAAATCAGGGTTACACGTGTCAATGGGCGCCCAGGAAATTCTGAGGAGATCAATGTGGAGGCTCAGTGTGAGGACCTTCTGCAGGGGTACGTACAGTAATCTGATGCGGAGCTTCTCTTGGAGGTGATGCTGTGTCAATGGAGGCCTGCGGGGGTACCAGCCTGCAGAGTCAGGTGAGGCTGCTAACACGGGGGCCCGTGCAGGTCAATGAGCCACTGCAGGGGGTACGGTAATGGAGCAGCCACGAAACGCAATATGCCCAGAGTGCGATACAGATCAATTGAAATACCACAGACCGCCGGTATTTCTACACGTCAATGTGTGAGTGCAGTATGAGATCATCTTGAACTCGCGATTATTCTGAAGTCAATGGAGTATGCAGGGTGGAGGCCTGCCGGGGTGCGATACAAAGTCAATGGAGCGAAGCTGGGGGTACCAATACAGAAGTCAATGTGGAATATATGCAGGGTACGATACAGTCAATGTGGAGGCCTGCTAGGGTCTGTCTGGGGTATGTGCAATCAATGTGAAGGCTATGAGAGTACCCGTGCAGAGTCAAATGTGGAGAATATATACAGGGGAGTACCAATGTGCAAGTCAGCTCAATGGGTGATTTATCAGGGAGCCACATTGCAGGTGGAGAGCGTTGCCAGTACGAAACTCAATGTGGAGAGCCCAGGGGTGATACAGAAGTCAGGAGAGTACAGGGGAGGTACCAGTCAATGGAGGCAGGGGGTATCGAATGCAGAGTCAATGTGGAAATACTGCTGCCACGTGGGAATGTGGAGAACCTTGATTATAATACGTGTCAATGAGGCAGGGTACCAATGCAAAAAATGTCGGAGGAGCTACGGGGTACCAGTACAGAGTCAGCCTCTCCCAGAGTCTCAATGCAGACCGTGGAGGCAGAGTGCCAATGCAGACAAATGAGGCCTTCAGGGGGTGCGTGCAGGGTCAATGAGGAGCAGAGTACCAATGCAGTCAGTGTGATTGCGTATGCTATCTGATATTGAATATGCAGGGGAGTCGCCAATACGGTGTCAGAAATGTGGAGAACTACGAAATTCTGTGCGAAGGAAGGCAAATTCACAGGTGTGTGAGAATATATACAGAGTTACCGCTACGGAATCCATGTGGAAACTTCATGCAGAGAACAATGAAATATTGAAATGCGATACCCAGAGTCAACGGAGAGAGCGGTGCAGTACTGAAATCAATGTGAATGCTTGAGAGATACCCGTCTGAGAGTGTGGAGACTATGGGTCTCAATGCAGAGCAGTGGAATATACGGGGTACCGATACAGAATCAATGTGAGATCCTACAGGGAGATAGCTCGGCTACAGAAATCCGAAGAGTACCATGCCAAGTCAATGAATATATCACAGGGGAGGTACAGTGGGAGGCTATACGGGGTACCCGGCAGAGTGTGTGAGAGGCTATGTTGTTGTGTGGAGGTATAAGTGATGTGTGTGACCTACCTGCAGGGGTACGTGTCAGCAGGCTGTCCAGGGCGTACGTATGTGAAATACGGGGCCTTGTGCAGAGTCAATGTGAGTATGGTTTGATGCGTCTCTACAGGGGTATGTGAGATGTGGAATACTTTAGAGGTGCGATACGGGGTCAATGTTGAACTATGTGGTGCGACGCAGGGAATCAATGAGAATAGATACAGGGAGCCATTACAGTATGTGTGAAGATATCGCCACGGGGGTTGCGTGTTCAATGTGGAGGAGCGAGTACGCGATACGGAATCAATGTGGAAGACTATATGAGAGGTGCCGAGTCAGAATCGTGGAGTGCAAAGTGCAGTGCAGTGTCAGTATGTCAATCACTCCTGGGGGGCATTTTCAGTGTTCAGCGTCAATGAGAGAGCTTCACTCATACGAGAGTGCCAATGCAAGTCAGGTGAGTACAGAGTCAATGTACAGGTGCGATACTGTCAATATTGACCAATATAATGGAAGACCACCTCTGAAGTGATGCCGGTCAAGTGTCAAACTATATGCAAAGTACCGTGCTGCAGTCAAAGTATCGAAGCCGAATCTGGTAATGCAGAAGTATCAGGGAGAGTCAATGTGGAAAGTAGAGTGCTGTGCAGAGTCATGAAATGGGCTATACAGGGAAGTACCCGTGGAGTCAGTATTGAGGCTTCCTGCCAACAGGGGTACCGTACAGGGAGTCAGCTGTGAGAGACATTACAATGTCAATGGAGAGAATATATATACGGTGCGGTACGGTGTCAATGTGGAGGCTATATACAGGGTACCATGCAGAGTCAGAGTGAAATATACCAGGGGTACCGGTACAGGGTCAGTGTGGAAGCTAACCCCGGGGAGTGAAGTGGGTGGAGGTACCAGGGGAGTGCCGGTACAGGTCAGTGTGGAAGCTATATACAGGGGTACCCATTGCATCAGTGGTGAAGCCTCGTTCTGAAGTCAATGTGGGCTACCGTACCAGGTCAATGGGAGAAACGGGAAATATAATGCCGTCAATGAGAGAATATATACAGGGTGCATTCCCAGAGAGCATGTGAGCGCATGGGGGTATAATGAATATATACAGGGGGTGCATTGCAGAATCAGTGTGGAAGATGATGCCAGTACGGAAAGTCAATGTGGAGTAGAATGTGGAGCTGGGTGCCAATGCAGAGTCGTAATGAAGGAAGGCGCCTGCAGGGGCTACGGTACAGGTCAATGTGGAGAGGCCTATACAGAGTGCTGTTGGGGCTCCCGTGTGGGTAGTCAAATGAGTGCGGAGATCAATGGAATTTGGGGGCCTGTGTCGATGGTCTCAATGAAGTCAATGATCTGGTCGTCTGTGTTTTTTACAGAGAGTCAGTGATTATAACAAGTGAGTGCCCGTGCAAATGTGGGCTATAAACAGGGTACCATGCAAGTCAATGATGCAGGGGATATCAATGGAGGCTTGTCAATGGGACTATATACACGGGGTACAAGTGAATGTGGAGAATATGCCGGCGGAGATACCATTCTGTCAGAAATGTGGAGGCCCCTACCTACGGGGGACCAGCACAGCAAGTCAATGTGGAGAATATATACAGGGGCCAATGCAGGTCGATGTGCCCCGGGGTACCAATGCAGAGGCTCGGAGAATACAGGGGGTACCAGTACAGAATGGAGTCCCAGGGGGTACCAATGCTGGAGAATATCTTGGGGGTACCAGTACGTGTCAGTGGAGGCCACTGTACAGGGGGTATATTGTGTGGAGGCCTGCAGGGGCCTGTGCAGTCAGTGGGGAGCTCCACGGGGGTACCAGTGTGTGGAATATACAGGGTACCATTACAGAGTCAATGTGGAGGCTATACGGTACCGCTACAGGTCAGTGAGAGTCACCAATGCAAGTGGAGAATAACTGGGGGTCTGGAAGGTCAATGTGGAGAGCTGTAGAATTGTTTACGGTACAAAGTCAATGTGGAGAGGCTATATACAGGGTGTTACTGTACAGAGTCAATGTGGAGGCTATATACAGGGTGTTAGAGGTGCAGAGTCTAATGTAGGCTATGTACAGGGTGTTGCGGTACAGAGGTATCGGAAGTACTCACAGAGTGCCAATCAGAGAATGTGGTCTCCCAGGGGAATATATTGCAGAGAGTCAGGAGACTATATACAGGGGAGCCGCCAGCCTACAGAGTGTGTGGAGAGCTTCTGGGGGTGCCGTGGAGTTGTGGAGGAGCTATAGATGTGTGATAATGTGGAGAATAATATATCCCAGGGAATTGTAGTGCAGTGTCAATGTGAGTATCCGAAGTACGGCCTAATGTCAATGTGGAGAATAACCGAAGTACCGTACGGAATGTGAAATTATATACGATGGTTACGTCTAAATGTGGAAATATATACAGGGGGTACATTACGTGTCAATGTGATCTATATGCAGAGAGTCACTGTACAAGTAATGGAGAGGCTATACGGGATTGTTTCAGGGAGATAATGTTGAGGAGCCTGGGGTACGTGCAGAGTCAGTGGAGCCGGAGTGCCGACACTGGTAATCGTGTGAGAACTATATGCAGGGTTACTGTGTCAGTGTGGGACTACAGGGGGTACTGACGCAGGTCAATGTGGAATATGTGCCGACCATCGGGAACCTGCAGAAGAAGCAGTGTGGAGCTACAGGGGTACGATACGTAATGTGAATTCTACAGGGGTACCAATCTGTCAGGTGGTATATCAGCGTGGAGTCGTGTTGAATCCTGCTGGGGGTCACGATACAGAATCAGTCAGCAGGCAACCAATGCAGAGATCAGGTGGAGGCTAATTGCGGAAGTGTTGCTGTTCACGGCTGTGGAGGGGCGGTGCCCGCCCAGAGTCAATGGGCGAGAGATATGCAGGTGCCACGGAGTCAATGTGGAGAAAAGAGCTACGAGGAGTACTCAGTACGAGTCAATGTGGAAGAATATATCCCCGAGTACCCGACCACAGGTCGATATTGGAGTGGGGGCCAGTGCAGGTCAGTGTGGAGGCCACGAGAGTGCCGGTACCCGAATGTGTGGAGGCTACGAAATCAGAGGTCGATGTGAAATAGAGTGTCAGTGTGGAGAACTGGGGGCCACAGCCCAAATCAATGTGCTTGAAATTATAATACAGTATAATGTAGGCTCTCACAGGAGCATGCCAATACAGTGTCAATGTGGAGAGAGGTAATATATACAGAGTGCCAGTACAGAGAGTCAATGTGGAGACTATATACTGAGGGAGTATGAGCCACAAAGGAGGGTGCCAATCACAAGTCAATGTGGAAGACAGAGAATATAACTCTGAAGAGTCTGATACCAGGGAACCTGTCTGAAATGTGAAATCTGCTGAGAACGACCTACAGAGTCAGTAAATGAGAGAGAACCTGTCTGAAAGTCAATCTGAAACTGAGACGCATTAAGTCAATGGAGACTATATACAGGGGTACCAATACAATCCCAGATGTGAGACCTGCAGTGCAGAGCGGTGTCAATGTGAGGCTATACTGCTGATTGCCAATCGATGTGAGTATAACGGGGGTTCAATACAGAGTCGGTGTGGGTAATACCGGGGCGCCGATACTCGTGTGAGCTTATACAAGAGTGTACGAAGTCAATGTGAACCTCGAAGAGTGCATTGTACCCAGAAATCAATGTGAATACGGGGGTCTGTCTGATGTGGAGAATATCATACAGGGTGCTGATGCAAGTCAGTGTGGAAATATGCAGGGGGTGCCGTGGGTAGCTCAGGGGAATGCGAGCTGGGGAGTCAATAATTCTCCAGGGTGCGACGTGGAAGCAAGCTACAGGGAGTACCAGTACAGGAAATCAATGTCTTCTTACAGGGAGTACCATTACAGATTCAATGTGAAGATATATACGGGAGTGCCGTCTGAGGTCAATATTGAACTCCATATACAGGGGTTACGATACAGAAGTCGTGTCAGTCTCTCCCAGAGTCTGTCTGAGTTAATGGAGTGCAGGGTTGTGCAGAGCTGGGGGTGCAATGGAGAATCAATCTATAGTGCCCAGTACAGAGTCAATGAGTACAGAGATGCTGATACGGTGTCATGTTGACCTACAGGTGCGATACGAAATGTCTGATCAGGCTACAGAGGGTGCCCGATACAGTGTCAATCAACAGAGCTCTCTCCCAGGGTTACCGACACGGTGTCCTGTGGAGCTACCCAGAGTGCCGATACAGGAGTCAATGTGGAAGAGATTACCCGTACAAGTAATGGGGAACTATACAGGAGACGTGCAGTGTCAATGTGAGGCTACAGGGGTGCCGTGTGTGTGAGAATATGCAGGGTGCCAGTACAGAGTCAGGTGAGAACTCCTGCGAGTTTACATTGGAGGTCAATGTGAAACTATATGCAGGGTGCGATGCAGGTGTGAGTCAGTTGTACGAGTCAGGTGAGAATATATACGGTGTGCAGGTCAGTGTGGAAACTCATAGCTGCTGATATACACGATCGTGTTGGAGTAGTGAGGAATTGTTTGGAGACTATATGATTATTCTGAAGTGTGGAAGTAAAATCAAATGCAGGTCAATGTGAGTACAGAAGTCAATGGGCTAATACTAAGAGTACTGATGCAAGAATATCTCCCAGGGGAGTACTGAAATCAATGTGAAAGAATATATACGAAGTCTCCAGTACAGAGTGAAGAATATAGCAGGGTATCAATGCAGTCAATGTGGAGGAGCTTATCGGGAGCCGCCACCGCAAATCAGTGTGAGGCGGGAGTGCCATTGCAATGGGAGAATATCAAGTCTGCTGATGTCAATGAGCTATACGGGGTGCCAATGCGAGTCAATGACCTGCTACAGGGGTACGTGTGTGTGAGGCCCCGGGGAGTATGATACGTGTCGATGTGGAGAATATACGGGGGTACCATTACAGGAATCAATGTGGAGGAGCTATGATGCCAGTGTGGAGAAGTGCCAGTGCAGAGTCAGTGTGAATTTATGCAGAGTGCAGTACAGGGGAAGTTGTGTGGAGCTCAGGGAGTTGCCGGTACGGAAGTGGAGATATATACAGGGGTACATTACAGTCAGTGTGGAGGGGACTGCCTGCAGGGAGTACTTCAATCGTCAATGAGACTATATGCAGGGAGTACGTGCAGTGGGAAGCTTCCTGCCAGTCTGTTGCAGTGTCGATGTGAATACGGGGACAATACGAAGTCAATGGAGCTGACTGAGGGAGTCTGTGCAAGTCATTATACTGCCCAGAGTGCCCGTGCAGGTCAGTGGAGGCTCTCCCAGCGATGGAAGTCAGTGTGGAGGCCTGGGGTGCACAATGCAGGTCAATCTTGAAGGCAGGGACACTGTTACGGAAATATACGGGGGTCTCAATGCAGAGTGTGTGGAGGTAAGTGCCAGTTTCTCAGTACATGGAGGAGGCACGGTCAGTGTGAAGCCAGGGGTATAATACAGAAGTCAATGGAGAATGCCGGGGGTGCAATACAGAGTTCAATGTGGAGGCTACAGGGAGTGCATTACTGGAATCCATGGAGAACTAACGGGGTTACGTACAGTCAATGTGAGAATATCGAGGTACCGTGCAGGTAATGAATATATCAAGGGGGTGCGTACAGAGTACTGTGAAGTCATCGACTATAGTGGAGTGCGATACCCAGGTCGGCTCGGAGAGACACGAGGGGCCCATTGTGTCAATGTGAATATATACGAAGTCGCGGTAGAGTGTGTGGGAGGCTATATACAGAGTCACCGTCTGAACATTCTCTCCCAGAGTCCCGACTGCAGTGTCGTGTGAATCTGTCTTTACAGAAGTCTAATCACAGGTGTATCATGACTCTGAGTGCAGTACAGAATGTTGAGGCAGGGTACCCATTACCCAGGTCAGTGGAGTATATACAGGGCTTACGTCAATGTGGAGAGGCAGGGAATACCAGTGCAAGTAATGTGGAGGGCTACTGCTACGGGGTTGCCTGCAGGGAATGTGAAGATAATTGTACAGTGTCAATCAACGGAAACTATACAGGGAATACGTACAGAGTCAGAGGAAATGAGGGGTGCCGTACAGAATCAATGTGGAGGCTATGATTGTGCAATGTCAGTGTGAGATCTGCCACAGAAGTGCTCAGCAGAGATTAATGTGGAGGCCTATATCTGAGGTTATTTACCAGAGTGTGTTGAACTATACTCAGGGAGCACGTACAGAGTCAGCATGAGCCAAAAACCAGAGATACGGTACAATATCAATGTGAACTATATCCCAGGCGTTACGTACAGTGTCATGTGAAGGCTCTTGGGGAATAACATTCTATGAAGGTGCCGTTACAGAGTCAATATGTGGGTATATACAGGGGTACGACACGGTGGCTCAGTGTGGAGAATACTGCCGAGTGCAATGCAGTGTTGTCGTGGAGGCCTGCGGTACCCGGTACAGAGTCAATGTGGTGGTACAGCTACGTGTCAATATTGGAAATATATACAGGGAATTGCGATTCGGAATCAATGTGGAGGCTACTGTTGGGGAACGCGTACAGGTAATGTGGAGGCTATACAAAGTTGCGATACAGAAAATCAACAATGAAGGCATTCCCGACCACGGTGTTCAATATTGAGTCTACCCAGGGTACCTGGCTCGCCAATTATATATTCTGAAGTCAATGTTGTACGATACGAATGTGGGGCCAGGTGGTGCGTACGGTGAGGCATTGCAATGTGGAGCTGCCTACAGGGGTACGATGTGATATGCCCAGAGATGCGGCAGTGCAATGTGGAGACTGCGGTGCGATACTGTGTCAATGTGGAGGCCACGCGAGTCTCGATACGTGTGTGTGAGTTGCCACGGGGAACTACCAATGCAGTAATCAATGTGATAATGAGGGCTCAGTGCAAGTCAGCTCAATGAGAGTGCATATACAGGCTGAGTCCTGTGGAGGCTACCTACAGGGGGTGCCAGCTGGGATCGGCATGTGGAGGCTATATGCAGGTCTCCACAATCCCAGGGGGTGCCATTTAGAGAACCTGTGAGGGTCTGGCTGTGATGTGGAGCCATAGCTACGGGGACCTATACAGGGGGTGCAATGCAATCAATGTGGAGATTGCTCACAGGGGCTGATACAGAAATCCAGTGTGAGCTGCTGGGGAGTGCCAGTACGGAGATGCAGAGTGCGATACCCAAAGTGTGTGGAGGCCTGCTGGTGTGCCAACCTGAAGTCAATGAATCTGAGGAAGGCTGCAAATCAAGTGAAATATATTAGGGGGCCACCAATCACAGTGTATGAGGTATATACAGGGGGCCTCTGAATCAATGTGGGGAATATGGTCTCAACAAGTCAATGTGAAGGCCAAGTACCAATGCAATGAAGCCAGGGTACAGTGAGTCAATGTTGAACTATGCGGGGAATATGATACGTGTCAATGGGCTGCCGGGGGTACTATTCTGACCACGGGGGGCCTCGTGCGAGTCAATGTGAGAATTATAGCAAGGGTCTGCCTCTGAAGTCAATAGTATATACAGGGCCAATGCAGGAGAGATACTGCGGTGCCGATACAGGTCGATGGGCCTTGGGTACCAGTCACAGAGGCAATCGGAGGCTATACAGGGGTTACGTTCAGAGTTAATGTGGAGGCTATATGCAGGGGGTACCGGTACAGTGTTAATGTTGAGGCTATATACAGGGGTAATTGGTACAGAGTCAATGAGGCCAGATACAGGGGTACCGGTACAGTATCAATGTGAAGGCTATATACAGGGTTACCGGTACAGTGTCAATGTGGAGGCTATATACAGGGGTACAGAGTCGGTACAGTATCAATGTGAAGGCTATATACAGGGGGTTACAGGGTACAGTGTCAATGTGGAGGCTATATACAGGGGTACCCAGGGTACAGATCAATGTGGAGGCTATATACAGGGTTACCGGTACAGTGTCAATGTGGAGGCTATATACAGGGGTACCCGTACAGGAACGATGTCAATACAGGGTAGGCTATATACAGGGTATATACAGTGTCAATGTGGAGGCTATATACAGGGGTACCGGTACAGTGTCAAGGTGGAGGCTATATACAGGGGTACCGGTACAAGAGTGGAGGCTAATGTGGTACAGAGTCAATGTCTATACAGGGGGTACCGGTACAGAGTCAATGTGGGCCGAAATACAGGGGGTACCAGTACAGAGTCAGGTGGAGGCTATATACAGGGGTACCGGTACAGAGTCAATGTGGAAGCTATATACAGGGTACGGTACACAGTCAATGTGGAGGCGAAACAGGGGTACCAGTACAGAGTCAATGTGGAGGCTATATACAGGGGTACCGGTACAGAGTCAATGTGGAGGCGAAATACAGGGGGTACCAGTACAGAGTCAATGTGGAGGCTATATACAGGGGTACCGGTACAGAGTCAATGTGGAGCGAAATATAGGGGTACCAGTACAGAGTCAATGTGGAAGGCTATACAGGGGTGCGGTACAAGTCCAATGTGGAGGCTATATACAGGGGTACCAGTACAGAGTCAATGTGGAGGCTATATACAGGGGTATCAGTACAGAGTCAATGTGGAGGCTATATACAGGGGGTACCCGTACAGAGTCAATGTGGAGGCTATATACAGGGGGTACCAGTACAGTGTCAATGTGGAGGCTATACAGGGGTACACCAGTACAGGAAGTCAATGTGGAGGCTATATACAGGGGTACCAGTACAGAGTCAATGTGGAGGCTATATACAGGGGTACCAGTACAGAGTCAATGTGGGCTATATACAGGGGTACCAGTACAGTGTCAATGTGGAGGCTATATACAGGGTACCAGTACAGAGTCAATGTGGAGGTTATATACAGGGGTACCAGTACAGTGTCAATGTGGAGGCTATATACAGGGGGTACCAGTACAGTGTCCAATGTGGAGGCTATATACAGGGGTACCAGTACAGAGTCAATGTGGAGGCTATACACAGGGTACCGGTACAGAGTCAATGTGGAGGCTATATACAGGGGTACCAGTACAGAGTCAATGTGGAGGCTATATACAGGGGGTACCGGTACAGAGTCAATGTGGATACAGAGGGTACCAGTACAGAGTCAAAGTCTATATACAGGAGGTACCAGTGCAGAGTCAATGTGGAGGCTATATACAGGGGGTACACCAGTGCAGAGTCAATGTGGAGGCTATATACAGGGGTACCAGTACAGAGTCAATTTGGAGGCTATATACCAGTACAGTGTCCAGGTGGAGGCTATATACAGGGGGTACCAGTACAGAGTCAATGTGGAGGCTATATACAGGGGTACAGTACAGTGTCAATGTGGAGAGCTATATACAGGGTACCAGTACAGAGTCAATGTGGAGGCTATATACAGGGGTACCAGTACAGAGTCAATGTGGAGGCTATATACAGGGGTACAGCTACAGTGTCAATGTGGAGGCTATATACAGGGGTACCAGTACAGAGTCAATGTGGAGGCTATATACAGGGGTACAGCTACAGAGTCAATGTGGAGGCTATACAGGAGGTACCAGTACAGAGTCAATGTGGAGGCTATATACAGGGGTACGGTACAGAGTCAATGTGGAACTAAATATACAGGGGTACCAGTACAGAGTCAGTGTGGACTATATACAGGGGTACCGGTACAGAGTCAATGTGGAATCTATAGCAGGGGTACCGGTACAGAGTCAATGTGGAGGCGAAATACAGGGGTACCAGTACAGAGTCAATGTGGAGCTATACAGGGGTACCAGTACAGAGTCAATGTGGAGGGAACAGGGGGTATACAAGTCAATGTGGAGGCTATATACAGGGGTACCGGTACAGAGTCAATGTGGAAAGCTATATACAGGAGTACCGGTACAGTGTCAATGTGGAGGCTATATATAGGGGAGTGCCGGTACAGTGTCAATGTGGAGGCTATATATACAGGGGTATGGTACAGTGTCAATGTGGAGGCTATATACAGGGGTACCGGTACAGTGTCAATGTGGAGGCTATACAGAAGTGTACCGGTACAGTGTCAATGTGGAGGCTATATACAGGGGTACCGGTACAGTGTCAATGTGGAGGCTATATACAGGGGGTACCGGTACAGTGTCAATGTGGAGGCTATATACAGGGGGTACCTGCACAGAGTCAATGTGCGGGGGCACCGTTGTCGAGGTAATTGAGGTAATTATGTACATGTAGGTAGAGTTATTAAAGTGGATAATAACAGAGATTAGCAGCAGTGTGTGTGGGTGGGGGGGGGGGCAATGCAAATGGTCTGGGTAGCCATTTGATTAGCTGTTTAGGAGTCATATAGCTTGGGGGTAGAAGCTGTTTAGAAGCCTTTTGGACCTAGACTTGACGCTCCGGTACCTCTTGCAATGCGGTAGCAGAGAGAAAAGTCTATGACTAGGGTGCCTGGAGTCTTTGACAATTTCCAGGGCCTTCCTCTGACACCGCCTGGTATAGAGGTCCTGGATGGCAGGAAGCTTGGCCCCGGTGATGTACTGGGCCGTACGCACTACCCTCTGTAGTGCCTTGCGGTCGGAGGCCGAGCAGTTGCCATACTAGGCAGTGATGCAACCCGTCAGAATGCTCTCGATGGTGCAGCTGTAATAAACAAAAGTTAAATAAACTTAAAATCAGAAATGAACAGTAAACATTACTCACAAGTTTCAAAAGAATAAAGACATAGTTCTGGCTATTTAAAGTGTTGTAACAATGTGCAAATACAAAAGGGAAAATAAATATTATTTTCTTGTGGCAATAGGTCACACATCTTGCTGCTATGATGGCACATTGTGGTATTTCACCTTATAGATATGGGAGTTTATCAAAATTGTATTTGTTTTCAAATTCTTTCTTTCTCTAACACACACACACACACCTATACACGCACACTCAGCCTCTCCCACACACACCACCCCCTCTGCGTTTGACAATGTTGTCCCCTCTCGTCCACTTAATGACAGTGTGAGTGTGAGAGGAGTCTCAGTGTGAGGGCCCTAGCTGCCCTCTCCCTCAGGCGCTGGCTCTTTGTAGTGTAATGTAGTGGCAGTGCTAAGCAGGTGGCTGGGTCTGTTAAGTATGGCTGCTAAATAATCAGCAGCACCATCTCCTCATCCCCTTAGCAACAATATAAGATGGGGATTGGAGGGGTGGGGGTTGGAGTGATAAACACACATCAATGTCCCAGTGTGTGTTGCAGTGATGTCAGGCATACAGAATGAAAAAATAACTGTAATGAAAAATATACATTTTATTAATAATCATTTTGTCATCTTCATGTTTCATCATGTCTTTTCTGCATAACATTTCTGAACTAGTACTTACTTCCAAAATGTGTGGTGATGTGGTACAAAATCAGGGGAAAGGTAGCCTTTCTCCCGCCCTTCAAACTCCATTGACATGACTTCTACCTTATACTGCCAGCTAACAGATGCCGAAAGGCAGGCAGAGCGCTTCACTGGTTTTCATGTGTCAATATTTCCCATTATTGGCCTCCGAGTGGCGCAACGGTCTAAGGCACTGCATTGCAGTGTTAGCGCCGTCAATACAGATCCGGGTTTGATACTGGGGTGTGTCGCAGCCGGCCGTGACCGGGAGACTTATGAGGCGGCGCACAATTGACCCAGTGTCATCCAGGTTAGGGGAGGGTTTGGCCGGCCGGGATGTCCTTGTCCCATCACGCTCTAGCGATCCCCGTGAGGGCCGGGTGCATGCAGCTGGCTTCCGGGTTAAGCGAGCAGTGTGTGTCAAGAATCAGTGGTCTCGACCTTCGCCTCTCCCGAGTCCATAGGGGAGTTGCAGAGATGGGACAAGACTGTAACTACCACTTGGGGAGAAAAAGTACAAAATAAAGTAATTAATTTTCATTGCACTCAAATAATAAATGTGCATGTGTATTAGCATGAAAAAAGTAATGGGAATGGCAGGAGGACAGACAGGAGGACAGGTGGGACGATAGGCGGGAGGACAGACAGGAGGACAGACAGGAGGATAGACAGGAGGACAGACAGAAGGACAGGTGGGAGGACAGACAGGAGGACAGACAGGAGGATAGACAGGAGGACAGACAGAAGGACAGGTGGGAGGATAGGCGGGAGGACAGGTGAGAGGACAGACAGGAGGATAGGCAGGAGGACAGACAGGAGGATAGACAGAAGGACAGGTGGGAGGATAGGCGGGAGGACAGACAGGAGGACAGACAGAAGAACAGGTGGGAGGATAGGTGGGAGGACAGACAGAAGGACAGGTGGGAGGATAGGTGGGAGGAAAGACAGAAGGACAGGTGGGAGGATAGGCGGGAGGACAGACAGGAGGACAGACAGGAGGATAGACAGAAGGACAGGTGGGAGGATAGGCGGGAGGACAGACAGGAGGATAGGCAGGAGGACAGACAGGAGGATAGGCAGGAGGACAGACAGGAGGATAGACAGGAGGACAGACAGAAGGACAGGTGGGAGGATAGGCAGGAGGACAGACAGGAGGACAGACAGGAGGACAGGTGGGAGGACAGACAGGAGGACAGACAGGAGGACAGGTGGGAGGATAGGCGGGGGGACAGACAGGAGGACAGACAGGAGGACAGACAGGAGGATAGACAGGAGGACAGGTGGGAGGACAGACAGGAGGATAGACAGAAGGATAGACAGGAGGACAGGTGGGAGGATAGGCGGGAGGACAGGTGGGAGGACAGACAGGAGGATAGACAGGAGGACAGACAGGAGGACAGACAGAAGGACAGGTGGGAGGACAGGTGGGAGGACAGACAGGAGGACAGACAGGAGGACAGGTGGGAGGACAGACAGGAGGACAGGGGGGAGTCACATGTCATATATATTGTATTTGGAAACAGTTTTCAAAGATGGATTTTCTAAGAAAACAGCGTGAGCTTAGGAACCTACAGTACATCAATATAGAAGGTTTGTGTGTGTATGTGCACTGTGCAGGCTAAGAGTGTGTATGTGCACTGTGCAGTCTAAACGTTTATATATGCACTGTACAGGCTAAATGTGTGTATGTGCACTGTGCAGAATAAACGAGGTGATGATATGCACTGTGCAGGAGGATGTGCACTGACAGGCTAAACGTGGTATATGCACTGTGGGAGGCTAAACGTGACATGCACTGTGGAGGCTAAACGTGGATGCACTGTGCAGGCTAGGCGTGTATAGGATGCACTGACAGGCTAAACATTGATATGTGACTGTGCAGACAGATGACGGACGTGATGTGTGACTGTGCAGGCTAAACGTGACAGGCAGACTGATGAGGCAGACAGAAGACAGGTGATGAGGACTGTGCAGGAGGACAGGTGTATGTGCACTGTGACAGGAGGAAGCGTGTGATGTGTACTGTGCAGGATGGACAGTGCACTGGAGGACGTGATGCACTGTGCAGGACAGGCGATGACAGACAGAAGGACAGGTGTATTATGCACTGACAGGCTAAACGTGTGTATGTGACTGTGCAGGATGAGGAGGACTGTGCAGGCTAAACGTGTATATGCACTGTGCAGGCTAAACGTGGATGATGCACTGTGAGACTAAAGTATATGTGCACTGTGACACGTGTATATATGCACTGTACAGGTGCGACTGGATGTATATATGCACTGTGCAGGCTAAACGTGTATATATGCACTGTGCAGGCTAAACGTGATTATGCACTATGTGCACTGTGCAGGCTAAGACGTGGTATGTGCACTGTGCAGTCTAAGCGTGTGTATATGCACTGTGCAGGCTAAACGTGTGGTGCACTGTGCAGGACTGTGCAGGTAAACGTGGATATGCACTGTACAGGCTAAACGTGTGTATGTGCACTGTGCAGGCTAAACGTGTGTATGTACGGGTGTGCAGGACGTGTGTATATGCACTGTGCTAAACTTGTATATATGCACTGTGCAGGCACGTGTGTATGTGGCAGGCTAAACAGGTGTGTATATGCACTGTGCAGGCTAAACGTGTGTATATGCACTGTGGGAGGACATGCACTGTGGCAGGCTAAAGGTGTGTATGTGCACTGTGCAGGCTAAACGTGTGTATATGCACTGTGCAGGCTAAACGTGTATAGACAGGTAGTACACTGTGCAGGCAGAAGGATGTGCACAGTATATGTGCACTGTGCAGGCTAAACGTGTATATATGCACTGTACAGGCTAAACGTGGTATGTGCACTGTGCAGGCTAAACGTGTATATATGCACTGTGCAGGCTAAAGATGTTTATAGCAAGGCAGGCTAAACAGTGTGGTAGTGCACTGTGCAGGCTAAACGTGTGTATGTGCACTGTGCAGGCTAAACAGTGTGTATATGCACTGTGCAGGCTAAACAGGTATGTGCACTGTGCAGGCTAAACGTGTGTATATGCACTGTGCAGGCTAAACGTGTATATATGCACTGTGCAGGCTAAACGTGTGTATATGCACTGTACAGGCTAAACGTGTGTATGTGCACTGTGCAGGCTAAACATATATGCACTGTGCAGGAAACGTGTATATATGCACTGTGCAGGCTAAACGTGTGTATGTGCACTGTGCAGGCTAAACGTGTGTATATGCACTGTGCAGGCTAAACGTGTGTATATGCACTGTGCAGGCTAAACGTGTGTATATGCACTGTGCAGGCTAAGCGTGTGTATATGCACTGTGCAGGCTAAACGTGTGTATATGCACTGTGCAGGCTAAACAGGCTAAACGTGTGTGCACTGTGCAGGCTAACGTGTATATGTGCACTGTGCAGGCTAAGCGTGTGTATGTGCACTGTGCAGGCTAAACGTGTATATATGCACTGTGCAGGCTAAACGTGTGTATGTGCACTGTGCAGGCTAAACGTGTGTATGTGCACTGTAGGCTACGTGTGTATGCACTGTGCAGGCTAAACGTGTGTATGTGCACTGTGCAGGCTAAACGTGTATATATGCACTGTGCAGGCTAAAACGTGTGTATGTGCACTGTGCAGGCTAAGTGTGTGTATGTGCACTGTGTAAACGTGTATATATGCACTGTGCAGGACGTGTGTATGTGCACTGCTAAACTGTGCAGGCTAAACGTGTATATATGCACTGTGCAGGCTAAACGTGTGTATGTGCACTGTGCAGGCTAAACGTGTATATGCACTGTGCAGGCTAAACGTGTGTATGTGCACTGTGCAGGCTAAACGTGTGTATATGCACTGGCTAAACGTGTATATATGCACTGTACAGGCTAAACGTGTGTATGTGCACTGTGGTATATATGCACTGTACAGGCTAAACGTGTGTATGTGCACTGTGCAGGCTAAACGTGTGTATATGCACTGTGCAGGCTAAACTTGTATATATGCACTGTACAGGCTAAACGTGTGTATGTGCACTGTGCAGGCTAAACGTGTATGTGCACTGTGCACGTGTGTATATGCACTGTGCAGGATAAACGTGTATATATGCACAGGTGTGTGTATGTGCACTGTGCAGGCTAAACGTGTGTATATGCACTGTGCACTAAACGTGTATATATGCACTGTACAGGCTAGGTGTGTATGTGCAGCAGGCTAAACGTGTGTATATGCACTGTGCAGGCAGCACTGTGCAGGCTAAACGTGTGTATGTGCACTGTGCAGGCTAAACGTGTGTGTACTGTGCAGGCTAAACGTGTGTATGTGCACTGTGCAGGCTAAACGTGTGTATATGCACTGTGCAGGCTAAACGTGTGTATGTGCACTGTGCAGGCTAAGTGTGTGTATGTGCACTGTGCAGGCTAAACGTGTATATATGCACTGTGCAGGCTAAACGTGTGTATGTGCACTGTGCAGACTAAACGTGTGTATGTGCACTGTGCAGGCTAAACGTGTATATATGCACTGTGCAGGCTAAACGTGTGTATGTGCACTGTGCAGGCTAAACGTGTGTATATGCACTGTGCAGGCTAAACGTGTATATATGCACTGTACAGGCTAAATGTGTGTATGTGCACTGTGCAGGCTAAACGTGTATATATGCACTGTACAGGCTAAACGTGTGTATGTGCACTGTGCACGCTAAACGTGTATATATGCACTGTGCAGGCTAAACGTGTGTATGTGCACTGTGCAGGCTAAACGTGTGTATATGCACTGTGCAGGCTAAACGTGTATATATGCACTGTACAGGCTAAACGTGTGTATGTGCACTGTGCAGGCTAAACGTGTGTATGTGCACTGTGCAGGCTAAACGTGTGTATATGCACTGTGCAGGATAAACGTGTATATATGCACTGTGCAGGCTAAACGTGTGTATGTGCACTGTGCAGGCTAAACGTGTGTATATGCACTGTGCAGGCTAAACGTGTATATATGCACTGTGCAGGCTAAACGTGTATATATGCACTGTGCAGGCTAAACGTGTGTATGTGCACTGTGCAGGCTAAACGTGTGTATGTGCACTGTGCAGGCTAAACGTGTGTATATGCACTGTGCAGGCTAAACGTGTGTGTGCACTGTGCAGGCTATCGTGTGTATGTGCACTGTGCAGGCTAAACGTGTGTATATGCACTGTGCACGTGTGTATGTGCAGGCTACGTGTGTATGTGGTGTGTATGTATATATGCACTGTGCAGGCTAAACGTGTATATATGCACTGTGCAGGCTAAGGCGTGTGTATGTGCACTGTACAGGCTAAACGTGTGTATGTGCACTAAAGCGTGTGTATATATGCACTGTGCAGGCTAAACGTGTGTATGTGCACTGTGCAGGCTAAACGTGTGTATATGCACTGTGCAGGCTAAACGTGTATATATGCACTGTGCAGGCTAAACGTGTGTATGTGCACTGTGCAGGCTAAACGTGTGTATGTGCACTGTGCAGGCTAAACGTGTGTATATGCACTGTGCAGGCTAAACGTGTGTATGTGCACTGTGCACTGTGCAGGCTAAAGGTGTGTATGTGCACTGTGCAGGCTAAACGTGTATATATGCACTGTGCAGGCTAAAGGCGTGTGTATGTGCACTGTGCAGGCTAAACGTGTATATATACTGTGCACTGTGCAGGCTAACGTGTGTAACGTGTATATGTGCACTGTGCAGGCTAAACGTGTGTGCATGTGCACTGTGCAGGCTAAACAGGCTAAACGTGTATACTGTGCACTGTGCACTAAACGTGTATATATGCACTGTGCAGGCTAAACGTGTGTATGTGCACTGTGCAGGCTAAACGTGTGTATATGCACTGTGCAGGCTAAACGTGTATATATGCACTGTGCAGGCTAAAGGCTAAGCGTGTGTATGTGCACTGTGCAGGCTAAACGTGTGTATATGCACTGTGCAGGCTAAACGTGTGTATGTGCACTGTGCAGGCTAAACGTGTGTATGTGCACTGTGCAGGCACTAAAGCGTGTGTATGTGCACTGTGCAGGCTAAACGTGTGTATGTGCACTGTGCAGGCTAAACGTGTGTATATGCACTGTGCAGGCTAAACGTGTGTATGTGCACTGTGCAGGCTAAACGTGTGTATGTGCACTGTGCAGGCTAAACGTGTGTATGTGCACTGTGCAGGCTAAACGTGTGTATATGCACTGTGCACTGTGCAGGCTAAATGTGTGTATGTGCACTGTGCAGGCTAAACGTGTATATATGCACTGTGCAGGGCAGGCTAAGCGTGTGTATATGCACTGTGCAGGCACTGTGCAGTACAGGCTAAATGTGTGTATGTGCACTGTGCAGGCTAAACGTGTATATGTGCACTAAAGTGTGTGTGCAGGCTAAACGTGTGTATGTGCACTGTGCAGGCTAAGTGTGTATGTGCACTGTATATATGCACTGTGCAGGCTAAACGTGTGTATGTGCACTGTGCAGGCTAAACGTGTGTATATGCACTGTGCAGGCTAAACGTGTATATATGCACTGTACAGGCTAAATGTGTGTATGTGCACTGTGCAGGCTAAACGTGTATATATGCACTGTGCAGGCTAAACGTGTATATATGCACTGTGCAGGCTAAACGTGTGTATGTGCACTGTGCAGGCTAAACATGCTAACGTGCACTGTGCAGGTGTGTGTATGTGCACTGTGCAGGCTAAACATGTATATATGCACTGTACAGGCTAAATGTGTGTATGTGCACTGTGCAGGCTAAACGTGTATATATGCACTGTACAGGCTAAGCGTGTGTATATGCACTGTGCAGGCTAACGTGTATATATGCACTGTGCAGGCTGTGTGCACTGTGCAGGCTAAGGCGTGTGTATATGCACTGTGCAGGCTAAACGTGTATATATGCACTGTGCAGGCTAAACGTGTGTATGTGCACTGTGCTAACTGTGCAGGCTAAACGTGTGTATGTGCACTGTGCAGGCTAAACGTGTGTATGTGCACTGTGCAGGCTAAACGTGTGTATGTGCACTGTGCAGGCTAAACGTGTGTATGTGCACTGTGCACGTGTGCAGGCTAACTGTGTATATGTGCACTGTGCAGGCTAAACGTGTATATATGCACTGTGCAGGCTAAACGTGTGTATGTGCACTGTGCAGGCTAAACGTGTATATATGCACTGTACAGGCTAAGCGTGTGTATACTGTGCACTGTATATATGCACTGTACAGGCTAAACGTGTGTATGTGCACTGTGCAGGCTAAACGTGTATATATGCACTGTGCAGGCTAAACGTGTGTATGTGCACTGTGCAGGCTAAACGTATATATGTAAATGTGTGTATGTGCACTGTGCAGGCTAAACGTGTATGTGCACTGTGCAGTATATATGCACTGTGCAGGCTAATGTGCACTGTGTATATATGCACTGTGCAGGCTAAAGTGTGTATGTGCACTGTGCAGGCTAAACGTGTATATATGCACTGTGCAGGCTAAACGTGTGTATATGCACTGTGCAGGCTAACGTGTGTATGTGCACTGTGCAGGCTAAACGTGTGTATGTGCACTGTGCAGGCTAAATGTGCGTGCAGGCTAAACGTGTATATATGCACTGTGCAGGCTAAACGTGTGTATGTGCACTGTGCAGGCTAAACGTGTATATATGCACTGTGCAGGCTAAACGTGTGTATGTGCACTGTGTGTATATGCACTGTGCAGGCTAAACGTGTGTATGTGCACTGTGCAGGCTAAACGTGTGTATATGCACTGTGCAGGCTAAACGTGTGTATGTGCACTGTGCAGGCTAAACGTGTGTATGTGCACTGTGCAGGCTAAACGTGTATATGTGCACTGTGCAGGCTAAACGTGTGTATGTGCACTGTGCAGGCTAAACGTGTATATATGCACTGTGCAGGCTAAATGTGTGTATGTGCACTGTGCAGGCTAAACGTGTATATATGCACTGTGCAGGCTAAACGTGTGTATATGCACTGTGCAGGCTAAACGTGTGTATGTGCACTGTGCAGGCTAAACATGTATATATGCACTGTGCAGGCTAAATGTGTGTATGTGCACTGTGCAGGCATGTATATATGCACTGTGCAGGCTAAATGTGTGTATGTGCACTGTGCAGAGCTAAACGTGTGTATGTGCCCTGTGCAGGCTAAGCGTGTGTATATGCACTGTGCAGGCTAAACTGTGCAGGTGTATATGTGCACTGTGCAGGCTAAACGTGTGTATGTGCACTGTGCAGGCTAAACGTGTGTATATGCACTGTGCAGGCTAAACGTGTGTATGTGCACTGTGCAGGCTAAACGTGTGTATGTGCACTGTGCAGGCTAAACGTGTGTATATGCACTGTGCAGGCTAAACGTGTGTGTATATATGCACTGTGCAGGCTAAACGTGTATATATGCACTGTGCAGGCTAAACGTGTGTATGTGCACTGTGCAGGCTAAACGTGTGTATGTGCACTGTGCAGGCTAAACGTGTGTATATGCACTGTGCAGGCTAAACGTGTGTATATGCACTGTGCAGGCTAAACGTGTGTATGTGCACTGTGCAGGCTAAACGTGTATATATGCACTGTGCAGGCTAAATGTGTGTATGTGCACTGTGCAGGCTAAACGTGTGTATGTGCACTGTGCAGGCTAAACGTGTGTATATGCACTGTGCAGGCTAAACGTGTGTATGTGCACTGTGCAGGCTAAACGTGTGTATGTGCACTGTGCAGGCTAAACGTGTGTATATGCACTGTGCAGGCTAAACGTGTGTATATGCACTGTGCAGGCTAACGTGTGTATGTGCACTGTGCAGGCTAAACGTGTGTATGTGCACTGTGCAGGCTAAACGTGTATATGCACTGTGCAGGCTAAACTGTGCACTGTGCAGGCTAAACGTGTGTATGTGCACTGTGCAGGCTAAACGTGTATATGTGCACTGTGCAGGCTAAACTGTGTGTATATGCACTGTGCAGGCTAAACGTGTATATATGCACTGTGCAGGCTAAACCAGGTATGTGCACTGTGCAGGCTAAACGTGTGTATGTGCACTGTGCAGGCTAAACGTGTGTATATGCACTGTGCAGGCTAAACGTGTGTATATGCACTGTGCAGGCTAAACGTGTGTATATGCACTGTGCAGGCTAAACGTGTGTATGTGCACTGTGTGCAGGCTGTAAGCGTGTGTATGTGCACTGTGCAGGCTAAACGTGTGTATGTGCACTGTGCAGGCTATGTGCACGTGTATATATGCACTGTGCAGGCTAAACGTGTGTATGTGCACTGTGCAGGCTAAACGTGTGTATATGCACTGTGCAGGCTAAACGTGTATATATGCACTGTACAGGCTAAAGGTGTGTATGTGCACTGTGCAGGCTAAACGTGTATATATGCACTGTGCAGGCTAAACGTGTGTATGTGCACTGTGCAGGCTAAACGTGTGTATGTGCACTGTGCAGGCTAAACGTGTGTATATGCACTGTGCAGGCTAAACGTGTGTATATGCACTGTGCAGGCTAAACGTGTGTATGTGCACTGTGCAGGCTAAGTGTGTGTATGTGCACTGTGCAGGCTAAACGTGATATATGTGTAGGCTACGTGTGTATGTGCATATTGGGTGCACTGTGCAGGCTAAACGTGTATATATGCACTGTGCAGGCTAAATGTGTGTACTGTGCAGGCACTGTATATATGCACTGTGCAGGCTAAACGTGTATATGTGCACTGTGCAGGCTAAACGTGTGTATGTGCACTGTGCAGGCTAAACGTGTGTATATGCACTGTGCAGGCTAAATGTGTGTATGCACTGTGCATGTGCACTGTGCAGGCTAAACTGCACTGTGCAGGCTATGTGTAACGTGTATATGTGCACTGTGCAGGCTAAACGTGTGTATGTGCACTGTGCAGGCTAAACGTGTGTATGTGCACTGTGCAGGCTAAACGTGTATATATGCACTGTGCAGGCTGTATATATGCATGTGTGTATGTGCACTGTGCAGAATAAACGTGTGTATATATGCACTGTGCAGTCTAAACGTGTGTATATGCACTGTGCAGGCTAAACGTGTGTATGTGCACTGTGCAGGCTAAACGTGTATATATGCACTGTGCAGGCTAAATGTGTGTATGTGCACTGTGCAGGCTAAACGTGTATATATGCACTGTACAGGCTAAATGTGTGTATGTGCACTGTGCAGGCTAAACGTGTGTATGTGCACTGTGCAGGCTAATGTGCACGTGTGTATGTGCACTGTGCAGGCTAAACGTGTATATATGCACTGTGCAGGCTAAACGTGTACGTGTGTATGTGCACTGTGCAGGCTAAGCGTGTGTATGTACTGTGCACTGTGCAGGCTAAACGTGTGTATGTGCACTGTGCAGGCTAAACGTGTGTATATGCACTGTGCAGGGCGTGTGTATATGCACTGTGCAGGTATATATGCACTGTGCAGGCTAAACGTGTATATGTGCACTGTGCAGGCTAAAGGTGTGTATGTGCACTGTGCAGGCTAAACGTGTATATGCACTGTGCAGGCTAAACGTGTATATATGCACTGTGCAGGCTAAACGTGTGTATGTGCACTGTGCAGGCTAAACGTGCTGTGTGTGCACTGTGCAGGCTAAACGTGTGTATATGCACTGTGCAGGCTAAACGTGTGTATGTGCACTGTGCAGGCTAAACGTGTATATATGCACTGTGCAGGCTAAACGTGTATATGTGCACTGTGCAGGCTAAACGTGTGTATGTGCACTGTGCAGGCTAAACGTGTGTATGTGCACTGTGCAGGCTAAACGTGTATATATGCACTGTGCAGGCTAAACGTGTATATATGCATGTGCACTGCACTGCAGGCTAAACGTGTGTATGTGCACTGTGCAGGCTAAACGTGTATATATGCACTGTGCAGGCTAAACGTGTATATATGCACTGTGCAGGCTAAACGTGTATATATGCACTGTGCAGGCTAAACGTGTGTATGTGCACTGTGCAGGCTAACGTGTATATATGCACTGTGCAGGCTAAACGTGTGTATGTGCACTGTGCAGGCTAAACGTGTATATATGCACTGTGCAGGCTAAACGTGTGTATGTGCACTGTGCAGGCTAAACGTGTGTATGTGCACTGTGCAGGCTAAACGTGTATATATGCACTGTGCAGGCTAAACGTGTGTATATGCACTGTGCAGGCTAAACGTGTGTATGTGCACTGTGCAGGCTAACGTGTATATATGCACTGTGTACGTGTATATATGCACTGTGCAGGCTAAACGTGTGTATGTGCACTGTGCAGGCTAAACGTGTGTATATGCACTGTGCAGGCTAAACTGCACTGTGCAGGCTAAACGTGTGTATATGCACTGTGCAGGCTAAACGTGTGTATGTGCACTGTGCAGGCTAAATGTGTGTATGTGCACTGTGCAGGCTAAACGTGTATATATGCACTGTGCAGGCTAAACGTGTGTATGTGCACTGTGCAGGCTAAACGTGTATATATGCACTGTGCAGGCTAAACGTGTGTATATGTGCACTGTGCAGGCTAAACGTGTGTATGTGCACTGTGCAGGCTAAACGTGTATATGTGCACTGTGCAGGCTAAACGTGTGTATGTGCACTGTGCAGGCTAAACGTGTGTATGTGCACTGTGCAGGCTAAACAGGTGTGTATGTGCACTGTGCAGGCTAAACGTGTGTATATGCACTGTGCAGGCTAAACGTGTATATATGCACTGTGCAGGCTAAAAATATGCACTGTACAGGCTAAACGTGTGTATGTGCACTGTGCAGGCTAAACGTGTGTATATGCACTGTGCAGGCTAAACGTGTGTATGTGCACTGTGCAGGCTAAACGTGTGTATGTGCACTGTGCAGGCTAAACGTGTATATGTGCACTGTGCAGGCTAAACGTGTATATATGCACTGTGCAGGCTAAACGTGTGTATGTGCACTGTGCAGGCTAAACGTGTGTATATGCACTGTGCAGGCTAAACGTGTATATATGCACTGTGCAGGCTAAACGTGTATATATGCACTGTGCAGGCTAAACGTGTATATATGCACTGTGCAGGCTAAACGTGTGTATGTGCACTGTGCAGGCTAAACGTGTGTATGTGCACTGTGCAGGCTAAACGTGTATATATGCACTGTGCAGGCTAAACGTGTGTATGTGCACTGTGCAGGCTAAACGTGTGTATGTGCACTGTGCAGGCTAAGCGTGTATATATGCACTGTGCAGGCTAAACGTGTGTATGTGCACTGTGCAGGCTAAACGTGTGTATGTGCACTGTGCAGGCTAAACGTGTATATATGCACTGTGCAGGCTAAATGTGTGTATGTGCACTGTGCAGGCTAAACGTGTGTATATGCACTGTGCAGGCTAAACGTGTGTATGTGCACTGTGCAGGCTAACGTGTGTATGTGCACTGTGCAGGCTAAACGTGTATGTACTGTGCACTGTACAGGCTAAATGTGTGTATGTGCACTGTGCAGGCTAAACGTGTATATATGCACTGTGCAGTCTAAACGTGTGTATATGCACTGTGCAGGCTAAACGTGTGTATGTGCACTGTGCAGGCTAAACATGTATATATGCACTGTGCAGGCTAAATGTGTGTATGTGCACTGTGCAGGCTAAACATGTATATATGCACTGTACAGGCTAAATGTGTGTATGTGCACTGTGCAGGCTAAACGTGTGTATGTGCCCTGTGCAGGCTAAGCGTGTGTATATGCACTGTGCAGGCTAAACGTGTATATATGCACTGTGCAGGCTAAACGTGTGTATGTGCACTGTGCAGGCTAAACGTGTGTATGTGCACTGTGCAGGCTAAACGTGTATATGCACTGTGCAGGCTAAACGTGTGTATGTGCACTGTGCAGGCTAAACGTGTGTATGTGCACTGTGCAGGCTAAACTGTGTGTATATGCACTGTGCAGGCTAAACGTGTGTATATGCACTGTGCAGGCTAAACGTGTATATATGCACTGTGTAAATGTATGTGCACTGTGCAGGCTAAACGTGTGTATGTGCACTGTGCAGGCTAAACGTGTGTATGTGCACTGTGCAGGCTAAACGTGTGTATATGCACTGTGCAGGCTAAACGTGTATATATGCACTGTGCAGGCTAAACGTGTATATATGCACTGTGCAGGCTAAACGTGTGTATGTGCACTGTGCAGGCTAAACGTGTATATATGCACTGTACAGGCTAAACGTGTGTATGTGCACTGTGCAGGCACGTGTATATATGCACTGTGCAGGCTAAACGTGTGTATATGCACTGTGCAGGCTAAACGTGTATATATGCACTGTGCAGGCGTGTATATGTGCACTGTGCAGGCTAACGTGTATATATGCACTGTGCAGGCTAAACGTGTGTATGTGCACTGTGCAGGCTAAACGTGTATATGTGCACTGTGCAGGCTAAACGTGTGTATATGCACTGTGCAGGCTAAACGTGTGTATGTGCACTGTGCAGGCTAAACGTGTGTATGTGCACTGTGCAGGCTAAACGTGTGAATATGCACTGTGCAGGCTAAACGTGTATATATGCACTGTGCAGGCTAAACGTGTGTATGTGCACTGTGCAGGCTAAACGTGTGTATATGCACTGTGCAGGCTAAACGTGTATATATGCACTGTGCAGGCTAAATGTGTGTATGTGTGAATATGTGCACTGTGCAGGCTAAACGTGTGTATGTGCACTGTGCAGGCTAAACGTGTGTATGTGCACTGTGCAGGCTAAACGTGTATATATGCACTGTGCAGGATAAACGTGTGTATGTGCACTGTGCAGGCTAAACGTGTGTATGTGCACTGTGCAGGCTAAACGTGTATATATGCACTGTGCAGGCTAAACGTGTGTATGTGCACTGTGCAGGCTAAACGTGTATATATGCACTGTGCAGGCTAAACGTGTGTATGTGCACTGTGCAGGCTAAACGTGTATATATGCACTGTGCAGGCTAAACGTGTGTATGTGCACTGTGCAGGCTAAACGTGTGTATGTGCACTGTGCAGGCTAAACGTGTGTATGTGCACTGTGCAGGCTAAACGTGTGTATGTGCACTGTGCAGGCTAAACGTGTATATGTGCACTGTGCAGGCTAAACGTGTATATATGCACTGTACAGGCTAAATGTGTGTATGTGCACTGTGCAGAATAGAAGTGTATATATGCACTGTGCAGTCTAAACGTGTGTATATGCACTGTGCAGGCTAAACGTGTGTATGTGCACTGTGCAGGCTAAACGTGTGTATGTGCACTGTGCAGGCTAAACGTGTGTATGTGCACTGTGCAGGCTAAACGTGTGTATGTGCACTGTGCAGGCTAAACGTGTATATATGCACTGTGCAGGCTAAACGTGTGTATGTGCACTGTGCAGGCTAAACGTGTGTATATGCACTGTGCAGGCTAAACGTGTATATATGCACTGTGCAGGCTAAATGTGTGTATGTGCACTGTGCAGGCTAAACGTGTGTATGTGCACTGTGCAGGCTAAACGTGTGTATGTGCACTGTGCAGGCTAAACGTGTGTATGTGCACTGTGCAGGCTAAACGTGTGTATGTGCACTGTGCAGGCTAAACGTGTATATATGCACTGTACAGGCTAAATGTGTGTATGTGCACTGTGCAGAATAAACGTGTATATATGCACTGTGCAGTCTAAACGTGTGTATATGCACTGTGCAGGCTAAACGTGTGTATGTGCACTGTGCAGGCTAAACATGTATATATGCACTGTGCAGGCTAAATGTGTGTATGTGCACTGTGCAGGCTAAACATGTATATATGCACTGTACAGGCTAAATGTGTGTATGTGCACTGTGCAGGCTAAACGTGTGTATGTGCCCTGTGCAGGCTAAGCGTGTGTATATGCACTGTGCAGGCTAAACGTGTGTATATGCACTGTGCAGACTAAACATGTATATATGCACTGTACATGCTAAATGTGTGTATGTGCACTGTGCAGGCTAAGCGTGTATATGTGCACTGTGCAGGCTAAGCGTGTGTATGTGCACTGTGCAGCCTAAGCGTGTGTATGTGCACTGTGCAGCCTAAGCGTGTGTATGTGCACTGTGCAGCCTAAGCGTGTGTATGTGCACTGTGCAGGCTAAGCGTGTATATATGCACTGTACAGGCTAAATGTGTATATGTGCACTGTGCAGGCTAAACGTGTGTATGTGCACTGTGCAGGCTAAGCGTGTATATGTGCACTGTGCAGGCTAAACGTGTATATATGCACTGTACAGGCTAAACGTGTGTATGTGCACTGTGCAGGCTAAACGTGTATATATGCACTGTGCAGGCTAAACGTGTATATATGCACTGTGCAGGCTAAACGTGTATATATGCACTGTGCAGGCTAAACGTGTATATATGCACTGTGCAGGCTAAACGTGTGTATGTGCACTGTGCAGGCTAAGCGTGTGTATGTGTACTGTGCAGGCTAAACGTGTGTATGTGCACTGTGCAGGCTAAACGTGTATATATGCACTGTGCAGGCTAAACGTGTATATATGCACTGTGCAGGCTAAACGTGTATATATGCACTGTACAGGCTAAACGTGTGTATGTGCACTGTGCAGGCTAAACGTGTATATATGCACTGTGCAGGCTAAACGTGTATATATGCACTGTGCAGGCTAAACGTGTATATATGCACTGTGCAGGCTAAACGTGTATATGTGCACTGTGCAGGCTAAACGTGTATATATGCACTGTACAGGCTAAACGTGTGTATGTGCACTGTGCACGCTAAACGTGTATATATGCACTGTGCAGGCTAAACGTGTGTATATGCACTGTGCAGGCTAAACGTGTGTATGTGCACTGTGCAGGCTAAACGTGTGTATGTGCACTGTGCAGGCTAAACGTGTGTATATGCACTGTGCAGGCTAAACGTGTATATATGCACTGTGCAGGCTAAACGTGTGTATGTGCACTGTGCAGGCTAAACGTGTGTATATGCACTGTGCAGGCTAAACGTGTATATATGCACTGTACAGGCTAAATGTGTGTATGTGCACTGTTTAGAATAAACGTGTATATATGCACTGTGCAGGCTAAACGTGTGTATGTGCACTGTGCAGGCTAAACGTGTGTATGTGCACTGTGCAGGGTAAACGTGTATATATGCACTGTGCAGGATAAACGTGTGTATGTGCACTGTGCAGGCTAAACGTGTGTATGTGCACTGTGCAGGCTAAACGTGTATATATGCACTGTGCAGGCTAAACGTGTGTATGTGCACTGTGCAGGCTAAACGTGTATATATGCACTGTGCAGGCTAAACGTGTGTATGTGCACTGTGCAGGCTAAACGTGTATATATGCACTGTGCAGGCTAAACGTGTGTATGTGCACTGTGCAGGCTAAACGTGTGTATGTGCACTGTGCAGGCTAAACGTGTGTATGTGCACTGTGCAGGCTAAACGTGTGTATGTGCACTGTGCAGGCTAAACGTGTATATGTGCACTGTGCAGGCTAAACGTGTATATATGCACTGTACAGGCTAAATGTGTGTATGTGCACAGAATAGAAGTGTGCAGCAGTCTAAACGTGTGTATATGCACTGTGCAGGCTAAACGTGTGTATGTGCACTGTGCAGGCTAAACGTGTGTATGTGCACTGTGCAGGCTAAACGTGTGTATGTGCACTGTGCAGGCTAAACGTGTGTATGTGCACTGTGCAGACTAAACGTGTGTATGTGCACTGTGCAGGCTGAACGTGTATATATGCACTGTGCAGGCTAAACGTGTGTATGTGCACTGTGCAGGCTAAACGTGTGTATATGCACTGTGCAGGCTAAACGTGTATATATGCACTGTACAGGCTAAATGTGTGTATGTGCACTGTGCAGGCTAAACGTGTATATATGCACTGTGCAGGCTAAACGTGTGTATGTGCACTGTGCAGGCTAAACGTGTGTATGTGCACTGTGCAGGCTAAACGTGTGTATGTGCACTGTGCAGGCTAAACGTGTGTATGTGCACTGTGCAGGCTAAACGTGTATATATGCACTGTGCAGGCTAAACGTGTATATATGCACTGTACAGGCTAAACGTGTGTATGTGCACTGTGCAGAATAAACGTGTATATATGCACTGTGCAGTCTAAACGTGTGTATATGCACTGTGCAGGCTAAACGTGTGTATGTGCACTGTGCAGGCTAAACATGTATATTTGCACTGTGCAGGCTAAATGTGTGTATGTGCACTGTGCAGGCTAAACATGTATATATGCACTGTACAGGCTAAATGTGTGTATGTGCACTGTGCAGGCTAAACGTGTGTATGTGCCCTGTGCAGGCTAAGCGTGTGTATATGCACTGTGCAGGCTAAACGTGTGTATATGCACTGTGCAGACTAAACATGTATATATGCACTGTACATGCTAAATGTGTGTATGTGCACTGTGCAGGCTAAGCGTGTATATGTGCACTGTGCAGGCTAAGTGTGTGTATGTGCACTGTGCAGCCTAAGCGTGTGTATGTGCACTGTGCAGCCTAAGCGTGTGTATGTGCACTGTGCAGCCTAAGCGTGTGTATGTGCACTGTGCAGGCTAAGCGTGTATATATGCACTGTACAGGCTAAACGTGTATATGTGCACTGTGCAGGCTAAACGTGTGTATGTGCACTGTGCAGGCTAAGCGTGTATATGTGCACTGTGCAGGCTAAACGTGTATATATGCACTGTACAGGCTAAACGTGTGTATGTGCACTGTGCAGGCTAAACGTGTATATATGCACTGTGCAGGCTAAATGTGTGTATGTGCACTGTGCAGGCTAAACGTGTATATATGCACTGTGCAGGCTAAACGTGTGTATATGCACTGTGCAGGCTAAACGTGTATATATGCACTGTGCAGGCTAAACGTGTGTATGTGCACTGTGCAGGCTAAACGTGTGTATATGCACTGTGCAGGCTAAACATGTGTATATGCACTGTGCAGGCTAAACGTGTATATATGCACTGTACAGGCTAAATGTGTGTATGTGCACTGTGCAGAATAAACGTGTATATATGCACTGTGCAGGCTAAACGTGTGTATGTGCACGGTGCAGGCTAAACGTGTGTATATGCACTGTGCAGGCTAAACGTGTATATATGCACTGTGCAGGCTAAACGTGTATATATGCACTGTGCAGGCTAAACGTGTACATATGCACTGTGCAGGCTAAACGTGTATATGTGCACTGTGCAGGCTAAACGTGTGTATGTGCACTGTGCAGGCTAAACGTGTATATATGCACTGTGCAGGCTAAACGTGTGTATGTGCACTGTGCAGGCTAAACGTGTGTATGTGCACTGTGCAGGCTAAACGTGTGTATGTGCACTGTGCAGGCTAAACGTGTGTATATGCACTGTGCAGGCTAAACGTGTATATATGCACTGTGCAGGCTAAACGTGTGTATGTGCACTGTGCAGGCTAAACGTGTGTATATGCACTGTGCAGGCTAAACGTGTATATATGCACTGTACAGGCTAAATGTGTGTATGTGCACTGTGCAGGCTAAACGTGTGTATGTGCACTGTGCAGGCTAAACATGTGTATATGCACTGTGCAGGCTAAACGTGTGTATGTGCACTGTGCAGGCTAAGTGTGTGTATGTGCACTGTGCAGGCTAAACGTGTATATATGCACTGTGCAGGCTAAACGTGTGTATGTGCACTGTGCAGACTAAACGTGTATATGTGCACTGTGCAGACTAAACATGTATATATGCACTGTACATGCTAAATGTGTGTATGTGCACTGTGCAGGCTAAGCGTGTGTATGTGCATTGTGCAGGCTAAACGTGTGTATGTGCACTGTGCAGGCTAAGCGTGTGTATGTGCACTGTGCAGGCTAAACGTGTGTATGTGCACTGTGCAGGCTAAACGTGTGTATATGCACTGTGCAGGCTAAACGTGTATATATGCACTGTACAGGCTAAATGTGTGTATGTGCACTGTGCAGAATAAACGTGTATGTGCACTGTGCAGGCTAAGCGTGTGTATGTGCGCAGTGCAGGCTAAGTGTGTGTATGTGCACTGTGCAGGCTAAACATGTATATGTGCACTGTGCAGGCTAAGCGTGTGTATGTGCACTGTGCAGGCTAAACGTGTGTATGTGCATTGTGCAGGCTAAACGTGTGTATGTGCACTGTGCAGGCTAAGCGTGTGTATGTGCACTGTGCAGGCTAAACGTGTGTATGTGCACTGTGCAGGCTAAGCGTGTGTATGTGCACTGTGCAGGCTAAGCGTGTGTATGTGCACTGTGCAGGCTAAGCGTGTGTATGTGCACTGTGCAGGCTAAGCGTGTGTATGTGCACTGTGCAGGCTAAACGTGTGTATGTGCACTGTGCAGGCTAAGCGTGTGTATGTGCACTGTGCAGGCTAAGTGTGTGTATGTGCACTATGCAGGCTAAACGTGTGTATGTGCACTGTTTAGGCTAAGTGTGTGAGCATACATTAAGCGTCACTGCCAGAATAATGTAGCGACCTCATCAGGGGGTTTGGACCTCTTAGCGTAATGGTTAAGGTGTTGGCTAGACAATCGCTGGACCTGGGTTCAAGTCTCGGTCGGGGCTACCCCCGACAATATGCTACAATATGTCTGTGCAGGCTTGCATGTTCTGCCCACCAGTGTTGTTGACATTATTATGGATGTAATATTTGTCCTCCATTCTTGTGGAGGTTTCACTATACTTCTCTATTTTTTGGGATAAATATCAGAGGAGGCTGGTGGGACCGTGGGAGGACGGAATGGAATACATGGAACGGAGTCAACACACAGAGAGAGAGAGAGAGAGAGAGAGAGAGAGAGAGAGAGAGAGAGAGAGAGAGAGAGAGATTACTCCATTAAGCCCCAAAACAAGACAGACTGGGGAGTATGGACATCGCTCAGCTCACAGTGGAGATCCATCTTGGCCCAATCAATATTCAGTGTCATGATGAGGTAATTTATGGGGCCAGAATCTTTATGAGATATGAGACAGAGAGAGACATGATAAAACACTGTAGCAGCTGCCTCAAGACGGATGCCTCTAAAAACCTGTGCTCATATTTCACCAGGCCTCTCCTTTAATTTAACACCTGGGTCCCAAAATCTGAGAGACAGATATCGCCCAGGTAAAGTATGCGTAATGAGAGTATCGGCATGGCTCGATTTTACTGTGAAATACGGCGCCCAGATAAGGTCTTTATTGTGAATTACTGCACCCTTAATCCCAATGGTCTCTCAAAGATATGGGATGTTGGAATGCTGGGATTTACTTCCTGTTTGTTGAAAGTTGATTTGAATTTCAGAGATAGGAGTGATTATTGATTTTGTAGGAGTATTTACATCAGAATGTCTCTATGAAATACAAAGGTTTATATCATCCAATCAAACACAGCCCCAAGATTTGTGGGATAAATCAAACACATCTGAAAATGCTTGTGGTGAAGGATTATGTGCAACCATTCAATGCGTAGTGCTGAAGATCTGGGCTACAGCATGATTGAAATTTAAAGGCAAAGTTTGCACATTCGCAGAGACCGCATTCACAGTAAACACTGCATATTCCGGCAAAATCAGAAATGACTTCAACATTTCAATCACGCCGTAGCACAGCTCTTCAGCTCTAGGGATTGTATCTAGCCCTAACTCAGCAGTACATTCATTAAACACACTTTCCCACCTTGTGGGGAGAATGTAATTTACTGACTTTCTCCAGGAATCCAGTTTCCATTTTTGATTGATTTGGGCCCTGAGTCTTTGTTAGGCCTTCAAGCTATAGGGAATCCCAATGGTTACATACCGTTTCTTTCTGATTTCACAGTTGTATATCTGCCCCCAATGCCAATTCAGTGTTTCCCAAACTCAGTCCTGGGGACCCCAAGGGGTGCACGTTTAGTTTTTTTGCCATAAAAACTACACAGCTGATTCATATTATCAAAGCTTGATGATTAGTTGATTATTTGAATCAGCTGTTTAGTGCTATGGCAAAAAACAAAAATGTGCACCCTTGGGGCCCAAGGACCGAGTTTGGGAAATCCTGCGTTCATTTGAGTCTGGCCCTCAAGCTACAGAGATTCTTTCACTGACTAATACAGCACAGTCTCTCTTGGGCCTCAGAGCTACAGGGAAGCTTTGCTGTGAAATATGGTTTATTTTCAGATTTCACAGCTACAAGAGGGAGACTTTCCAAGGCTTCAATATCCCTGAGATATTCTGTTTCCTCACTCGGGCCCTAAAAATACAGGGAAGCGGAATTTTACTACTATAAATTCCCTGGAGGACCATTGAGTGAAAGGCCCCTGGTTGGTTTCTCTCTCTGGGTTTTCACAGTTAGAGTGGCTGCTAAACTTCAGAGTGAAATCGGTTGTCACTGTGAAGGCCTTAAGTGACAGTACTGGAGGACTGTGTGTGGGTGCGTGTGTGTGGGTTCGTGTGTGTGTGCGTATGTGCGTGCGTGTGTGTGTGTTATGTCTCCATAGAGTCCAAAAGGACAGCAGAGCCAACACCCATCAATGAAACCATGATGAGTCACCACCTCAGGCCTGATTCAAATGACAGTGTTGTGCTACAGCATATCTTAAACCACAGATTCAATTTGCTAATAATATAGAATTATAGGACAGAAGTACATTGTGCTGTTGTCAGGGATTGTATCAAATCCTAGAGTTTGTGCTGTTGTCAGGGATTGTATCAAATCCTAGAGTTTGTGCTGTTGTCAGGGAGTGTATCAAATCCTAGAGTTTGTGCTGTTGTCAGGGATTGTATCAAATCTAAGTCAAACGACACCGCTGGTTCTGCTCACACTGCCCTACCCTGTGCTCTGACCTCTTTCTCCCCTCTCTCTCCAGATGAAATCTCGCGTCTTGTGACGGCCGGCCGCCCAACAACCTGCCCGCTTGACCCTATCCCCTCCTCTCTTCTCCAGACCATTTCCGGAGACCTTCTCCCTTACCTCACCTCGCTCATCAACTCATCCCTGACCGCTGGCTACGTCCCTTCCGTCTTCAAGAGAGCGAGAGTTGCACCCCTTCTGAAAAAACCTACACTCGATCCCTCCGATGTCAACAACTACAGACCAGTATCCCTTCTTTCTTTTCTCTCCAAAACTCTTGAACGTGCCGTCCTTGGCCAGCTCTCCCGCTATCTCTCTCAGAATGACCTTCTTGATCCAAATCAGTCAGGTTTCAAGACTAGTCATTCAACTGAGACTGCTCTTCTCTGTATCACGGAGGCGCTCCGCACTGCTAAAGCTAACTCTCTCTCCTCTGCTCTCATCCTTCTAGACCTATCGGCTGCCTTCGATACTGTGAACCATCAGATCCTCCTCTCCAGAATCTGTCTCCTCACCACGCGCTCTCACCACTGGCGTCCCCCAGGGCTCTGTTCTAGGCCCTCTCCTATTCTCGCTATACACCAAGTCACTTGGCTCTGTCATAACCTCACATGGTCTCTCCTATCATTGCTATGCAGACGACACACAATTAATCTTCTCCTTTCCCCCTTCTGATGACCAGGTGGCGAATCGCATCTCTGCATGTCTGGCAGACATATCAGTGTGGATGACGGATCACCACCTCAAGCTGAACCTCGGCAAGACGGAGCTGCTCTTCCTCCCGGGGAAGGACTGCCCGTTCCATGATCTCGCCATCACGGTTGACAACTCCATTGTGTCCTCCTCCCAGAGCGCTAAGAACCTTGGCGTGATCCTGGACAACACCCTGTCGTTCTCAACTAACATCAAGGCGGTGGCCCGTTCCTGTAGGTTCATGCTCTACAACATCCGCAGAGTACGACCCTGCCTCACACAGGAAGCGGCGCAGGTCCTAATCCAGGCACTTGTCATCTCCCGTCTGGATTACTGCAACTCGCTGTTGGCTGGGCTCCCTGCCTGTGCCATTAAACCCCTACAACTCATCCAGAACGCCGCAGCCCGTCTGGTGTTCAACCTTCCCAAGTTCTCTCACGTCACCCCGCTCCTCCGCTCCCTCCACTGGCTTCCAGTTGAAGCTCGCATCCGCTACAAGACCATGGTGCTTGCCTACGGAGCTGTGAGGGGAACGGCACCTCAGTACCTCCAGTACCTGATCAGGCCCTACACCCAAACAAGGGCACTGCGTTCATCCACCTCTGGCCTGCTCGCCTCCCTACCACTGAGGAAGTACAGTTCCCGCTCAGCCCAGTCAAAACTGTTCGCTGCTCTGGCCCCCCAATGGTGGAACAAACTCCCTCACGACGCCAGGACAGCGGAGTCAATCACCACCTTCCGGAGACACCTGAAACCCCACCTCTTTAAGGAATACCTAGGATAGGATAAAGTAATCCTTCTCACCCCCCTTAAAAGATTTAGATGCACTATTGTAAAGTGGCTGTTCCACTAGATGTCATAAGGTGAACGCACCAATTTGTAAGTCGCTCTGGATAAGAGCGTCTGCTAAATGACTTAAATGTAAATGTAAAATGTAAATCCTAGAATTTGTGCTGTTGTCAGGGATTGTATCAAATCCTCGAGTTTGTGCTGTTGTCAGGGATTGTAATCAAATCCTCAAGTTTGTGCTGTTGTCAGGGATTGTATCAAATCCTAGAGTTTGTGCTGTTGTCAGGGATTGTATCAAATCCTCAAGTTTGTGCTGTTGTCAGGGATTGTATCAAATCCTAGAGTTTGTGCTGTTGTCAGGGATTGTATCAAATCCTCAAGTTTGTGCTGTTGTCAGGGATTGTATCAAATCCTAGAGTTTGTGCTGTTGTCAGGGATTGTATCAAATCCTAGAGTTTGTTTGTACCCCTTATGTATGCTACTTGACCCAAACCTTCCCATAATGCTGGCTAACTGCATGAATGACAGCTGACAGGAAAGTGGAAGAGCATTAGCAAGGTGTGGAGGTGAATAGTACTAACAGGGGTCTCTGTTGCAGTGTGAATACTGTACAGGGTTTGTGCTGTTGCTCTTTCAGCAGAAACCTCACCTAGCATCCAGGGCCTGATGGTTGGTTCTCTGTAAGTGAGAAAGTGTGCATGCATGAATGTCAGTGTGTAGGTGTAGGAGGGGGGAACTTATGTACACATGTGTAAGCGTGAGTGTGTTTTACTGCCTCCAAATGTATGTGTGTGTGAGTGTTTGTGTGTGCGCATCAGTGGGTCTTTGAATGTGTGAGGCAGGGGAGCAACTTTCACTGGGGACAGGAGGGACATGTCCCCCCACATTCTGAAATGGCATTTTTGTCCACCCAGTTTTATCATTGGAATGTGATACAAAACTAGGCTACGGTGTGCTTTAGGACCATGCGGACCCCTCCGAGCGTCAGACAGGCTGTTTGGAGTGTTTATCTGACTCAATAAAAAATTACAATAATTATGTCCCCCCCCACTTCTAAAACCAAAGTTGCGCCCCTGGTGTGAGTGTATAAGTGTGTGTGTGTGTGTGTGTGTGTGTGTGTGTGTGTGTGTGTGTGTGTGCGTGCATGTGTGTGCAGTGACAGGAGCAAGATACTCATCATGCAGCCCGCCCTCAATGTCACGCGCCACTCATCCGTCTCCCGGGGAACCGGGTGGTGTGAGAGCGTGTGACACTTTTAAATCCCCTCAGATGGAGAGGAGGACATCTGCCCCCTCCTTTCCCCTCCTCTTTTCTCTCCTTCCCCCTTTCCCACCTCTACCAACCGGTGTCTCCAGCACAGGTTACTGCGATCAATCACGTTGCCGTGAGTGCGAGGCCCTGGGTCATCACGGCGATTGCAGATGGCTCTTTATCTGCGAGGAGCAGAGCCCCCGCCGCCATGGATGGGCTGAATTAGGATTTATCCGACTGCACTTTCAACAAACAGCCTTCTGGACTGACTAGGGCTGCAGCCTGCAGCAGGATCTGGTGAGAGGTGGACCTCTGGGCAGCTTTAGGCCTGGAATAGCTATTTTGCCTGTCGAAATACTGGACTGACCAGATCTAGTTTGGAATATCTATTCTTTCTGTTGAAAACTAGACTGGGCAGTTCTAGGTCCGCAATATCTATTGTATTTTGTCTGGTGAAATGGGTGGGCTGGCTGGATATAGCCCTGGTATGTCTACAGATCTATCAGGCATAAAGGTATATACGTAGATAGTAGTAGCTAGCTGGTAGCTTCCCTAGGCTAGGGACTATGTAAATTCACTAGTACTAGTATATTCTCCAAATAATGTGAAATAGTCTGAAACACACTAGATTATATGCAGACACTAGGTTTGTATGCAGACCAATGGAAAGGTGTGTGCATGCAGAAGTAGGCCCAAATGGCATCCACGGATGTGTATTAACTCATTAGGGCCTCGCAATTAGCATTAGTCTCACTCCAGCAGGCCAGCCTTCTATCCTGAGCACTGAGCAGTCACAGGCTGCATCTCAATAGTGATCATGGTTTCCTCTCCTAGTCTCCTTATCTGCACTTATGTGAAAGAGCTGAACAGTACAAGAGAGATTCTCTATAGTAGGACATTGCATTGCTTTCACCTATCCTTTGTTTTCAGGATATCAGTGCAGATGAAATGAAGATATTTTGGAGAGGAGGCCGTTTATATACAAAACCATTGAATAACAGAATCAGGGAGGTTAACTTGCTTCTGTCAATCTTGACATGCTTTTAGGTTTGACCTTGTTGTATTGAAGTGACATTAGGGATGTGAGGGAGCCCTGCACTTCAATGAAATCTAATCTAGCCTACAGTAATTATTCTGCTCTTTGAATCTAGCGTACAGTACAGTGTACACTCAGCCTCCACTACACTTAACCTTGAATAAATGCAATATGTTTGTCCTGTTAATAAGTACATGGATTTGGGGTGTATTGAATAATGGTTATAAGGAGACTGATATAAAGCTGTTATCATTGTATCATATTAAATGTAATAACTTTACATACAGTTGAAGTCGGAAGTTTACATACACCTCAGTCAAATACATTTAAACTCAGTTTTCCACAATTCCTGACATTTAATCCTGGTAAAAATTCTCTGTCTTAGATCAGTTAGGATCACCACTTTATTATAAGAATGTGAAATGTCAGAATAATAGTAGAGAGAATATTTATTTCAGCTTTAATTTCTTTCATCACATTCCCAGTGGGTCAGACATTTACATACACTCAATTAGTATTTGGTAGCATTGCCTTTAAATTGTTTAACTTGGGTCAAACGTTTTGGGTAGCCTTCCACAAGTTTCCCACAATAAATTAGGTGCATTTTGGCCCATTCCTCCTGACAGAGCTGGTGTAACTGAGTCAGGTTTGTAGGCCTCCTTGCTCGCACACGCTTTTTCAGTTCTGCCCACAAATTTTCTATGGGATTGAGGTCAGGGCTTTGTGATGGCCACTCCAATACCTGGACTTTGTTGTCCTTAAGCCATTTTGCCACAACTTTTGAAGTATGCTTGGGGTCATTGTCCATTTGGAAGACCCATTTGCGACCAAACTTTAACTTTCTGACTGATGTCTTGAGATGTTGCTTCAATATATCCACATAATTGTCCATCCTCATGATGCCATCTATTTTGTGAATTACACCAGTCCCTCCTGCAGCAAAGCACACACACAACATGATTGCCACACCCGTGCTTCACGGTTGGGATGGTGTTCTTCGGCTTGCAAGCCTCCCCCTTTTTCCTCCAAACATAACGATGGTCATTATGGCCAAACTGTTCTATTTTTGTTTCATCAGACAAGAGGACAGTTCTCCAAAAAGTACGATCTTTGTCCCCATGTGCAGTTGCAAACCGTAGTTTATGGCGGTTTTGGAGCAGTGGCTTCTTCCTTGCTGAGCGGCCTTTCAGGTTATGTTGATACAGGACTTTATTGTGGATATAGATAATTTTGTACCTGTTTCCTCCAGCATCTTAACAAGATCCTTTACTGTTGTTCTGGGATTGATTTGCACTTTTCGCACCAAAGTATGTTCATCTCTAGGAGACAGAACGTGTCTCATTCCTGAGCGGTATGACGGCTGCGTGGTACCGTGGTGTTTATACTTGCGTGCTATTGTTTGTACAGATGAACGTGGTACCGTCAAGCGTTTAGAAATTGCTCCCAAGGATGAACCAGACTTGTGGAGGTCTACAATTTTTTTCTGAGGTCTTGGCTGATTTCTTTTGATTTTCCCATGATGTCAAGCAAAGAGGCACTGAGTTTGAAGGTAGGTCTTGAAATACATCCACAGGTACACCTTCAATTGACTCAAATTATGTTATTGACTCAAATGATGACAATCAGAAGCTTCTAAAGCCATGACATCATTATCTGGCATTTTCCAAGCTGTTTAAAGGCCCAGTCAACTTAGTGTATGTAAACTTCTGACCCACTGGAATTGTGATACAGTGAATTATAAGTGAAATAATCTGTCTGTAAACAATTGTTGGAAAGATTACTTGTGTCATGCACAAAGTAGATGTCCTAACCGATTTGCCAAAATTATAGTTTGTTAACAAGAAATTTGTGGAGTGGTTGAAAAACTAGTTTTAATGACTCCAACCAAGGTGTATGTAAATTTCTGACTTCAACTGTATCAGAAAAAAATGATTTTACTATACAACATGCAGTAAATAACCTGTCTTTATTCATTGGTGTGTTGCTCAAGATTTTTATATTTCAGAATATGTTCCATTAGTCATCTGATAAAATTGAGGTGTTTACCACATCGGTCACCGGCTTCGTTAACAAGTGCTTCAACAACCTCGTCCCCATGGTGACTGTACGTACATATCACAACCAGAAGCTATGGATTACAGGCAACATCTGTACTGAACTAAAGTCTAGAGCTGCCACTTTCAAGGAGCTGGACACTAATCCTGACGCTTATAAGAAATCCCGCTACCACCTCCGACGGGCCATTAAACAGGCAAAGCTTCAATACAAGACTAAGATCTAATCCTACTACACCAGCTCTGACACTCAAATGATGTGGCAGGGCTTGCAAACTCACAGATTACAAAGGGAACCCCAGCCGTGACCAGCCCAGCGACGCGAGCCTGCCAGATGAGCTAAATGCCTTCTATGCTCGCTTCGAGGCAAACAACACTGAACCATGCATGAGAGCATCAGCTGTTCGGGACGACTGTGTGATGTCGCTCTCCGTTGCCGATGTGATTAAGACCTTTAACCCATAAGAGTCAAAGCCCTGTCTAAGCCAGGGAAGAAAAAAAAATGTTCATGAAAAATTGTGTTTGGCCTTAGTGCTATTAGCCCACACAAACACATTGAATAACAGATTCACTACATTGAACACCAGATAGTTCCCCCAAAAAATCAAAAGGAAGTGTCTGTCCTATATCTGAAAAGATAATATATATATTTTTTAACTTCTTCTTTAACTTTTGGCACTAAACAGTCTCCATATATACAGTGCATTCGGAAAGTATTCAGACCCTGAGACTTTTTTCACATTTTGTTACGTTACTGTCTTATTCTAAAATGGATTACATCGTTTTTTAGCCCCTCATCAATCTACACACAATACCCCATAAGGACGAAGCAAAAACTGGTTTGTAGAAAATGTTTCACATTAATATCAAATAAGTACAAGTACATAAGTATTCAGACCCTTTTCTCAGTACTTTGTTGAAGCGTCTTTGGCAGCGATTCTTCTTGGGTATAATGCTACAAGCTTGGAACACCTGTATTTGGGGAGTTTCTCCCATTCTTCCCTGCAGATTCGCTCAAGCTCTGTCAGGTTGGATGGGGAGTGTCTCTGCACAGCTATTTCCAGGTCTCTCAAGAGATGTTCGATCGGGTTCAAGTCCAGGCTCTGGCTGGGCCACTCAAGGATATTCAGAGACTTGTCCCAAAGCCACTCCTGTGTTGTCTTGGCTGTATGCTTAGGGTCATTGTCCTGTTGGGAGGTGAACCTTGGCCCTAGTCTGAGGTCCCAAGAGCAGGTGTTCTCTGTACTTTGCCCTGTTCATCTTTCCCTCAATTTTGAATAGTCTCCAAGTCCCTGCTGCTGAAAAACATCCCTAGAGCATGATGCTCCCACCACCATGTTGTGAAATGCTTACTTTACAAGCCCTTAACCAACAATTCAGTTTTAAGACAAATAAGTGTTAAGAAAGTATTTACTAAAATAAACTGAAGTAAAAAAAAAAAAGATTTTTTTTTTACAAATAATTAAAGCGCAAGAATAAAATAACAGTAGCAAGGCTATATACAGGGTGTTCCGGTACAAAGTCAATGTGTGGGGGCATAGGTTTGTCGAGATAATTGAGGTAATATGTCATGTAGGTAGAGGTAAAGTGACTATGCACAGATAAACAGAAGCTGTTAAGAAGCCTTTTGGACATCAACACCATTATCCCAGAAACCCTAGAGCCACTCCAATCTGCATACTGCCCCAACAGATCCACAGATGACGCAATCTCTATTGCACTCCACACTGCCTTCACCCACCTGGACAAAATGAACACCTATGTAAGAATGCTGTTCATTAACAACTCAGCATTCAACACAGCCTATAGGGAGGTCAGAGACCTGGCAGTGTGGTGCCAGGACAACACCCTTTCACGACAGCACCTATTCCCCACTCAGGAGACTGAAAAGATTTGGCATGGGTCCTCAGATCCTTAAAAGGTTCTACAGCTGCACCATCAGAGCATCCTGACTGGTTGCATCACTGCCTGGTTTGGCAACTGCTCAGCCTCCGACCGCAAGGAACTACAGAGGCTAGTGCGTAAGGCCCAGTACATCACTGGGGCCAAGCTTCCTGCCATCCAGGACCTCTATACCAGACGGTGTCAGAGGAAGGCCCTGGAAATTGTCAAAGACTCCAGACACCCTAGACATAGACTGTTCTTTCTGCTACCGCACGGCAAGTGGTACCGGAGCGCCAAGTCTAGGTCCAAGAGGCTTCTTAATAGCTTCTACCCCCAAGCCATAAGACTCCTGAACAGGTAATCAAATGGCTACCCAGACTTTTTGCAGTGCCCTCCCCCCTTTTACGCTGCTGCTACTCTGTTTATTATCTATGCATAGTCACTTTTTCGATACCTACATGTAAATATTACCTCGACTAACCTTATATTTCTTAAAACTGCATTGTAGGTTAAGGGCTTGTAAGTAAGCATTTCACTGTATTCGGCACATGTGACAAATACAATTTGATTTGATTTAGTCCAGGTAGCCATTTGATTAGCTATTTATCTGTCTTATGGCTTGGGGGTAGAAGCTATTCAGGGTCCTGTTGGTTCCAGACTTGATGCACTGGTACCCGCTTGCCGCGCGGCAGCAGAGAGAACAATCTATTGCTTGGGTGGCTGGAGGGGAATAGGCTTTGTCGTGCCCTCTTCACGACTGTCTTTGTGCGGTTGGACCATGATAGTTTGTTGGTGATGTGGACACCAAGGAAGTTGAAGCTCTCAACCTGCTCCACTACAGCCCTGCCAATGAGAATGGGGCGTGCTCGGTCCTCCTTTTCCTGTAGCCCACAATGATCTCCTTTGTCTTGATCACATTGAGGGAAAGGTTGTTATCCTGGCACCACACGGCCAGGTCTCTGACCTCCTCCCTATAGGCTGTCTAATCGTTGTCGGTGATCAGGTCTACCACTGTTGTGTCATCGGCAAACTTGATGGAGTCGTTCCTGGCCATGCAGTCATGAGTGAACAGGGAGTACAGGACTGAGCACACACCCCCGAGGGGCCCCCATGTTGAGGATCAGCGTGGCGGATGTGTTGTTACCTCCCCTTACCACCTGGGGGCGGCCCGGCTATATTAGCCACGACTTACCATTCTTTGCGCAGCTTCAAATGTCGAACAAAGTTGGAAGTTGTTGCTCCTCCATCTGATATTTTCATGTTCTGCAAGTTGCAATAAGTTTTTTTGTTGATACAGCGTCATCTTTATATCCGAAAATAATCATTTTGGGTATCATCTTTCCAAGGGCTCCATCTGAATTCACCTGCTGACATTCCTCTGCACTCCCATGCGCAACATCTCTCAGCTGGCACAATTTGATTGGCTGCTGTCCGATTCAAACTGTAAGACGTTAAATGAAGAGTTGATGCGCTGCACACTTTTTAAAAATAGCATAAATTTTAATATTTGGGCTTGGGGAGGGTATCATCGGCTATGAAAAGCCAACTGACATTTACACCTGAGGTGCTGACCTGTTGCACCCTCGACAACCACTGTGATTATTATTATTTGATCCTGTTGGTCATCTATGAACATCTTGGCCATATTCTGTTATCATCTGCACCCGGCACAGCCAGAAGAGGACTGGCCACCCCTCTAGGTTTCTTCCTAGGGAGTTTTTCCTAGCCACTGTGCTTCTACACCTGCATTGTTTGCTGTTTGGGGTTTTAGGCTGGGTTTCTGTACAGCACTTTGTGACATCAGCTGATGCAAGAAGGGCATTATAAATAAATTTGATTGATTGATCAAATCAGTCCAAGATAAGTCACGAGTCATTGGTGTTAAAGTCAAAGTTGAGTTGCAAGTCATCATATTTGTGACTCGAGTCCACACCTCTGGTACATAGACATGTTATTTTTACTCGTAATTTATTCACTCTGTATTTATGTGTCACCATTTCCTTTTTTTCATCTTTAACTCTGCATTGTTGGAAAAGGACCCTTAAGTAAGCATATCACTGTTAGTGTACACTTGTTGGCTTCGAAGCATGTGACAAAGACAATTTGATTCGATTTTTAAATTATTTTTCCTTTTCAAGTGTCCCTGTCAAACACGGAAAGCTTCCCAGACACAATGAATGCTGGGAAAGCACAGGAGAACAATGTATTTCACGACCCACTTCATCGAGAGAGCGCGATTATGAGAGACGTCTGTCAGGGGAAAACCAGTCGCCCATCCAGTCTCCTCTCCATCCGCTAGAGTAAACACACACACAGGGTCTCCAACTCCCCACCACACGGGCTGCCTCGTCTGCCCCTACTGTCAGTATGTGTCATATCAGTAGGCCCATTGGGAAAGCTGCCATTTATGACAACTGCCCGAGTTACCAGACCGACAGCCACCAGGCAGCATATGGGGACTCCAATGGCCCAGTTGGTTGGAACATGGTGTTTGGAGCACAAATCTTAGATTTGATTCCTGCATGGGTCAAATATGTTCAAAGGCCCAGTGCAGTCAAAATTATGTTCTTCCTGCATTTATCATATTGAACAGCTGATGAAACTAACAGAGTTCACCCCTCCCCACTCGGACCACTCCCAGACAGTCCAAGCAAAATTCTTGCTTGCATCTGTTGAAAGACTATCATGAGGCATATGCCCCAGTAAGAACCCAAGTTCATGACCCTTAGGACTCAATGACTGCGGTCAAATTCTCAAATGGCCTCATTACATCCATATTGGCTCCTTCTCATGACTATAAAGATAAGACTAATTAGGGTTGTATGAGATTGCTTTCACCTTCTGATCAGGTGAGAGGAGAGCTGACAATCAGCCAAAGTCTACATCTCTAGGTAACTGTCCCCTTCTTTCTTAGGGTAGATGGATGGTGTCGCTGTTCTAGTGAATTGCAAAATTACAATATGTGCAGACAATTATTTTGCTATGAAATTAAATGTCTGACGTGATTCTTAAGTGAATGTCGTTGATTTTATTGAATCGTTAATGGATATTTGTAATAGACAGAGGCAATGAACACATTTGGCGTAAAGTGGTCCATCTGCACTTAGAAACCCTTTATTTTCAGATTCTGGGGTATTTACTTCATTTTCTGCTGCTTTCTGACAATATCACCACCATGAATCAACCAACGTCATTTAACACTCAAAATAGACATCTACATTTAATATCTAATTCCAAAACAGTCACAACAAGCACTCTGGGTTTGGTTTCCTAGGCGAATATCATGATTCACTTTTATTAAAAGCGTCATAACAGTTCATCATACGATGTTCCAAAAAAATAACAGACACAAAAAAACCCATTTACAACGTATGTCTGTAAACTTCAAGGTTAGTTAGAATTGAGGTAATGCTGTTCAGCTTGGTGGCTAAAAGAAACAAAAAGTCCATTCAAAGATAAAAGGTACCTGATTATTTTACTCTTACACCAGTGCATCATCAGGAATAGTGAGACGAATTGCTTGCAGAACGTTTTAATGTCATCATTTGTATGCAATTTCGTTTCTCTTTTTCACCAACACTTGTAGTTGTGTTTAAATGGGAGAGCGATGTTTGAAACATTCAAAAGCTGCCTTCGGTTATTGCTGTCTCACTCGCGTTGTGGGAGAGAGGATTCTCCTCTGCTCGGCTTTGTCAGTGTCAGACTAAAAACAGGCAGGAGACTCGGGGCCATCGGTCGCTGTGAAACTGGAAAACTGTTTCTATAACCGGTGTGACTTGGAAGAGTCAGACAATATGGGTGTTAATAGTAGACAGAAAACAGGTACTGAGAAGGGTAATGGGAGAAGAACGGTTGGAGGGTGACGGTAGGACCGTCAGGTTGGATTGTTAGAGTGTAAGACTACAGGAATAGACAGTCGGGTGTGTGTGGTCATCAGTGAGGGACTGGGAACAGTCAGGTTGGATTGTTAGAGTGTAAGATTACAGGAATAGACAGTCGGGTGTGTGTGGGTGTAGACGTGTGTGTGATCATCAGTGGGGGACTGGGAACAGTCAGGTTGGATTGTTAGAGTGTAAGACTACAGGAATAGACAGTCGGGTGTGTGGGTGTGATCATCAGTGAGGGACTGGGAACAGTCAGGTTGGATTGTTAGAGTGTAAGACTACAGGAATAGACAGTCGGGTGTGTGTGGGTGATCGTCAGTGAGGGACTGGGAACAGTCAGATTATTAGGCCATCTGATTTGTGAGAACTTCATCCTGCTCTTAAAAGCAGAACAGTACAACAGCAAAATCTAAATTACCCATGATCCTTTTCATCAGCAGCATATAGACAGACGCTTAATGCCGTTAAATTGCACGCCACTGGAGAGATACGAGATGCTACTTACTGTCACAATATCCACAAAAATATTTAATAATAAATGAACCAGAAAAGCAGCATAGCACTATTGGAACGATTAATTCCTATAATAATATTTGAGGAAATTTCCCATTTCATCTAGAATGCACCGTTCAGTGAACAAAGACCAAAAATAACACCCTTAAAATATCCGCAAAACTCTACTTCAGTTAGCTTTTTCCCTGACTATGCCATTAACAATACATTAAGAGCCTTTTAGCTACATATGCTCTCCCTGATTTAAATGTTTACCTGTGAAAGAAACAAAAACAATGAAAAAAAAAATGAAAAAACAAATTCATATGTTTGGATATCAAGTTGGTGGGGGGGGGTTCAAAGGCCAGTTAGATTCAGTCACTTCTCCTCCTCCTCAAGGGCATCCTCTCCTTCCTCCAGGTCTTCCGGTGAGTCGGCTTCCCCTGCCAATGCGGAGGTCTCATCTTCTAGCGCAGACGACTCTGCAGTCTTCTCCAGGCTCTCAGCTGAGTCACTGTCATCAGCAGTCTCTGGGTCTGCGGTAGGGGCAGCAGGGCAGTCCAGGGCAACCTGGCTGGGCTCCTTCTCCTGGCCCTGAGCTCCAGAGGCAACCCCCATGGCTCCAGCCATGGCACTCTGCAGGTCGGTCAGGGCAGTGGGGGGGAAGCCAGGCAGGGTGAGACCTCCCAGGCCAGGGGGCAGGAACATGTAGGGGGAAAAGAGCCCCGGGGCCATGGTGGAGAGCAGGAAGGGATTGAAGGCCAGGGAGTTAGCCGACATGCCGGAGGCGGCCATAGCGGCAGCAGCCACATTCAGAGCCGCAGCCTCCCCAATAGCCTTGCTCGACTCTTCCTCCTCCCCAGTGTCATCCTTCTCCTCATCCTGCTCTTCTCCACCCCCCCTGGCGTCTCTCTTCGATGTCTCGTCCGAATCGTCCTCGTTGTTGGTGCCATTGGAGGTTGCAGCATGGGAGGCTGCAGCCAGGTTGCTTGCGAACAGGCCTCCCAGGCCAAACATGTTGGGCAGAACGCCCATACCAGCCATGCCAGGCAGCATGAGAGGCAGCATGGCCGAGGAGTGTTTAGCGTTAGCCCCCCCCATGCCGGGGAAGCCCATGAGCTGCAGCTGCAGACTCTGGAGGCTCTGTAGGCCCTGCAAGCTGGTGAGGTCCATGCCTCCAAACAGGCCGTTTATCAGCAGGGGGTTAAGGCCCCCAGCGGATGCAGCCGAGGCAGCCGCTGTTGCCTTGGCTATCTCCGATTTGGGACGTCTTCCCCGACGACGGACGCCCTCCTCACGCACCAAGGGCCCAGTCAGGAGACGGTCGAACATGGCCTCAGGGAGGAAGCCCTAAGGAATGGAGAGGAGACCACAGTTAGTTTGACGTTACACTCATGGCAGTCAATGATAATTTAGCGATTAGGCATCAATTTGTATTCAAACATCAGAGTTCAAACTGCTTGTTGCAATTCCATCACATAGTCAAAATATAAAACAAGTGCGGATTGGAATCATTTGATGGCTAAACAGGAGGACAAATGACTCACCGATTGTTTGACAATGTCAGTCCAGTCTGGAGCGACGGCAAAATCTGAGTTCTCCAGGAGCCATCTGGGAAGATCCTTCATGGGAGGGGCCATGGCTCCACCCATCTGGGAAAGAAATGGAACAAAATGGTTCATAAGCTACCAATACCTTCTATGAAAAGACAAATTAGGTATTTGAAACTGTTGCTACACAGCGACCAATGCATTTGTGAAAATGGATTTGTACCGAAATGAGTCCAAACCTTTCTGTACCGAAATGAGCCCAATCCTTTCTGTACCGAAATGAGCCCATACCTTTCTGCACCGAAATGAGCCCATACCTTTCTGCACCGAAATGAGCCCATACCTTTCTGCACCGAAATGAGCCCATACCTTTCTGCACCGAAATGAGCCCATACCTTTCTTCCATTTCTCCGGTTGACCACGGGAACCCTCTCTTCTCCGGTGAGCGTGTTGATGTCGATCTTGTTGGGGTTCCGGCAGCGGTGTCTCTTTTGCTTGGGTTTGGGGAACTGGGAGGAGAGGAGAGTCTCCTCACTCTTCTACAGTGAGGCAGACGGGAGAAGGGACAGGGTTTAGGAACCATGACAGGACATCTGAGATTTGTTTATACTTTTTAGTATACTACAAACGTTACAAAATGGAATAGCTAAATGTTATATTTTGTAACCATAGTTGAATCACTGAAAGGGTTGTGGTAAGATTTGATTTAGGAAAGGGAACAGGGGGTTGAAGGTAAGGGGAAGTCATATTCCACATGAATGGATAGTTCCACTGGATAGGGAAATCTGATTATTATTGTATACAAAAAAAGTCTAGTACATACTGGTGTGTACGCAGTAGGCATGTCCATGGTGTATGTGGTGTGCTGTCTGAGCCAGTCACTCAGGTCTTTGTTAGAGGGGGTACCAGCCTCCCTGTCCTCCATAGCGCTGACAGAGGGGACACGGGCGGAGGTGCTGGGAATGTTGTGGCGGTGGGAACGTGGGGGCATCTGCAACCCCTCCACTGAAGCTTTGGTCCTCTCTGAATCCTCCTGTTGCGGGAAGGCAGGACAAACTCTGTTCATTACCATGTCAAATTAACTCATCATCTGTTCACTACCATGTCAAATTAAATCATAGAGTATTTGTGTGTGATTTATCTTTAATTTTTTAAATCAAATATATACTGAAAAGAATAAACGCAACATAAGCTATTTCAAAGATTTTATATAGCTCATAAGGAAATCAGTCAATTGAAATCAATTCATTAGACCCTAATCTATGGACTGGGAATACAGATATGCATCTGTTGGTCACAGATACCTTAAAAACAATTGGCCTCACAATGGGCCTCGTCATGGTATTTCTGCCCATCCCATAACCTCACCTCCACCATGAGGCACTCTGTTCACAACTTTGACATTAGAAAACCGCTCGCCCACACGATGCCATACACATGGTCTGCGGTTGAGGCCGGTTGGATGTACTGCCAAATTCTAAATCTACGTTGGAGGTGGCTTATGGTTGAGAAATGAATATTCAATTCTCTGGCAAAAGCTCTGGTGGACATTTCTGCAGTCAGCATGCCAATTGCACTCAACATTTTGGACATCACATTTTGGACATCTGTGGCATTGTGTTGTGTGACAAAACTGCATATTTTAGAGTGGCCTTTTATTGTCCCGAGCACAAGGTTTACCTGTGTAATGATCATGCTGTTTAATCAGCTTCTTTATATGCCATACATGTCAGGTGGATGGATTATCTTGGCAAAGATTAAATGCTCACTAACAGGGAAGTAAACAAATTTGTGCACTAAATTTGAGAGAAATAAGCTTTTTGTGATTATGGAATATTTATGGGATCATTTATTTCAGCTCGTGAAACATGGAACCAACACTTTACAGTTGCATTTTCCTTCAGTGTAATTTGATGTTTTCATTCCTATCAAATTTATTTGAATGTAGTTTAGCCTAATTGAGAAAGCATGCCTTTTGCCAAAAATATCCAATCTGTAAAATGTTCAGGGCATTTTACAAAAATGTTCAAAACTATATCCATCTGTGTATTTTCTTTATAGTTATTCACGTAACATGTATTTCTCTAGTAATGAGTCCTGTACCGTGGCTCCTCTCATGAACAGCAGCTCCAGCCCCTCCACATTTTTCCTGCGGCCCCGCCTCCTCCTGGTGGGCAGGTCAGCCTCAGCCAATGAGCAGTTGGCCCTGTGTCTGGAGGGTGTGGCCGCCTGCAGAAGCTCCATCTGTGCCTTGAGGGCAGCAGGTGACACCATGCTGCTGGAGTAGCTCACCGGGGACGGCGCTGAAGACTTTTGGTGCTGGTGCAGAATACCCTGGAAAAGAGAAACCAGTATGGAAACTTTTAGAGTAAACAAATAGATTAAAATACAATACCCGTAACAAAAATGGAAACTTTAATATAATACTTTACATAGTGCTTTACATATTTGATTAATTTATATAAATAGACGTTATGATAAATACATTTTAATGGCATCCATTTTACTCATACACATTTTATTACATTTTTATTTTACCTTTATTTAACTAGGAAAGTCAGTTAAGAACAAATTCTTATTTACAATGACGGCCTAGGAACAGTGGGTTAACTGCCTGTTCAGGGGCAGAACGACAGATTTGTACCTTGTCAGCTCGGGGGTTTGAACTTACAATCTTCTAGTTATTAGTCCAACGCTCTAACCACTAGGCTACCCTGCCGCACATGATATTTAAATTTAAATATTTAAAAATCAGGGACCTGACTCAAAACTATAATTTAAAAAATGATACAATGCAGTTGTAAAAAGTGAAGCATAATTCTCATTTCTGAATTTATGATTAATTCCTAATTCTAAATACTGTGCCTTGGTAAGATCCATGGCCTGGCTCTGGGACTCTGCAGTGTGAGATTCTCTGAGCTGGGCCACCATATCCATCAGGTTCCTGCGCTTGGCCGCACGCTCCGCCTCTATCTCCACCTTCCGCCGCCTGCGACGACGCTGCTTCGGCAATGATATGCTCAGAGCATCCTCCTATACGGAGGAAGGGAAGAAGAGAGGGAGGGATGATTAAGATGTGATCACAACAACAAAATCAATGAAAGTAAATTGCAATGATGTAAGGAATAAGTGTTTTTATGATTAATAAAGGAATATCTATTTACACACTGCATTAATACATTAACTTCAATCAATTTATTTTGAAGGATTAATATCTCAATAAAGTATGCAGTTAGAACAAACTAAACCTACTTTGGGAGGGTAGGGATAGTCTTCAGTTAGCGGTTTCGGGCCTAGCTAGCGACTTACATTAACCTGGGGCGAGAGGGTGAGGTCCTCGCTGCCACTGAAGTTGGTCTGAGCGGCCGCTGCCATCGACAGTTCGGCCAGGCTCTGCCTCGGCATGGGGCTTTCAGACATCATGGGGCCGGGGTATCCAGGCAACAGGCCCGGGAAGTCAAAGAACTGGCGTCGGTTGGCGGGCCACTTGCCCTTGATAACCGCATCGCAGATGTTGTCCATGCGATTGATCATGACACGGTCCTGGAAGGAGGGGACAGAATTAATTCTAGAGCAGGGTAGAAAACCACTAGTACTTTCATGATGGAGTGATGTCTGACTTGAACAAGTCTTTGCTTGTTTTCCAAAAATGTGTGTTATATCAATACAGAACTTAAAGGGAACTCATGGCTACCATTTTTATGTCTCTGTGTGCAGTTTGAAAAAAGTATGTGGAACCTGCTTGTCAAAAATCTCATTACAAAATCATGGATATTAATATGGAGTTGGTCTCCCCTTTGCTGTTACAACAGCCTTCACTCTTCTGTGAAGACTTTCTACTAGATGTTGGAACATTGCTGAGGGGACTTGCATCCATTCAGCCACAAGAGCATTAGTGAGGTCAGGAACTGATGTTGGGCGATTAGGCCTGGCTCGCAGTCGGCATTCCATTTCATCCCAAAGGTATTTTATGGGGTTGAGGTCAGTGCTCTGTGCAGGCACCTTATACCACCCACCACTGCGACTTGTATGCTCTAGTCGGCTGGCCCTCGCTACATATTCGTCGCCAGACCCACTGGCTCCAGGTCATCTACAAGTCCATGCTAGGTAAAGCTCCGCCTTATTTCAGTTCACTGGTCACGATGGCAACACCCATCCGTAGCACGCGCTCCAGCAGGTGTATCTCACTGATCATCCCTAAAGCCAACACCTCATTTGGCCGCCTTTCGTTCCAGTACTCTGCTGCCTGTGACTGGAACGAACTGCAAAAATCGCTGAAGTTGGAGACTTATCTCCCTCACCAACTTCAAACATCAGCTATCCGAGCAGCTAACCGATCGCTGCAGCTGTACATAGTCTATTGGTAAATAGCCCACCCATTTTCACCTACCTCATTCCCATACTGTTTTTATACTGTTTTTTATTTATTTATTTACTTTTCTGCACACCAATATCTCTACCTGTACATGACCATCTGATCATTTATCACTCCAGTGTTAATCTGCAAAATTGTATTATTCGCCTACCTCCTCATGCCTTTTGCACACATTGTATATAGACTGCCCCTTTTTTTCTACTGTGTTATTGACTTGTTAATTGTTTACTCCATGTGTAACTCTGTGTTGTCTGTTCACACTGCTATGCTTTATCTTGGCCAGGTCGCAGTTGCAAATGAGAACTTGTTCTCAACTAGCCTACCTGGTTAAATAAAGGTGAAATAAAAAATAAAATAAAATAAAAGGCCAGTCAAGTTCTTCCACACTGATCGACAAACCATTTCAGTATGGACCTCGCTTTGTGCACGGTGGCACTGTCATGCTGAAATAAGAAAAGACCCACCATAAAGTTGGAATCGTCTAGAATGTCATTGTATGCTGTGGCGTTAAGATTTCCATTCACTGGAACTAAGAGGTCTAGCCCGAATCATGAAAAACAGCCCCAGACCTTTATTTCCCATCCACCAAACTTTACAGTTGGCACTATGCATTGGGGCAGGTAGCGTTCTTCTGGCATCTGCCCAACCCAGATTTGTTCGGACTGCCAGATGGTGACGCATTATTCATCACTTCAGAGAACGCGTTTCCACTGCTCACAATAACAGCACTTATAGTTGACCGGGGCAGCTCTAGCAGGGCAGACATTTGAGGTGGCGGCATCCTATGATGGTGCCATGTTGAAAGTTGCTGCGTTCTCCAGTAAGGCCATTCTACTGCCAATGTTTCTCTATGGAGATTGCAAGGCATGCTAGCAGTTACGCTAATGCTAGTTAGCAACTTCCTTCAAACTGCAGACAGACATAAAAATGGTACCCACGAGTTCATCTGACTCCGGGGAAGTAGATAACCGGCTTCATGTCAAAATATTGAAGTATCCCTTTAACACTCTGTCCAATGAGTACTTTATGTACACCAAACATTAGGAACACCTTCCTAAAAATGAGTTACACACAATTTTTGTCTTGATAATTCACCCTCTGAATGTCACACACACTATCCATGTCTCAATTGTATCAAGGCTTAAAAATCCTTCTTTAACCTGTCTCCTCCCCTTCATCTACACTGATTGGTGGATTTAACAAGTGACATCAATAAGGGATCATAGATTTCACCTAAATCCACCTGATCAGTCTGTCACGGAATGAATAGGTGTTCTTAATGTTTTGTGCACTCAATGTATATAGTGTGCGCCTAACGTCCACTGACAGTTCCAACAATGTGTGTTTTTATATATTTGAATACATAGGTTGAAAAAAATGGTCAACATGACGGGTGTTTTCATTTGTGTTTTCATATAATTCACCACTACATTAATACATATGAGAATGTATATCTGACTGAATGTATGTCGTTTACTACCAACCTTGGGCCAGAAGGATGAGGTGGCTCTCTCCCGGAGGGCCGGGATGGCAGAGGGCTCTTCCTCGGGGCAGAACCCGTCGCGGGTCTCGTCTCTGGCTGTGGTGCTCAGTGAGGCGTTGCTCTCCTCGTCAAAGTTCTTCTGCTCTGAGGTGGCGCCTGCTGAAAATCAACAACAGTGCTTTGTCAATACCAGCCACAGGAGAATCTACAAATGGCTTCATATACAGTACTTCCTTAATACTAGACACAGCAGAATACTATGAGAACCATACAGTAAGTCCTCAATGCAAGCCTAAGCAGCCTAATTATACAAACACACAGCCATGTCCTTTCTAAATGCCATCTAAAGCAGACCAACTACACACTGCCACTAACTGTTGTGGCTGGATTCAACATAAAGCAGTAGACCCAACTACACACTGCCACTAACTGTTGTGGCTGGATTCAACATAAAGCAGTAGACCCAACTACACACTGCCACTAACTGTTGTGGCTGGATTCCAACTACACAGACCAACTACACACTGCCACTAACTGTTGTGGCTGGATTCAACATAAAGCAGTAGACCCAACTACAGCAGACCAACTACACACTGCCACTAACTGTTGTGGCTGGATTAAACATAAAGCAGTAGACCCAACTACAGCAGACCAACTACACACTGCCACTAACTGTTGTGGCTGGATTCAACATAAAGCACAACACAGACCCAACTACACACTGCCACTAACTGTTGTGGCTGGATTCAACATAAAGCAGTAGACCCTGGATTCTAAACCAACTACACACTGCCACTAACTGTTGTGGCTGGATTAAACATAAAGCAGTAGACCCAACTACAGCAGACCAACTACACACTGCCACTAACTGTTGTGGCTGGATTCAACATAAAGCAGTAGACCCAACTACAGCAGACCAACTACACACTGCCACTAACTGTTGTGGCTGGATTCAACATAAAGCAGTAGACCCAACTACACACTGCCACTAACTGTTGTGGCTGGATTCAACATAAAGCAGTAGACCCAACTACAGCAGACCAACTACACACTGCCACTAACTGTTGTGGCTGGATTCAACATAAAGCAGTAGACCCAACTACAGCAGACCAACTACACACTGCCACTAACTGTTGTGGCTGGATTCAACATAAAGCAGTAGACCCAACTACAGCAGACCAACTACACACTGCCACTAACTGTTGTGGCTGGATTCAACATAAAGCAGTAGACCCAACTACAGCAGACCAACTACACACTGCCACTAACTGTTGTGGCTGGATTCAACATAAAGCAGTAGACCCAACTACAGCAGACCAACTACACACTGCCACTAACTGTTGTGGCTGGATTCAACATAAAGCAGTAGACCCAACTAGAGACCAACTACACACTGCCACTAACTGTTGTGGCTGGATTCAACATAAAGCAGTAGACCCAACTACAGCAGACCAACTACACACTGCCACTAACTGTTGTGGCTGGATTCAACATAAAGCAGTAGACCCAACTACTACACACTGCCACTAACTGTTGTGGCTGGATTCAACATAAAGCAGTAGACCCAACTACAGCAGACCAACTACACACTGCCACTAACTGTTGTGGCTGGATTCAACATAAAGCAGTAGACCCAACTACAGCAGACCAACTACACACTGCCACTAACTGTTGTGGCTGGATTCAACATAAATAAATCAGCAGACCAACTACACACTGCCACTAACTGTTGTGGCTGGATTCAACATAAAGCAGTAGACCCAACTACACACTGCCACTAACTGTTGTGGCTGGATTCAACATAAAGCAGTAGACCCAACTACACACTGCCACTAACTGTTGTGGCTGGATTCAACATAAAGCAGTAGACCCAACTACAGCAGACCAACTACACACTGCCACTAACTGTTGTGGCTGGATTCAACATAAAGCAGTAGACCCAACTACAGCAGACCAACTACACACTGCCACTAACTGTTGTGGCTGGATTCAACATAAAGCAGTAGACCCATCTAAAGCAGACCAACTACACACTGCCACTAACTGTTGTGGCTGGATTCAACATAAAGCAGTAGACCCAACTACACACTGCCACTAACTGTTGTGGCTGGATTCAACATAAAGCAGTAGACCCAACTACACACTGCCACTAACTGTTGTGGCTGGATTCAACATAAAGCAGTAGACCCAACTACACACTGCCACTAACTGTTGTGGCTGGATTCTGGATTCAACATAAAGCAGTAGACCCAACTAAAGCAGACCAACTACACACTGCCACTAACTGTTGTGGCTGGATTCAACATAAAGCAGTAGACCCATCTAAAGCAGACCAACTACACACTGCCACTAACTGTTGTGGCTGGATTCAACATAAAGCAGTAGACCCAACTACAGCAGACCAACTACACACTGCCACTAACTGTTGTGGCTGGATTCAACATAAAGCAGTAGACCCAACTACACACTGCCACTAACTGTTGTGGCTGGATTCAACATAAAGCAGTAGACCCAACTACAGCAGACCAACTACACACTGCCACTAACTGTTGTGGCTGGATTCAACATAAAGCGGTAGACCCAACTACAGCAGACCAACACACTGCCACTAACTGTTGTGGCTGGATTCAACATAAAGCAGTAGACCCAACTACAGCAGACCAACTACACACTGCCACTAACTGTTGTGGCTGGATTCAACATAAAGCAGTAGACCCAACTACAGCAGACCAACTACACACTGCCACTAACTGTTGTGGCTGGATTCAACATAAAGCAGTAGACCCAACTACACACTGCCACTAACTGTTGTGGCTGGATTCAACATAAAGCAGTAGACCCAACTACACACTGCCACTAACTGTTGTGGCTGGATTCAACATAAAGCAGTAGACCCAACTACACAGACCAACTCAACACACTGCCACTAACTGTTGTGGCTGGATTCAACATAAAGCAGTAGAGCAGACCAACTACACACTGCCACTAACTGTTGTGGCTGGATTCAACATAAAGCAGTAGACAGGCAGACCAACTACACACTGCCACTAACTGTTGTGGCTGGATTCAACATAAAGCAGTAGACCCAACTACAGCAGACCAACTACACACTAGCCACTAACTGTTGTGGCTGGATTCAACATAAAGCAGTAGACCCAACTACACACTGCCACTAACTGTTGTGGCTGGATTCAACATAAAGCAGTAGACCCAACTACACACTGCCACTAACTGTTGTGGCTGGATTCAACATAAAGCAGTAGACCCAACTACAGCAGACCAACTACACACTGCCACTAACTGTTGTGGCTGGATTAAAACATAAAGCAGTAGACCCAACTACAGCAGACCAACTACACACTGCCACTAACTGTTGTGGCTGGATTCAACATAAAGCAGTAGACCCAACTACACACTGCCACTAACTGTTGTGGCTGGATTCAACATAAAGCAGTAGACCCAACTACACACTGCCACTAACTGTTGTGGCTGGATTCAACATAAAGCAGTAGACCAGCAGAACTACACACTGCCACTAACTGTTGTGGCTGGATTCAACATAAAGCAGTAGACCCAACTACACACTGCCACTAACTGTTGTGGCTGGATTCAACATAAAGCAGTAGACCCAACTACACACTGCCACTAACTGTTGTGGCTGGATTCAACATAAAGCAGTAGACCCAACTACAGCAGACCAACTACACACTGCCACTAACTGTTGTGGCTGGATTAAACATAAAGCAGTAGACCCAACTACAGCAGACCAACTACACACTGCCACTAACTGTTGTGGCTGGATTCAACATAAAGCAGTAGACCCAACTACAGCAGACCAACTACACACTGCCACTAACTGTTGTGGCTGGATTCAACATAAAGCAGTAGACCCAACTACACACTGCCACTAACTGTTGTGGCTGGATTCAACATAAAGCAGTAGAACTGGATTCAACATAAAGCAGACCCAACTACACACTGCCACTAACTGTTGTGGCTGGATTCAACATAAAGCAGTAGACCCAACTACACACTGCCACTAACTGTTGTGGCTGGATTCAACATAAAGCAGTAGACCCAACTACACACTGCCACTAACTGTTGTGGCTGGATTCAACATAAAGCAGTAGACCCAACTACACACTGCCACTAACTGTTGTGGCTGGATTCAACATAAAGCAGTAGACCCAACTACAGCAGACAACTACACACTGCCACTAACTGTTGTGGCTGGATTCAACATAAAGCAGTAGACCCAACTACAGCAGACCAACTACACACTGCCACTAACTGTTGTGGCTGGATTCAACATAAAGCAGTAGACCCAACTACACACTGCCACTAACTGTTGTGGCTGGATTCAACATAAAGCAGTAGACCCAACTACACACTGCCACTAACTGTTGTGGCTGGATTCAACATAAAGCAGTAGACCCAACTAAAGCAGACCAACTACACACTGCCACTAACTGTTGTGGCTGGATTCAACATAAAGCAGTAGACCCAACTACAGCAGACCAACTACACACTGCCACTAACTGTTGTGGCTGGATTCAACATAAAGCAGTAGACCCAACTACAGCAGACCAACTACACACTGCCACTAACTGTTGTGGCTGGATTCAACATAAAGCAGTAGACCCAATCTAAAGCAGACCAACTACACACTGCCACTAACTGTTGTGGCTGGATTCAACATAAAGCAGTAGACCCAACTACACACTGCCACTAACTGTTGTGGCTGGATTCAACATAAAGCAGTAGACCCAACTACACACTGCCACTAACTGTTGTGGCTGGATTCAACATAAAGCAGTAGACCCAACTACACACTGCCACTAACTGTTGTGGCTGGATTCAACATAAAGCAGTAGACCCAACTAAAGCAGACCAACTACACACTGCCACTAACTGTTGTGGCTGGATTCAACATAAAGCAGTAGACCCAACTACAGCAGACCAACTACACACTGCCACTAACTGTTGTGGCTGGATTCAACATAAAGCAGTAGACCCAACTACAGCAGACCAACACACTGCCACTAACTGTTGTGGCTGGATTCAACATAAAGCAGTAGACCCAACTACAGCAGACCAACTACACACTGCCACTAACTGTTGTGGCTGGATTCAACATAAAGCAGTAGACCCAACTACACACTGCCACTAACTGTTGTGGCTGGATTCAACATAAAGCAGTAGACCCAACTACACACTGCCACTAACTGTTGTGGCTGGATTCAACATAAAGCAGTAGACCCAACTACAGCAGACCAGACCCAACACACTGCCACTAACTGTTGTGGCTGGATTCAACATAAAGCAGTAGACCCAACTGGACAGCAGACCAACACACACTGCCACTAACTGTTGTGGCTGGATTCAACATAAAGCAGTAGACAGACCAACTACACACTGCCACTAACTGTTGTGGCTGGATTCAACATAAAGCAGACCCAACTACAGAGACCAACTACACACTGCCACTAACTGTTGTGGCTGGATTCAACATAAAGCAGTAGACCCAACTACAGCAGACCAACTACACACTGCCACTAACTGTTGTGGCTGGATTCAACATAAAGCAGTAGACCCAACTACAGCAGACCAACTACACACTGCCACTAACTGTTGTGGCTGGATTCAACATAAAGCAGTAGACCAACTACACACTGCCACTAACTGTTGTGGCTGGATTCAACATAAAGCAGTAGACCCAACTACAGCAGACCAACTACACACTGCCACTAACTGTTGTGGCTGGATTAAACATAAAGCAGTAGAGCAGACCAACTACACACTGCCACTAACTGTTGTGGCTGGATTCAACATAAAGCAGTAGACCCAACCCAGACTACACACTGCCACTAACTGTTGTGGCTGGATTCAACATAAAGCAGTAGAGACCAACTACACACTGCCACTAACTGTTGTGGCTGGATTCAACATAAAGCAGTAGACCCAACTACACACTGCCACTAACTGTTGTGGCTGGATTCAACATAAAGCAGTAGACCCAACTACACACTGCCACTAACTGTTGTGGCTGGATTCAACATAAAGCAGTAGACCCAACTACACACTGCCACTACCTGTTGTGGCTGGATTCAACATAAAGCAGTAGACCCAACTAAAGCAGACCAACTACACACTGCCACTAACTGTTGTGGCTGGATTCAACATAAAGCAGTAGACCCAACTACAGCAGACCAACTACACACTGCCACTAACTGTTGTGGCTGGATTCAACATAAAGCAGTAGACCCAACTACAGCAGACCAACTACACACTGCCACTAACTGTTGTGGCTGGATTCAACATAAAGCAGTAGACCCAACTACACACTGCCACTAACTGTTGTGGCTGGATTCAACATAAAGCAGTAGACCCAACTAAACAGCAGACCAACTACACACTGCCACTAACTGTTGTGGCTGGATTCAACATAAAGCAGTAGACCCAACTACAGCAGACCAACTACACACTGCCACTAACTGTTGTGGCTGGATTCAACATAAAGCAGTAGACAACCAACTACACACTGCCACTAACTGTTGTGGCTGGATTCAACATAAAGCAGTAGACCCAACTACACACTGCCACTAACTGTTGTGGCTGGATTCAACATAAAGCAGTAGACCCAACTACACACTGCCACTAACTGTTGTGGCTGGATTCAACATAAAGCAGTAGACCCAACTACAGCAGACCAACTACACACTGCCACTAACTGTTGTGGCTGGATTCAACATAAAGCAATAGACCCATCTAAAGCAGACCAACTACACACTGCCACTAACTGTTGTGGCTGGATTCAACATAAAGCAGTAGACCCAACTACACACTGCCACTAACTGTTGTGGCTGGATTCAACATAAAGCAGTAGACCCAACCAACTACACACTGCCACTAACTGTTGTGGCTGGATTCAACATAAAGCAGTAGACCCAACTACACACTGCCACTAACTGTTGTGGCTGGATTCAACATAAAGCAGTAGACCCAACTACAGCAGACCAACTACACACTGCCACTAACTGTTGTGGCTGGATTCAACATAAAGCAGTAGACCCAACTACACAGCAGACCAACTACACACTGCCACTAACTGTTGTGGCTGGATTCAACATAAAGCAGTAGACCCAACTACACACTGCCACTAACTGTTGTGGCTGGATTCAACATAAAGCAGTAGACCCAACTACAGCAGACCAACTACACACTGCCACTAACTGTTGTGGCTGGATTAAACATAAAGCAGTAGACCCAACTACAGCAGACCAACTACACACTGCCACTAACTGTTGTGGCTGGATTCAACATAAAGCAGTAGACCCAACTACAGCAGACCAACTACACACACTGCCACTAACTGTTGTGGCTGGATTCAACATAAAGCAGTAGACCCAACTAAAGCAGACCAACTACACACTGCCACTAACTGTTGTGGCTGGATTCAACATAAAGCAGTAGACCCAACTACACACTGCCACTAACTGTTGTGGCTGGATTCAACATAAAGCAGTAGACCCAACTACACACTGCCACTAACTGTTGTGGCTGGATTCAACATAAAGCAGTAGACCCAACTACACACTGCCACTAACTGTTGTGGCTGGATTCAACATAAAGCAGTAGACCCAACTACAGCAGACCAACTACACACTGCCACTAACTGTTGTGGCTGGATTCAACATAAAGCAGTAGACCCAACTACAGCAGACCAACTACACACTGCCACTAACTGTTGTGGCTGGATTCAACATAAAGCAGTAGACCCAACTACACACTGCCACTAACTGTTGTGGCTGGATTCAACATAAAGCAGTAGACCCAACTACAGCAGACCACTACACACTGCCACTAACTGTTGTGGCTGGATTCAACATAAAGCAGTAGACCCATCTAAAGCAGACCAACTACACACTGCCACTAACTGTTGTGGCTGGATTCAACATAAAGCAGTAGACCCAACTACACACACTGCACACTGCCACTAACTGTTGTGGCTGGATTCAACATAAAGCAGTAGACCCAACTACAGCAGACCAACTACACACTGCCACTAACTGTTGTGGCTGGATTCAACATAAAGCAGTAGACCCAACTACACACTGCCACTAACTGTTGTGGCTGGATTCAACATAAAGCAGTAGACCCAACTAAAGCAGACCAACTACACACTGCCACTAACTGTTGTGGCTGGATTCAACATAAAGCAGTAGACCAACTACACACTGCCACTAACTGTTGTGGCTGGATTCAACATAAAGCAGTAGACCCAACTACAGCAGACCAACTACACACTGCCACTAACTGTTGTGGCTGGATTCAACATAAAGCAGTAGACCCATCTACAGCAGACCAACTACACACTGCCACTAACTGTTGTGGCTGGATTCAACATAAAGCAGTAGACCCAACTACACACTGCCACTAACTGTTGTGGCTGGATTCAACATAAAGCAGTAGACCCAACTACACACTGCCACTAACTGTTGTGGCTGGATTCAACATAAAGCAGTAGACCCAACTACAGCAGACCAACTACACACTGCCACTAACTGTTGTGGCTGGATTCAACATAAAGCAGTAGACCCAACTACAGCAGACCAACTACACACTGCCACTAACTGTTGTGGCTGGATTCAACATAAAGCAGTAGACAACTGTGGCAGCAGACCAACTACACACTGCCACTAACTGTTGTGGCTGGATTAAACATAAAGCAGTAGACCCAACTACAGCAGACCAACTACACACTGCCACTAACTGTTGTGGCTGGATTCAACATAAAGCAGTAGACCCAACTACAGCAGACCAACTACACACTGCCACTAACTGTTGTGGCTGGATTCAACATAAAGCAATAGACCCATCTAAAGCAGACCAACTACACACTGCCACTAACTGTTGTGGCTGGATTCAACATAAAGCAGTAGACCCAACCCAACTACACACTGCCACTAACTGTTGTGGCTGGATTCAACATAAAGCAGTAGACCCAACTACACACTGCCACTAAGCAGACCATAAAACTACACACTGCCACTAACTGTTGTGGCTGGATTCAACATAAAGCAGTAGACCCAACTACAGCAGACCAACTACACACTGCCACTAACTGTTGTGGCTGGATTCAACATAAAGCAGTAGACCCAACTACACACTGCCACTAACTGTTGTGGCTGGATTCAACATAAAGCAGTAGACCCAACTACAGCAGACCAACTACACACTGCCACTAACTGTTGTGGCTGGATTCAACATAAAGCAGTAGACCCAACTACAGCAGACCAACTACACACTGCCACTAACTGTTGTGGCTGGATTCAACATAAAGCAGTAGACCCAACTACACACTGCCACTAACTGTTGTGGCTGGATTCAACATAAAGCAGTAGCCACTAACTGTTGTGGCTGGATTCAACATAAAGCCCAACTACACACTGCCACTAACTGTTGTGGCTGGATTCAACATAAAGCAGTAGACCCAACTACAGCAGACCAACTACACACTGCCACTAACTGTTGTGGCTGGATTCAACATAAAGCAGTAGACCCAACTACAGCAGACCAACTACACACTGCCACTAACTGTTGTGGCTGGATTCAACATAAAGCAGTAGACCCAACTACAGCAGACCAACTACACACTGCCACTAACTGTTGTGGCTGGATTCAACATAAAGCAGTAGACCCAACTACAGCAGACCAACTACACACTGCCACTAACTGTTGTGGCTGGATTCAACATAAAGCAGTAGACCCAACTAAAGCAGACCAACTACACACTGCCACTAACTGTTGTGGCTGGATTCAACATAAAGCAGTAGACCCAACTACAGCAGACCAACTACACACTGCCACTAACTGTTGTGGCTGGATTCAACATAAAGCAGTAGACTAAAGCAGACCAACTACACACTGCCACTAACTGTTGTGGCTGGATTCAACATAAAGCAGTAGACCCAACTACACACTGCCACTAACTGTTGTGGCTGGATTCAACATAAAGCAGTAGACCCAACTACAGCAGACCAACTACACACTGCCACTAACTGTTGTGGCTGGATTCAACATAAAGCAGTAGACCAACTACACACTGCCACTAACTGTTGTGGCTGGATTCAACATAAAGCAGTAGACCCAACTACAGCAGACCAACTACACACTGCCACTAACTGTTGTGGCTGGATTCAACATAAAGCAGTAGACCTAAAGCAACTACACACTGCCACTAACTGTTGTGGCTGGATTCAACATAAAGCAGTAGACCCAACTACACACTGCCACTAACTGTTGTGGCTGGATTCAACATAAAGCAGTAGACCCAACTACAGCAGACCAACTACACACTGCCACTAACTGTTGTGGCTGGATTCAACATAAAGCAGTAGACCCAACTACAGCAGACCAACTACACACTGCCACTAACTGTTGTGGCTGGATTCAACATAAAGCAGTAGACCCAACTACAGCAGACCAACTACACACTGCCACTAACTGTTGTGGCTGGATTCAACATAAAGCAGTAGACCCAACTACACACTGCCACTAACTGTTGTGGCTGGATTCAACATAAAGAGGTAGACCCAACTACACACTGCCACTAACTGTTGTGGCTGGATTCAACATAAAGCAGTAGACCCAACTACACACTGCCACTAACTGTTGTGGCTGGATTCAACATAAAGCAGTAGACCCAACTACACACTGCCACTAACTGTTGTGGCTGGATTCAACATAAAGCAGTAGACCCAACTACAGCAGACCAACTACACACTGCCACTAACTGTTGTGGCTGGATTCAACATAAAGCAGTAGACCCAACTACAGCAGACCAACTACACACTGCCACTAACTGTTGTGGCTGGATTCAACATAAAGCAGTAGACCCAACTACACACTGCCACTAACTGTTGTGGCTGGATTCAACATAAAGCAGTAGACCCAACTACAGCAGACCAACTACACACTGCCACTAACTGTTGTGGCTGGATTAAACATAAAGCAATAGACCCATCTAAAGCAGACCAACTACACACTGCCACTAACTGTTGTGGCTGGATTCAACATAAAGCAGTAGACCCAACTACACACTGCCACTAACTGTTGTGGCTGGATTCAACATAAAGCAGTAGACCCAACTACAGCAGACCAACTACACACTGCCACTAACTGTTGTGGCTGGATTAAACATAAAGCAGTAGACCCAACTACAGCAGACCCAACTGCCACTAACTGCCACTAACTGTTGTGGCTGGATTCAACATAAAGCAGTAGACCCAACTACACACTGCCACTAACTGTTGTGGCTGGATTCAACATAAAGCAGTAGACCCAACTAAAGCAGACCAACTACACACTGCCACTAACTGTTGTGGCTGGATTCAACATAAAGCAGTAGAACCAACTACACACTGCCACTAACTGTTGTGGCTGGATTCAACATAAAGCAGTAGACCCAACTACAGCAGACCAACTACACACTGCCACTAACTGTTGTGGCTGGATTCAACATAAAGCAGTAGACCCAACTACAGCAGACCAACTACACACTGCCACTAACTGTTGTGGCTGGATTAAACATAAACTACAGTAGACCAACTACACACTGCCACTAACTGTTGTGGCTGGATTCAACATAAAGCAGTAGACCCAACTACACACTGCCACTAACTGTTGTGGCTGGATTCAACATAAAGCAGTAGACCCAACTACAGCAGACCATAAAGCAGTAGACCCATTAAAGCAGACTACACACTGCCACTAACTGTTGTGGCTGGATTCAACATAAAGCAGTAGACCCAACTACAGCAGACCACACTGCCACTAACTGTTGTGGCTGGATTCAACATAAAGCAGTAGAGCAGACCAACTACACACTGCCACTAACTGTTGTGGCTGGATTCAACATAAAGCAGTAGACCCAACTACACACACTGCCACTGCCACTAACTGTTGTGGCTGGATTCAACATAAAGCAGTAGACCCAACTACAGCAGACCAACTACACACTGCCACTAACTGTTGTGGCTGGATTCAACATAAAGCAGTAGACCCAACTAACAGCAGACCAACTACACACTGCCACTAACTGTTGTGGCTGGATTCAACATAAAGCAGTAGACCCAACTACACACTGCCACTAACTGTTGTGGCTGGATTCAACATAAAGACCCAACTACACAGCCACTAAGATTCAACCAGTAACTACACACTGCCACTAACTGTTGTGGCTGGATTCAACATAAAGCAGTAGAACCAACTACACACTGCCACTAACTGTTGTGGCTGGATTCAACATAAAGCAGTAGACCCAACTACAGCAGACCAACTACACACTGCCACTAACTGTTGTGGCTGGATTCAACATAAAGCAGTAGACCCAAGCTACACACTGCCACTAACTGTTGTGGCTGGATTCAACATAAAGCAGTAGACCCAAACAGCAGACCAACTACACACTGCCACTAACTGTTGTGGCTGGATTCAACATAAAGCAGTAGAGCAGACCAACTACACACTGCCACTAACTGTTGTGGCTGGATTCAACATAAAGCAGTAGACCCAACTAGCAGACCACTACACACTGCCACTAACTGTTGTGGCTGGATTCAACATAAAGCAGTAGACCCAACTACAGCAGACCAACTACACACTGCCACTAACTGTTGTGGCTGGATTCAACATAAAGCAGTAGACCCAACTACACACTGCCACTAACTGTTGTGGCTGGATTCAACATAAAGCAGTAGACCCAACTACACACTGCCACTAACTGTTGTGGCTGGATTCAACATAAAGCAGTAGACCCAACTAAAGCAGACCAACTACACACTGCCACTAACTGTTGTGGCTGGATTCAACATAAAGCAGTAGACCCAACTAACAGCAGACCAACTACACACTGCCACTAACTGTTGTGGCTGGATTCAACATAAAGCAGTAGACCCAACTACACACTGCCACTAACTGTTGTGGCTGGATTCAACATAAAGCAGTAGACCCAACTACACACTGCCACTAACTGTTGTGGCTGGATTCAACATAAAGCAGTAGACCCAACTACAGCAGACCAACTACACACTGCCACTAACTGTTGTGGCTGGATTCAACATAAAGCAGTAGACCCAACTACAGCAGACCAACTACACACTGCCACTAACTGTTGTGGCTGGATTCAACATAAAGCAGTAGACCCAACTACACACTGCCACTAACTGTTGTGGCTGGATTCAACATAAAGCAGTAGACCCAACTACACACTGCCACTAACTGTTGTGGCTGGATTCAACATAAAGCAGTAGAACCAACTACACACTGCCACTAACTGTTGTGGCTGGATTCAACATAAAGCAGTAGACCCAACTACAGCAGACCAACTACACACTGCCACTAACTGTTGTGGCTGGATTCAACATAAAGCAGTAGACCCAACTACAGCAGACCAACTACACACTGCCACTAACTGTTGTGGCTGGATTCAACATAAAGCAGTAGACCCAACTACACACTGCCACTAACTGTTGTGGCTGGATTCAACATAAAGCAGTAGACCCAACTACAGCAGACCAACTACACACTGCCACTAACTGTTGTGGCTGGATTCAACATAAAGCAGTAGACCCATCTAAAGCAGACCAACTACACACTGCCACTAACTGTTGTGGCTGGATTCAACATAAAGCAGTAGACCCAACTACACACTGCCACTAACTGTTGTGGCTGGATTCAACATAAAGTAGACCCAACTACACACTGCCACTAACTGTTGTGGCTGGATTCAACATAAAGCAGTAGAACCAACTACACACTGCCACTAACTGTTGTGGCTGGATTCAACATAAAGCAGTAGACCCAACTACAGCAGACCAACTACACACTGCCACTAACTGTTGTGGCTGGATTCAACATAAAGCAGTAGAGCAGACCAACTACACACTGCCACTAACTGTTGTGGCTGGATTCAACATAAAGCAGACCCAACTAAAGCAGACCAACTACACACTGCCACTAACTGTTGTGGCTGGATTCAACATAAAGCAGTAGACCCAACTACAGCAGACCAACTACACACTGCCACTAACTGTTGTGGCTGGATTCAACATAAAGCAGTAGACCCAACTACACACTGCCACTAACTGTTGTGGCTGGATTCAACATAAAGCAGTAGAACCAACTACACACTGCCACTAACTGTTGTGGCTGGATTCAACATAAAGCAGTAGACCCAACTACAGCAGACCAACTACACACTGCCACTAACTGTTGTGGCTGGATTAAACATAAAGCAGTAGACCCAACTACAGCAGACCAACTACACACTGCCACTAACTGTTGTGGCTGGATTCAACATAAAGCAGTAGACCCAACTACACACTGCCACTAACTGTTGTGGCTGGATTCAACATAAAGCACACTGCCACTAACTGTTGTGGCTGGATTCAACATAAAGCAGTAGACCCAACTACACACTGCCACTAACTGTTGTGGCTGGATTCAACATAAAGCAGTAGACCCAACTACACACTGCCACTAACTGTTGTGGCTGGATTCAACATAAAGCAGTAGACCCAACTACAGCAGACCAACTACACACTGCCACTAACTGTTGTGGCTGGATTCAACATAAAGCAGTAGACCCAACTACAGCAGACCAACTACACACTGCCACTAACTGTTGTGGCTGGATTCAACATAAAGCAGTAGACCCAACTACACACTGCCACTAACTGTTGTGGCTGGATTCAACATAAAGCAGTAGACCCAACTACACACTGCCACTAACTGTTGTGGCTGGATTCAACATAAAGCAGTAGACCCAACTACAGCAGACCAACTACACACTGCCACTAACTGTTGTGGCTGGATTAAACATAAAGCAGTAGACCCAACTACAGCAGACCAACTACACACTGCCACTAACTGTTGTGGCTGGATTCAACATAAAGCAGTAGACCCAACTACAGCAGACCAACTACACACTGCCACTAACTGTTGTGGCTGGATTCAACATAAAGCAGTAGACCCATCTAAAGCAGACCAACTACACACTGCCACTAACTGTTGTGGCTGGATTCAACATAAAGCAGTAGACCCAACTACACACTGCCACTAACTGTTGTGGCTGGATTCAACATAAAGCAGTAGACCCAACTACACACTGCCACTAACTGTTGTGGCTGGATTCAACATAAAGCAGTAGAACCAACTACACACTGCCACTAACTGTTGTGGCTGGATTCAACATAAAGCAGTAGACCCAACTACAGCAGACCAACTACACACTGCCACTAACTGTTGTGGCTGGATTCAACATAAAGCAGTAGACCCAACTACAGCAGACCAACTACACACTGCCACTAACTGTTGTGGCTGGATTCAACATAAAGCAGTAGACCCAACTACACACTGCCACTAACTGTTGTGGCTGGATTCAACATAAAGCAGTAGACCCAACTACAGCAGACCAACTACACACTGCCACTAACTGTTGTGGCTGGATTAAACATAAAGCAGTAGACCCAACTACAGCAGACCAACTACACACTGCCACTAACTGTTGTGGCTGGATTCAACATAAAGCAGTAGACCCAACTACACACTGCCACTAACTGTTGTGGCTGGATTCAACATAAAGCAGTAGACCCAACTACACACTGCCACTAACTGTTGTGGCTGGATTCAACATAAAGCAGTAGACCCAACTACAGCCAACTACACACTGCCACTAACTGTTGTGGCTGGATTCAACATAAAGCAGTAGACCCAACTACAGCAGACCAACTACACACTGCCACTAACTGTTGTGGCTGGATTCAACATAAAGCAGTAGACCCAACTACAGCAGACCAACTACACACTGCCACTAACTGTTGTGGCTGGATTCAACATAAAGCAATAGACCCATCTAAAGCAGACCAACTACACACTGCCACTAACTGTTGTGGCTGGATTCAACATAAATAAAGCAGCAGACCAACTACACACTGCCACTAACTGTTGTGGCTGGATTCAACATAAAGCAGTAGACCCAACTACACACTGCCACTAACTGTTGTGGCTGGATTCAACAAAAGCAGCAGACCAACTACACACTGCCACTAACTGTTGTGGCTGGATTCAACATAAAGCAGTAGACCCAACTACAGCAGACCAACTACACACTGCCACTAACTGTTGTGGCTGGATTCAACATAAAGCAGTAGACCCAACTACAGCAGACCAACTACACACTGCCACTAACTGTTGTGGCTGGATTCAACATAAAGCAGTAGACCCAACTACACACTGCCACTAACTGTTGTGGCTGGATTCAACATAAAAGCAGTAGACAGCAGACCAACTACACACTGCCACTAACTGTTGTGGCTGGATTAAACATAAAGCAATAGACCCATCTAAAGCAGACCAACTACACACTGCCACTAACTGTTGTGGCTGGATTCAACATAAAGAGGTAGACCCAACTACACACTGCCACTAACTGTTGTGGCTGGATTCAACATAAAGCAGTAGACCCAACTACAGCAGACCAACTACACACTGCCACTAACTGTTGTGGCTGGATTCAACATAAAGCAGTAGACCCAACTACAGCAGACCAACTACACACTGCCACTAACTGTTGTGGCTGGATTCAACATAAAGCAGTAGACCCAACTACACACTGCCACTAACTGTTGTGGCTGGATTCAACATAAAGCAGTAGACCCAACTAAAGCAGACCAACTACACACTGCCACTAACTGTTGTGGCTGGATTCAACATAAAGCAGTAGAACCAACTACACACTGCCACTAACTGTTGTGGCTGGATTCAACATAAAGCAGTAGACCCAACTACAGCAGACCAACTACACACTGCCACTAACTGTTGTGGCTGGATAAAACATAAAGCAGTAGACCCAACTACAGCAGACCAACTACACACTGCCACTAACTGTTGTGGCTGGATTCAACATAAAGCAGTAGACCCAACTACACACTGCCACTAACTGTTGTGGCTGGATTCAACATAAAGCAGTAGACCCAACTACACACTGCCACTAACTGTTGTGGCTGGATTCAACATAAAGCAGTAGACCCAACTACAGCAGACCAACTACACACTGCCACTAACTGTTGTGGCTGGATTAAACATAAAGCAGTAGACCCAACTACAGCAGACCAACTACACACTGCCACTAACTGTTGTGGCTGGATTCAACATAAAGCAGTAGACCCAACTACAGCAGACCACACACTGCCACTAACTGTTGTGGCTGGATTAAACATAAAGCAGTAGACCCAACTACAGCAGACCAACTACACACTGCCACTAACTGTTGTGGCTGGATTCAACATAAAGCAGTAGACCCAACTACAGCAGACCAACTACACACTGCCACTAACTGTTGTGGCTGGATTCAACATAAAGCAATAGACCCATCTAAAGCAGACCAACTACACACTGCCACTAACTGTTGTGGCTGGATTCAACATAAAGACCAACTACACACTGCCACTAACTGTTGTGGCTGGATTCAACATAAAGCAGTAGACCCAACTACACACTGCCACTAACTGTTGTGGCTGGATTCAACATAAAGCAGTAGACCCAACTACACACTGCCACTACACAACTGTTGTGGCTGGATTCAACATAAAGCAGTAGACCCAACTACAGCAGACCAACTACACACTGCCACTAACTGTTGTGGCTGGATTCAACATAAAGCAGTAGACCCAACTACTACACACTGCCACTAACTGTTGTGGCTGGATTCAACATAAAGCAGTAGACCCAACTACAGCAGACCAACTACACACTGCCACTAACTGTTGTGGCTGGATTCAACATAAAGCAGTAGACCCAACTACAGCAGACCAACTACACACTGCCACTAACTGTTGTGGCTGGATTCAACATAAAGCAGTAGACCCAACTACACACTGCCACTAACTGTTGTGGCTGGATTCAACATAAAGCAGTAGACCCAACTACACACTGCCACTAACTGTTGTGGCTGGATTCAACATAAAGCAGTAGACCCAACTACAGCAGACCAACTACACACTGCCACTAACTGTTGTGGCTGGATTCAACATAAAGCAGTAGACCCAACTACAGCAGACCAACTACACACTGCCACTAACTGTTGTGGCTGGATTCAACATAAAGCAGTAGACCCAACTACAGCAGACCAACTACACACTGCCACTAACTGTTGTGGCTGGATTCAACATAAAGCAGTAGACCCAACTACAGCAGACCAACTACACACTGCCACTAACTGTTGTGGCTGGATTAAAACATAAAGCAGTAGACCCAACTACAGCAGACCAACTACACACTGCCACTAACTGTTGTGGCTGGATTCAACATAAAGCAGTAGACCCAACTACAGCAGACCAACTACACACTGCCACTAACTGTTGTGGCTGGATTCAACATAAAGCAGTAGACCCAACTACACACTGCCACTAACTGTTGTGGCTGGATTCAACATAAAGCAGTAGACCCAACTACACACTGCCACTAACTGTTGTGGCTGGATTCAACATAAAGCAGTAGACCCATCTAAAGCAGACCAACTACACACTGCCACTAACTGTTGTGGCTGGATTCAACATAAAGCAGTAGACCCATCTAAAGCAGACCAACTACACACTGCCACTAACTGTTGTGGCTGGATTCAACATAAAGCAGTAGACCCAACTACACACTGCCACTAACTGTTGTGGCTGGATTCAACATAAAGCAGTAGACCCAACTACACACTGCCACTAACTGTTGTGGCTGGATTCAACATAAAGCAGTAGACCCAACTACAGCAGACCAACTACACACTGCCACTAACTGTTGTGGCTGGATTCAACATAAAGCAGTAGACCCAACTACAGCAGACCAACTACACACTGCCACTAACTGTTGTGGCTGGATTCAACATAAAGCAGTAGACCCAACTACAGCAGACCAACTACACACTGCCACTAACTGTTGTGGCTGGATTCAACATAAAGCAGTAGACCCAACTAACAGCAGACCAACTACACACTGCCACTAACTGTTGTGGCTGGATTCAACATAAAGCAGTAGACCCAACTACACACTGCCACTAACTGTTGTGGCTGGATTCAACATAAAGCAGTAGACCCAACTACACACTGCCACTAACTGTTGTGGCTGGATTCAACATAAAGCAGTAGAACCAACTACACACTGCCACTAACTGTTGTGGCTGGATTCAACATAAAGCAGTAGACCCAACTACAGCAGACCAACTACACACTGCCACTAACTGTTGTGGCTGGATTCAACATAAAGCAGTAGACCCAACTACAGCAGACCAACTACACACTGCCACTAACTGTTGTGGCTGGATTCAACATAAAGCAGTAGACCCAACTACACACTGCCACTAACTGTTGTGGCTGGATTCAACATAAAGCAGTAGACCCAACTACAGCAGACCAACTACACACTGCCACTAACTGTTGTGGCTGGATTAAACATAAAGCAATAGACCCATCTAAAGCAGACCAACTACACACTGCCACTAACTGTTGTGGCTGGATTCAACATAAAGAGGTAGACCCAACTACACACTGCCACTAACTGTTGTGGCTGGATTCAACATAAAGCAGTAGACCCAACTACACACTGCCACTAACTGTTGTGGCTGGATTCAACATAAAGCAGTAGAACCAACTACACACTGCCACTAACTGTTGTGGCTGGATTCAACATAAAGCAGTAGACCCAACTACAGCAGACCAACTACACACTGCCACTAACTGTTGTGGCTGGATTCAACATAAAGCAGTAGACCCAACTACAGCAGACCAACTACACACTGCCACTAACTGTTGTGGCTGGATTCAACATAAAGCAATAGACCCATCTAAAGCAGACCAACTACACACTGCCACTAACTGTTGTGGCTGGATTCAACATAAAGCAGTAGACCCAACTACAGCAGACCAACTACACACTGCCACTAACTGTTGTGGCTGGATTCAACATAAAGCAGTAGACCCAACTACACACTGCCACTAACTGTTGTGGCTGGATTCAACATAAAGCAGTAGACCCAACTACACACTGCCACTAACTGTTGTGGCTGGATTCAACATAAAGCAGTAGACCCAACTACAGCAGACCAACTACACACTGCCACTAACTGTTGTGGCTGGATTAAACATAAAGCAGTAGACCCAACTACAGCAGACCAACTACACACTGCCACTAACTGTTGTGGCTGGATTCAACATAAAGCAGTAGACCCAACTACAGCAGACCAACTACACACTGCCACTAACTGTTGTGGCTGGATTCAACATAAAGCAGTAGACCCAACTACACACTGCCACTAACTGTTGTGGCTGGATTCAACATAAAGCAGTAGACCCAACTACACACTGCCACTAACTGTTGTGGCTGGATTCAACATAAAGCAGTAGACCCAACTACACACTGCCACCAACTGTTGTGGCTGGATTCAACATAAAGCAGTAGAACCAACTACACACTGCCACTAACTGTTGTGGCTGGATTCAACATAAAGCAGTAGACCCAACTACAGCAGACCAACTACACACTGCCACTAACTGTTGTGGCTGGATTCAACATAAAGCAGTAGACCCAACTACACACTGCCACTAACTGTTGTGGCTGGATTCAACATAAAGCAGTAGACCCAACTACACACTGCCACTAACTGTTGTGGCTGGATTCAACATAAAGCAGTAGACCCAACTACAGCAGACCAACTACACACTGCCACTAACTGTTGTGGCTGGATTAAACATAAAGCAGTAGACCCAACTACAGCAGACCAACTACACACTGCCACTAACTGTTGTGGCTGGATTCAACATAAAGCAGTAGACCAACTACACACTGCCACTAACTGTTGTGGCTGGATTCAACATAAAGCAGTAGACCCAACTACAGCAGACCAACTACACACTGCCACTAACTGTTGTGGCTGGATTCAACATAAAGCAGTAGAGACCAACTACACACTGCCACTAACTGTTGTGGCTGGATTCAACATAAAGCAGTAGACCCAACTACAGCAGACCAACTACACACTGCCACTAACTGTTGTGGCTGGATTAAACATAAAGCAGTAGACCCAACTACAGCAGACCAACTACACACTGCCACTAACTGTTGTGGCTGGATTCAACATAAAGCAGTAGACCAACTACACACTGCCACTAACTGTTGTGGCTGGATTCAACATAAAGCAGTAGACCCAACTACACACTGCCACTAACTGTTGTGGCTGGATTCAACATAAAGCAGTAGACCCAACTACACAGACCAACTACACACTGCCACTAACTGTTGTGGCTGGATTCAACATAAAGCAGTAGACCCAACTACAGCAGACCAACTACACACTGCCACTAACTGTTGTGGCTGGATTCAACATAAAGCAGTAGACCCAACTACAGCAGACCAACTACACACTGCCACTAACTGTTGTGGCTGGATTCAACATAAAGCAGTAGACCCAACTACAGCAGACCAACTACACACTGCCACTAACTGTTGTGGCTGGATTCAACATAAAGCAATAGACCCAATCTACAGCAGACCAACTACACACTGCCACTAACTGTTGTGGCTGGATTCAACATAAAGCAGTAGACCCAACTACACACTGCCACTAACTGTTGTGGCTGGATTCAACATAAAGCAGTAGACCCAACTACACACTGCCACTAACTGTTGTGGCTGGATTCAACATAAAGCAACATAAAGCTTAGTAGAACCAACTACACACTGCCACTAACTGTTGTGGCTGGATTCAACATAAAGCAGTAGACCCAACTACAGCAGACCAACTACACACTGCCACTAACTGTTGTGGCTGGATTCAACATAAAGCAGTAGACCCAACTACAGCAGACCAACTACACACTGCCACTAACTGTTGTGGCTGGATTCAACATAAAGCAGTAGACCCAACTACACACTGCCACTAACTGTTGTGGCTGGATTCAACATAAAGCAGTAGACCCAACTACAGCAGACCAACTACACACTGCCACTAACTGTTGTGGCTGGATTCAACATAAAGCAGTAGACCCATCTAAAGCAGACCAACTACACACTGCCACTAACTGTTGTGGCTGGATTCAACATAAAGCAGTAGACCCAACTACACACTGCCACTAACTGTTGTGGCTGGATTCAACATAAAGCAGTAGAACCAACTACACACTGCCACTAACTGTTGTGGCTGGATTCAACATAAAGCAGTAGACCCAACTACAGCAGACCAACTACACACTGCCACTAACTGTTGTGGCTGGATTCAACATAAAGCAGTAGACCCAACTACAGCAGACCAACTACACACTGCCACTAACTGTTGTGGCTGGATTCAACATAAAGCAGTAGACCCAACTAGCAGACCAACTACACACTGCCACTAACTGTTGTGGCTGGATTCAACATAAAGCAGTAGACCCAACTACAGCAGACCAACTACACACTGCCACTAACTGTTGTGGCTGGATTCAACATAAAGCAGTAGACCCAACTACAGCAGACCAACTACACACTGCCACTAACTGTTGTGGCTGGATTCAACATAAAGCAGTAGACCCAACTACAGCAGACCAACTACACACTGCCACTAACTGTTGTGGCTGGATTCAACATAAAGCAGTAGACCCAACTACACACTGCCACTAACTGTTGTGGCTGGATTCAACATAAAGCAGTAGACCCAACTACACACTGCCACTAACTGTTGTGGCTGGATTCAACATAAAGCAGTAGACCCAACTACAGCAGACCAACTACACACTGCCACTAACTGTTGTGGCTGGATTCAACATAAAGCAGTAGACCCAACTAAAGCAGACCAACTACACACTGCCACTAACTGTTGTGGCTGGATTCAACATAAAGCAGTAGACCCAACTACACACTGCCACTAACTGTTGTGGCTGGATTCAACATAAAGCAGTAGACCCAACTACACACTGCCACTAACTGTTGTGGCTGGATTCAACATAAAGCAGTAGACCCAACTACAGCAGACCAACTACACACTGCCACTAACTGTTGTGGCTGGATTAAACATAAAGCAGTAGACCCAACTACAGCAGACCAACTACACACTGCCACTAACTGTTGTGGCTGGATTCAACATAAAGCAGTAGACCCAACTACAGCAGACCAACTACACACTGCCACTAACTGTTGTGGCTGGATTCAACATAAAGCAGTAGACCCAACTACACACTGCCACTAACTGTTGTGGCTGGATTCAACATAAAGCAGTAGACCCAACTACACACTGCCACTAACTGTTGTGGCTGGATTCAACATAAAGCAATAGACCCATCTAAAGCAGACCAACTACACACTGCCACTAACTGTTGTGGCTGGATTCAACATAAAGCAGTAGACCCATCTAAAGCAGACCAACTACACACTGCCACTAACTGTTGTGGCTGGATTCAACATAAAGCAGTAGACCCAACTACACACTGCCACTAACTGTTGTGGCTGGATTCAACATAAAGCAGTAGACCCAACTACACACTGCCACTAACTGTTGTGGCTGGATTCAACATAAAGCAGTAGACCCAACTACAGCAGACCAACTACACACTGCCACTAACTGTTGTGGCTGGATTAAACATAAAGCAGTAGACCCAACTACAGCAGACCAACTACACACTGCCACTAACTGTTGTGGCTGGATTCAACATAAAGCAGTAGACCCAACTACAGCAGACCAACTACACACTGCCACTAACTGTTGTGGCTGGATTCAACATAAAGCAATAGACCCATCTAAAGCAGACCAACTACACACTGCCACTAACTGTTGTGGCTGGATTCAACATAAAGAGGTAGACCCAACTACACACTGCCACTAACTGTTGTGGCTGGATTCAACATAAAGCAGTAGACCCAACTACACACTGCCACTAACTGTTGTGGCTGGATTCAACATAAAGCAGTAGAACCAACTACACACTGCCACTAACTGTTGTGGCTGGATTCAACATAAAGCAGTAGACCCAACTACAGCAGACCAACTACACACTGCCACTAACTGTTGTGGCTGGATTCAACATAAAGCAGTAGACCCAACTACAGCAGACCAACTACACACTGCCACTAACTGTTGTGGCTGGATTCAACATAAAGCAGACCCAACTAGACCCAACTACACACTGCCACTAACTGTTGTGGCTGGATTCAACATAAAGCAGTAGACCCAACTACAGCAGACCAACTACACACTGCCACTAACTGTTGTGGCTGGATTAAACATAAAGCAATAGACCCATCTAAAGCAGACCAACTACACACTGCCACTAACTGTTGTGGCTGGATTCAACATAAAGAGGTAGACCCAACTACACACTGCCACTAACTGTTGTGGCTGGATTCAACATAAAGCAGTAGACCCAACTACACACTGCCACTAACTGTTGTGGCTGGATTCAACATAAAGCAGTAGAACCAACTACACACTGCCACTAACTGTTGTGGCTGGATTCAACATAAAGCAGTAGACCCAACTACAGCAGACCAACTACACACTGCCACTAACTGTTGTGGCTGGATTCAACATAAAGCAGTAGACCCAACTACAGCAGACCAACTACACACTGCCACTAACTGTTGTGGCTGGATTCAACATAAAGCAGTAGACCCAACTAAAGCAGACCAACTACACACTGCCACTAACTGTTGTGGCTGGATTAAACATAAAGCAGTAGACCCAACTACAGCAGACCAACTACACACTGCCACTAACTGTTGTGGCTGGATTCAACATAAAGCAGTAGACCCAACTACACACTGCCACTAACTGTTGTGGCTGGATTCAACATAAAGCAGTAGACCCAACTACACACTGCCACTAACTGTTGTGGCTGGATTCAACATAAAGCAGTAGACCCAACTACAGCAGACCAACTACACACTGCCACTAACTGTTGTGGCTGGATTAAACATAAAGCAGTAGACCCAACTACAGCAGACCAACTACACACTGCCACTAACTGTTGTGGCTGGATTCAACATAAAGCAGTAGACCCAACTACAGCAGACCAACTACACACTGCCACTAACTGTTGTGGCTGGATTCAACATAAAGCAGTAGACCCAACTACACACTGCCACTAACTGTTGTGGCTGGATTCAACATAAAGCAGTAGACCCAACTACACACTGCCACTAACTGTTGTGGCTGGATTCAACATAAAGCAGTAGACCCAACTACACACTGCCACCAACTGTTGTGGCTGGATTCAACATAAAGCAGTAGAACCAACTACACACTGCCACTAACTGTTGTGGCTGGATTCAACATAAAGCAGTAGACCCAACTACAGCAGACCAACTACACACTGCCACTAACTGTTGTGGCTGGATTCAACATAAAAGCAGACCCAACTACACACTGCCACTAACTGTTGTGGCTGGATTCAACATAAAGCAGTAGACCCAACTACACACTGCCACTAACTGTTGTGGCTGGATTCAACATAAAGCAGTAGACCCAACTACAGCAGACCAACTACACACTGCCACTAACTGTTGTGGCTGGATTAAACATAAAGCAGTAGACCCAACTACAGCAGACCAACTACACACTGCCACTAACTGTTGTGGCTGGATTCAACATAAAGCAGTAGACCCAACTACACACTGCCACTAACTGTTGTGGCTGGATTCAACATAAAGCAGTAGACCCAACTACAGCAGACCAACTACACACTGCCACTAACTGCCACTAACTTGTGGCTGGATTCAACATAAAGCAGTAGACCCAACTACACACTGCCACTAACTGTTGTGGCTGGATTCAACATAAAGCAGTAGACCCAACTACAGCAGACCAACTACACACTGCCACTAACTGTTGTGGCTGGATTAAACATAAAGCAGTAGACCCAACTACAGCAGACCAACTACACACTGCCACTAACTGTTGTGGCTGGATTCAACATAAAGCAGTAGAACCAACTACACACTGCCACTAACTGTTGTGGCTGGATTCAACATAAAGCAGTAGACCCAACTACACACTGCCACTAACTGTTGTGGCTGGATTCAACATAAAGCAGTAGAACCAACTACACACTGCCACTAACTGTTGTGGCTGGATTCAACATAAAGCAGTAGACCCAACTACAGCAGACCAACTACACACTGCCACTAACTGTTGTGGCTGGATTAAACATAAAGCAGTAGACCCAACTACAGCAGACCAACTACACACTGCCACTAACTGTTGTGGCTGGATTCAACATAAAGCAGTAGACCCAACTACAGCAGACCAACTACACACTGCCACTAACTGTTGTGGCTGGATTCAACATAAAGCAATAGACCCATCTAAAGCAGACCAACTACACACTGCCACTAACTGTTGTGGCTGGATTCAACATAAAGAGGTAGACCCAACTACACACTGCCACTAACTGTTGTGGCTGGATTCAACATAAAGCAGTAGACCCAACTACACACTGCCACTAACTGTTGTGGCTGGATTCAACATAAAGCAGTAGACCCAACTACACACACACTGCCACTAACTGTTGTGGCTGGATTCAACATAAAGCAGTAGACCCAACTACAGCAGACCAACTACACACTGCCACTAACTGTTGTGGCTGGATTCAACATAAAGCAGTAGACCCAACTACAGCAGACCAACTACACACTGCCACTAACTGTTGTGGCTGGATTCAACATAAAGCAGTAGACCCAACTACACACTGCCACTAACTGTTGTGGCTGGATTCAACATAAAGCAGTAGACCCAACTACAGCAGACCAACTACACACTGCCACTAACTGTTGTGGCTGGATTAAACATAAAGCAGTAGACCCAACTAAAGCAGACCAACTACACACTGCCACTAACTGTTGTGGCTGGATTCAACATAAAGCAGTAGACCCAACTACACACTGCCACTAACTGTTGTGGCTGGATTCAACATAAAGCAGTAGAACCAACTACACACTGCCACTAACTGTTGTGGCTGGATTCAACATAAAGCAGTAGACCCAACTACAGCAGACCAACTACACACTGCCACTAACTGTTGTGGCTGGATTCAACATAAAGCAGTAGACCCAACTACAGCAGACCAACTACACACTGCCACTAACTGTTGTGGCTGGATTCAACATAAAGCAGTAGACCCAACTACAGCAGACCAACTACACACTGCCACTAACTGTTGTGGCTGGATTAAACATAAAGCAGTAGACCCAACTACAGCAGACCAACTACACACACTGCCACTAACTGTTGTGGCTGGATTCAACATAAAGCAGTAGACAGACCAACTACACACTGCCACTAACTGTTGTGGCTGGATTCAACATAAAGCAGTAGTACACACTGCCACTAACTGTTGTGGCTGGATTCAACATAAAGCAGTAGACCCAACTAACACTGCCACTAAGACCATAAACTACACACTGCCACTAACTGTTGTGGCTGGATTCAACATAAAGCAGTAGACCCAACTACAGCAGACCAACTACACACTGCCACTAACTGTTGTGGCTGGATTCAACATAAAGCAGTAGACCCAACTACAGCAGACCAACTACACACTGCCACTAACTGTTGTGGCTGGATTCAACATAAAGCAGTAGACCCAACTACACACTGCCACTAACTGTTGTGGCTGGATTCAACATAAAGCAGTAGACCCAACTACACACTGCCACTAACTGTTGTGGCTGGATTCAACATAAAGCAGTAGACCCAACTACACACTGCCACCAACTGTTGTGGCTGGATTCAACATAAAGCAGTAGAACCAACTACACACTGCCACTAACTGTTGTGGCTGGATTCAACATAAAGCAGTAGACCCAACTACAGCAGACCAACTACACACTGCCACTAACTGTTGTGGCTGGATTCAACATAAAGCAGTAGACCCAACTACACACTGCCACTAACTGTTGTGGCTGGATTCAACATAAAGCAGTAGACCCAACTACACACTGCCACTAACTGTTGTGGCTGGATTCAACATAAAGCAGTAGACCCAACTACACACTGCCACTAACTGTTGTGGCTGGATTCAACATAAAGCAGTAGAACCAACTACACACTGCCACTAACTGTTGTGGCTGGATTCAACATAAAGCAGTAGACCCAACTACAGCAGACCAACTACACACTGCCACTAACTGTTGTGGCTGGATTAAACATAAAGCAGTAGACCCAACTACAGCAGACCAACTACACACTGCCACTAACTGTTGTGGCTGGATTCAACATAAAGCAGTAGACCCAACTACACACTGCCACTAACTGTTGTGGCTGGATTCAACATAAAGCAGTAGAACCAACTACACACTGCCACTAACTGTTGTGGCTGGATTCAACATAAAGCAGTAGACAGCAGACCAACTACACACTGCCACTAACTGTTGTGGCTGGATTCAACATAAAGCAGTAGACCCAACTACAGCAGACCAACTACACACTGCCACTAACTGTTGTGGCTGGATTCAACATAAAGCAGTAGACCCAACTACAGCAGACCAACTACACACTGCCACTAACTGTTGTGGCTGGATTCAACATAAAGCAGTAGACCCAACTACAGCAGACCAACTACACACTGCCACTAACTGTTGTGGCTGGATTAAACATAAAGCAGTAGACCCAACTACAGCAGACCAACTACACACTGCCACTAACTGTTGTGGCTGGATTCAACATAAAGCAGTAGACCCAACTACACACTGCCACTAACTGTTGTGGCTGGATTCAACATAAAGCAGTAGAACCAACTACACACTGCCACTAACTGTTGTGGCTGGATTCAACATAAAGCAGTAGACCCAACTACAGCAGACCAACTACACACTGCCACTAACTGTTGTGGCTGGATAAAACATAAAGCAGTAGACCCAACTACAGCAGACCAACTACACACTGCCACTAACTGTTGTGGCTGGATTCAACATAAAGCAGTAGACCCAACTACAGCAGACCAACTACACACTGCCACTAACTGTTGTGGCTGGATTCAACATAAAGCAGTAGACCCAACTACAGCAGACCAACTACACACTGCCACTAACTGTTGTGGCTGGATTAAACATAAAGCAGTAGACCCAACTACAGCAGACCAACTACACACTGCCACTAACTGTTGTGGCTGGATTCAACATAAAGCAGTAGACCCAACTACACACTGCCACTAACTGTTGTGGCTGGATTCAACATAAAGCAGTAGACCCAACTACACACTGCCACTAACTGTTGTGGCTGGATTCAACATAAAGCAGTAGACCCAACTACACACTGCCACTAACTGTTGTGGCTGGATTCAACATAAAGTTGTAGACCCATCTAAAGCAGACCAACTACACACTGCCACTAACTGTTGTGGCTGGATTCAACATAAAGCAGTAGACCCATCTAAAGCAGACCAACTACACACTGCCACTAACTGTTGTGGCTGGATTCAACATAAAGCAGTAGACCCAACTACACACTGCCACTAACTGTTGTGGCTGGATTCAACATAAAGCAGTAGACCCAACTACACACTGCCACTAACTGTTGTGGCTGGATTCAACATAAAGCAGTAGACCCAACTACAGCAGACCAACTACACACTGCCACTAACTGTTGTGGCTGGATTAAACATAAAGCAGTAGACCCAACTACAGCAGACCAACTACACACTGCCACTAACTGTTGTGGCTGGATTCAACATAAAGCAGTAGACCCAACTACAGCAGACCAACTACACACTGCCACTAACTGTTGTGGCTGGATTCAACATAAAGCAATAGACCCATCTAAAGCAGACCAACTACACACTGCCACTAACTGTTGTGGCTGGATTCAACATAAAGCAGTAGACCCAACTACACACTGCCACTAACTGTTGTGGCTGGATTCAACATAAAGCAGTAGACCAACTACACACTGCCACTAACTGTTGTGGCTGGATTCAACATAAAGCAGTAGACCCAACTACAGCAGACCAACTACACACTGCCACTAACTGTTGTGGCTGGATTCAACATAAAGCAGTAGACCCAACTACAGCAGACCAACTACACACTGCCACTAACTGTTGTGGCTGGATTCAACATAAAGCAGTAGACCCAACTACACACTGCCACTAACTGTTGTGGCTGGATTCAACATAAAGCAGTAGACCAACTACACACTGCCACTAACTGTTGTGGCTGGATTCAACATAAAGCAGTAGACCCAACTACACACTGCCACCAACTGTTGTGGCTGGATTCAACATAAAGCAGTAGAACCAACTACACACTGCCACTAACTGTTGTGGCTGGATTCAACATAAAGCAGTAGACCCAACTACAGCAGACCAACTACACACTGCCACTAACTGTTGTGGCTGGATTCAACATAAAGCAGTAGACCCAACTACACACTGCCACTAACTGTTGTGGCTGGATTCAACATAAAGCAGTAGACCCAACTACACACTGCCACTAACTGTTGTGGCTGGATTCAACATAAAGCAGTAGACCCAACTACACACTGCCACCAACTGTTGTGGCTGGATTCAACATAAAGCAGTAGAACCAACTACACACTGCCACTAACTGTTGTGGCTGGATTCAACATAAAGCAGTAGACCCAACTACAGCAGACCAACTACACACTGCCACTAACTGTTGTGGCTGGATAAAACATAAAGCAGTAGACCCAACTACAGCAGACCAACTACACACTGCCACTAACTGTTGTGGCTGGATTCAACATAAAGCAGTAGACCCAACTACACACTGCCACTAACTGTTGTGGCTGGATTCAACATAAAGCAGTAGACCCAACTACAGCAGACCAACTACACACTGCCACTAACTGTTGTGGCTGGATTAAACATAAAGCAGTAGACCCAACTACAGCAGACCAACTACACACTGCCACTAACTGTTGTGGCTGGATTCAACATAAAGCAGTAGACCCAACTACAGCAGACCAACTACACACTGCCACTAACTGTTGTGGCTGGATTCAACATAAAGCAATAGACCCAATCAGCAGACCAACTACACACTGCCACTAACTGTTGTGGCTGGATTCAACATAAAGCAGTAGACCCAACTACACACTGCCACTAACTGTTGTGGCTGGATTCAACATAAAGCAGTAGAGACCAACTACACACTGCCACTAACTGTTGTGGCTGGATTCAACATAAAGCAGTAGACCCAACTACACACTGCCACTAACTGTTGTGGCTGGATTCAACATAAAGCAGTAGACCCAACTACAGCAGACCAACTACACACTGCCACTAACTGTTGTGGCTGGATTCAACATAAAGCAGTAGACCCAACTACAGCAGACCAACTACACACTGCCACTAACTGTTGTGGCTGGATTCAACATAAAGCAGTAGACCCAACTACACACTGCCACTAACTGTTGTGGCTGGATTCAACATAAAGCAGTAGAACCAACTACACACTGCCACTAACTGTTGTGGCTGGATTCAACATAAAGCAGTAGACCCAACTACAGCAGACCAACTACACACTGCCACTAACTGTTGTGGCTGGATTAAACATAAAGCAGTAGACCCAACTACAGCAGACCAACTACACACTGCCACTAACTGTTGTGGCTGGATTCAACATAAAGCAGTAGACCCAACTACACACTGCCACTAACTGTTGTGGCTGGATTCAACATAAAGCAGTAGACCCAACTAAAGCAGACCAACTACACACTGCCACTAACTGTTGTGGCTGGATTCAACATAAAAAGCAGTAGACCAACTACACACTGCCACTAACTGTTGTGGCTGGATTCAACATAAAGCAGTAGACCCAACTACAGCAGACCAACTACACACTGCCACTAACTGTTGTGGCTGGATAAAACATAAAGCAGTAGACCCAACTACAGCAGACCAACTACACACTGCCACTAACTGTTGTGGCTGGATTAAACATAAAGCAGTAGACCCAACTACAGCAGACCAACTACACACTGCCACTAACTGTTGTGGCTGGATTCAACATAAAGCAGTAGACCCAACTACACACTGCCACTAACTGTTGTGGCTGGATTCAACATAAAGCAGTAGACCCAACTACACACTGCCACTAACTGTTGTGGCTGGATTCAACATAAAGCAGTAGACCAACTACACACTGCCACTAACTGTTGTGGCTGGATTCAACATAAAGCAATAGACCCATCTAAAGCAGACCAACTACACACTGCCACTAACTGTTGTGGCTGGATTCAACATAAAGCAGTAGACCCATCTAAAGCAGACCAACTACACACTGCCACTAACTGTTGTGGCTGGATTCAACATAAAGCAGTAGACCCAACTACACACTGCCACTAACTGTTGTGGCTGGATTCAACATAAAGCAGTAGACCCAACTACACACTGCCACTAACTGTTGTGGCTGGATTCAACATAAAGCAGTAGACCCAACTACAGCAGACCAACTACACACTGCCACTAACTGTTGTGGCTGGATTAAACATAAAGCAGTAGACCCAACTACAGCAGACCAACTACACACTGCCACTAACTGTTGTGGCTGGATTCAACATAAAGCAGTAGACCCAACTACAGCAGACCAACTACACACTGCCACTAACTGTTGTGGCTGGATTCAACATAAAGCAATAGACCCATCTAAAGCAGACCAACTACACACTGCCACTAACTGTTGTGGCTGGATTCAACATAAAGCAGTAGACCCAACTACACACTGCCACTAACTGTTGTGGCTGGATTCAACATAAAGCAGTAGACCCAACTACACACTGCCACTAACTGTTGTGGCTGGATTCAACATAAAGCAGTAGACCCAACTACAGCAGACCAACTACACACTGCCACTAACTGTTGTGGCTGGATTCAACATAAAGCAGTAGACCCAACTACAGCAGACCAACTACACACTGCCACTAACTGTTGTGGCTGGATTCAACATAAAGCAGTAGACCCAACTACCACACTGCCACTAACTGTTGTGGCTGGATTCAACATAAAGCAGTAGACCCAACTACAGCAGACCAACTACACACTGCCACTAACTGTTGTGGCTGGATTCAACATAAAGCAGTAGACCCAACTACACACTGCCACTAACTGTTGTGGCTGGATTCAACATAAAGCAGTAGAACCAACTACACACTGCCACTAACTGTTGTGGCTGGATTCAACATAAAGCAGTAGACCCAACTACACACTGCCACCAACTGTTGTGGCTGGATTCAACATAAAGCAGTAGAACCAACTACACACTGCCACTAACTGTTGTGGCTGGATTCAACATAAAGCAGTAGACCCAACTACAGCAGACCAACTACACACTGCCACTAACTGTTGTGGCTGGATTCAACATAAAGCAGTAGACCCAACTACACACTGCCACTAACTGTTGTGGCTGGATTCAACATAAAGCAGTAGACCCAACTACACACTGCCACTAACTGTTGTGGCTGGATTCAACATAAAGCAGTAGACCCAACTACACACTGCCACCAACTGTTGTGGCTGGATTCAACATAAAGCAGTAGAACCAACTACACACTGCCACTAACTGTTGTGGCTGGATTCAACATAAAGCAGTAGACCCAACTACAGCAGACCAACTACACACTGCCACTAACTGTTGTGGCTGGATTAAACATAAAGCAGTAGACCCAACTACAGCAGACCAACTACACACTGCCACTAACTGTTGTGGCTGGATTCAACATAAAGCAGTAGACCCAACTACAGCAGACCAACTACACACTGCCACTAACTGTTGTGGCTGGATAAAACATAAAAGCAGTAGACCCAACTACAGCAGACCAACTACACACTGCCACTAACTGTTGTGGCTGGATTAAACATAAAGCAGTAGACCCAACTACAGCAGACCAACTACACACTGCCACTAACTGTTGTGGCTGGATTCAACATAAAGCAGTAGACCCAACTACAGCAGACCAACTACACACTGCCACTAACTGTTGTGGCTGGATAAAACATAAAGCAGTAGACCCAACTACAGCAGACCAACTACACACTGCCACTAACTGTTGTGGCTGGATTCAACATAAAGCAGTAGACCCAACTACACACTGCCACTAACTGTTGTGGCTGGATTCAACATAAAGCAGTAGACCCAACTACACACTGCCACTAACTGTTGTGGCTGGATTCAACATAAAGCAGTAGACCCAACTACACACTGCCACTAACTGTTGTGGCTGGATTCAACATAAAGCAGTAGACCCAACTACACACTGCCACTAACTGTTGTGGCTGGATTCAACATAAAGCAGTAGACCAAACTACACACTGCCACTAACTGTTGTGGCTGGATTCAACATAAAGCAGTAGACCCATCTAAAGCAGACCAACTACACACTGCCACTAACTGTTGTGGCTGGATTCAACATAAAGCAGTAGACCCAACTAAAGCAGACCAACTACACACTGCCACTAACTGTTGTGGCTGGATTCAACATAAAGCAGTAGACCCAACTACACACTGCCACTAACTGTTGTGGCTGGATTCAACATAAAGCAGTAGACCCAACTACACACTGCCACTAACTGTTGTGGCTGGATTCAACATAAAGCAGTAGACCCAACTACAGCAGACCAACTACACACTGCCACTAACTGTTGTGGCTGGATAAAACATAAAGCAGTAGACCCAACTACAGCAGACCAACTACACACTGCCACTAACTGTTGTGGCTGGATTCAACATAAAGCAGTAGACCCAACTACACACTGCCACTAACTGTTGTGGCTGGATTCAACATAAAGCAGTAGACCCAACTACAGCAGACCAACTACACAACTGCCACTAACTGTTGTGGCTGGATTCAACATAAAGCAGTAGACCCAACTACAGCAGACAACTACACACTGCCACTAACTGTTGTGGCTGGATTCAACATAAAGCAGTAGACCCAACTAAAGCAGACCAACTACACACTGCCACTAACTGTTGTGGCTGGATTCAACATAAAGCAGTAGAACCAACTACACACTGCCACTAACTGTTGTGGCTGGATTCAACATAAAGCAGTAGACCCAACTACAGCAGACCAACTACACACTGCCACTAACTGTTGTGGCTGGATTCAACATAAAGCAGTAGACCCAACTACAGCAGACCAACTACACACTGCCACTAACTGTTGTGGCTGGATTCAACATAAAGCAGTAGACCCAACTACAGCAGACCAACTACACACTGCCACTAACTGTTGTGGCTGGATTCAACATAAAGCAGTAGACCCAACTACACACTGCCACTAACTGTTGTGGCTGGATTCAACATAAAGCAGTAGACCCAACTACACACTGCCACTAACTGTTGTGGCTGGATTCAACATAAAGCAGTAGACCCAACTACACACTGCCACTAACTGTTGTGGCTGGATTCAACATAAAGCAGTAGACCAACTACACACTGCCACTAACTGTTGTGGCTGGATTCAACATAAAGCAATAGACCCATCTAAAGCAGACCAACTACACACTGCCACTAACTGTTGTGGCTGGATTCAACATAAAGCAGTAGACCCATCTAAAGCAGACCAACTACACACTGCCACTAACTGTTGTGGCTGGATTCAACATAAAGCAGTAGACCCAACTACACACTGCCACTAACTGTTGTGGCTGGATTCAACATAAAGCAGTAGACCCAACTACACACTGCCACTAACTGTTGTGGCTGGATTCAACATAAAGCAGTAGACCCAACTACAGCAGACCAACTACACACTGCCACTAACTGTTGTGGCTGGATAAAACATAAAGCAGTAGACCCAACTACAGCAGACCAACTACACACTGCCACTAACTGTTGTGGCTGGATTCAACATAAAGCAGTAGACCCAACTACACACTGCCACTAACTGTTGTGGCTGGATTCAACATAAAGCAGTAGACCCAACTACAGCAGACCAACTACACAATGCCACTAACTGTTGTGGCTGGATTCAACATAAAGCAGTAGACCCAACTACACACTGCCACTAACTGTTGTGGCTGGATTCAACATAAAGCAGTAGACCCAACTAAAGCAGACCAACTACACACTGCCACTAACTGTTGTGGCTGGATTCAACATAAAGCAGTAGAACCAACTACACACTGCCACTAACTGTTGTGGCTGGATTCAACATAAAGCAGTAGACCCAACTACAGCAGACCAACTACACACTGCCACTAACTGTTGTGGCTGGATTCAACATAAAGCAGTAGACCCAACTACAGCAGACCAACTACACACTGCCACTAACTGTTGTGGCTGGATAAAACATAAAGCAGTAGACTCAACTACAGCAGACCAACTACACACTGCCACTAACTGTTGTGGCTGGATTCAACATAAAGCAGTAGACCCAACTACAGCAGACCAACTACACACTGCCACTAACTGTTGTGGCTGGATTCAACATAAAGCAGTAGACCCAACTACACACTGCCACTAACTGTTGTGGCTGGATTCAACATAAAGCAGTAGACCCAACTACACACTGCCACTAACTGTTGTGGCTGGATTCAACATAAAGCAGTAGACCCAACTACACACTGCCACTAACTGTTGTGGCTGGATTCAACATAAAGCAGTAGACCCAACTACACACTGCCACTAACTGTTGTGGCTGGATTCAACATAAAGCAGTAGACCCAACTACAGCAGACCAACTACACACTGCCAGTGTGTAGTTATTGGTTCAACTTCCGGCGCCGACTGAGATGGCCGCCTCGCTTCGCGTTCCTAGGAAACTATGCAGTTTTTTGTTTTTTTACGTGTTATTTCTTACATTAGTACCCCAGGTCATCTTAGGTTTCATTACATACAGTCGAGAAGAACTACTGAATATAAGATCAGCGCCAACTCACCATCAGTACGACCAAGAATATGTTTTGGCTGGATCCGGTGTTCTGCCTTACAAACAGGACAACGGAATGGCTGGATGCAGCGTCCCAAGGAAACGACTCCAAAAGAGGGAAACGAGGCGGTGTTCTGGTCAGACTCCGAAAAAGGGCACATCGCGCACCACTCCCCAGCATTCTTCTTGCCAATGTCCAGTCTCTTGACAACAAGGTTCAAATCCGAGCAAGGGTAGCATTCCAGAGGGACATCAGAGACTGCAACGTTCTCTGCTTCACAGAAACATGGCTTACTGGGAAGACGCTATCCGATGCGGTGCAGCCAACGGGTTTCTCCACGCATCGCGCCGACAGAAACAAACATCTTTCTGGTAAGAAGAGTGGCGGGGGCGTATGCCTCATGACTAACGAGACATGGTGTGATGAAGGAAACATACAGGAACTCAAATCCTTCTGTTCACCTGATTTAGAATTCCTCACAATCAAATGTAGACCGCATTATCTTCCAAGAGAATTCTCCTCGATTATAATCACAGCCGTATATATCCCCCAAGCAGACACATCGATGGCTCTGAACGAACTTTATTTAACTCTTTACAAACTGGAAACCATTTATCCGGAGGCTGCATTCATTGTAGCTGGATTTTAACAAAGCTAATCTGAAAACAAGACTCCCTAAATTTTACCAGCATATCGATTGCGCAACCAGGGGTGGTAAAACCTTGGATCATTGTTACTCTAACTTCGCGACGCATATAAGGCCCTGCCCCGCCCCCTTTCGGAAAAGCTGACCACGACTCCATTTTGCTGATCCCTGCCTACAGGCAGAAACTAAAACAAGAGGCTCCCACGCTGAGGTCTGTCCAACGCTGGTCAGACCAAGCTGACTCCACACTCCAAGACTGCTTCCATCACGTGGACTGGGACATGTTTCATATTGCGTCAGATGGAAATATTGACGCCAATACGCTGATTCGGTGTGCGAGTTCATTAGAACGTAGACCGAAGATGTCGTTCCCATAGCAACGATAAAAACATTCCCAAACCAGAAACCGTGGATTGATGGCAGCATTCGCGTGAAACTGAAAGCGCGAACCACTGCTTTTAATCAGGGCAAGGTGTCTGGTAATATGTCCGAATATAAACAATGCAGCTATTCCCTCCGCAAGGCTATTAAACAAGCTAAGCGTCAGTACAGAGACAAAGTGGAATCTCAATTCAATGGCTCAGACACAAGAGGCATGTGGCAGGGTCTACAGTCAATCACGGACTACAAGAAGAAACCCAGCCCAGTCACGGACCAGGATGTCTTGCTCCCAGGCAGACTAAATAACTGTTTTGGCTGGACAATACAGTGCCACTGACACACTGTCAGCCTGCAACGAAAACATGCGGTCTCTCCTTCACTGCAGCCGAGGTGAGTAAGACATTTAAACGTGTTAACCCTCGCAAGGCTGCAGGCCCAGACGGCATCCCCAGCCGCGCCCTCAGAGCATGCCAGACCAGCTGGCCGGTGTGTTTACGGACATATTCAATCAATCCCTATACCAGTCTGCTGTTCCCACATGCTTCAGAGGGCCACCATTGTTCCTGTTCCCAAGAAAGCTAAGGTAACTGAGCTAACGACTACCGCCCTAGCACTCACTTCCGTCATCATGAAGTGCTTTGAGAGACTAGTCAAGGACCATATCACCTCCACCCTACCTGACACCCTAGACCCACTCCAATTTGCTTACCGCCCAAATAGGTCCACAGACGATGCAATCTCAACCACACTGCACACTGCCCTAACCCACCTGGACAAGAGGAATACCTATGTGAGAATGCTGTTCATCGACTACAGCTCGGCATTCAACACCATAGTACCCTCCAAGCTCGTCATCAAGCTCGAGACCCTGGGTCTCGACCCCGCCCCTGTGCAACTGGGTACTGGACTTCAACTGACACACGCCCCAGGTGGTGTGGCTGGATTCAACATCTCCTCCCCGCTGATCCTCAACACGGGGCCCCACTAACTGGGTGCGTTCTGAGCCCTCTCCTGTACTCCCTGTTCACCCACGACTGCGTGGCCAACGCACGACCTCCAACTCAATCATCAAGTTTGCGGACTGCCACAACAGTGGTAGGCTTGATTACCAACAACGAGTAGACGGCCTACAGGGAGGAGGTGAGGGCCCTCGGAGTGTGGTGTCAGGAAAATAACCTCACACTCAACGTCAACAAAACTAAGGAGATGATTGTGGACTTCAGGAAACAGCAGAGGAACACCCCCTATCCACATCGATGGATCAGTAGTGGAGAGGGTAGCAAGTTTTAAGTTCCTCGGCATACACATCACAGACAAACTGAATTGGTCCACTCACACTGACAGCGTCGTGAAGAAGGCGCACAGCGCCTCTTCAACCTCAGGAGGCTGAAGAAATTCGGCTTGTCACCAAAAGCACTCACAAACTTCTACAGATGCACAACTGAGAGCATCCTGGCGGGCTGTATCACCGCCTACAACTGCTCCGCCCTCAACCGTGTGGCTCTCCAGAGGGTAGTGAGGTCAACTACACACTGCCATCACTGTTGTGGCTGGCAAACTACCTGACCCCTCCAGGACACCTACACCACCTGATGTTACAGGAAGGCCATAAAGATCATCAAGGACATCAACCACACCGAACCACTGCCTGTTCACCCCGCTATCATCCAGAAGGCGAGGTCAGTACAGGTGCATCAAACTGGGACCGAGAGACTGAAAAACAGCTTCTATCTCAAGGCCATCAGACTGTTAAACAGCCACCACTAACATTGAGTGGCTGATTCAACACACTGTCATTGACACTGACCCAACTCCAGCCACTTTAATAATGGGAATTGATGGGAAATGATGTAAATATATCACTAGCCACTTTAAACAATGCTACCTTATATAATGTTACTTACCCTACATTATTCATCTCATATGCATACGAATATACTGTACTCTAGATCATCGACTGCATCCTTATGTCACTAGCCACTTTAACTATGCCACTTTGTTTACTTTGTCTACATACTCATCTCATATGTATATACTGTACTCGATACCATCTACTGTATGCTGCTCTGTACCATCACTCATTCATATATCCTTATGTACATATTCCTTATCCCCTTACACTGTGTATAAGACAGTAGTTTTGGAATTGTTAGTTAGATTACTTGTTGGTTATCACTGCATTGTCGGAACTAGAAGCACAAGCATTTCGCTACACTCGCATTAACATCTGCTAACCATGTGTATGTGACAAATAAAATTTGATTTGATTTGATTTGCCACTGACTGTTGTGGCTGGATTAAACATAAAGCAGTAGACCCAACTACAGCAGACCAACTACACACTGCCACTAACTGTTGTGGCTGGATTCAACATAAAGCAGTAGACCCAACTACACACTGCCACTAACTGTTGTGGCTGGATTCAACATAAAGCAGTAGACCCAACTACACACTGCCACTAACTGTTGTGGCTGGATTCAACATAAAGCAGTAGACCCAACTACAGCAGACCAACTACACACTGCCACTAACTGTTGTGGCTGGATTCAACATAAAGCAGTAGACCCAACTACAGCAGACCAACTACACACTGCCACTAACTGTTGTGGCTGGATTCAACATAAAGCAGTAGACCCAACTACAGCAGACCAACTACACACTGCCACTAACTGTTGTGGCTGGATAAAACATAAAGCAGTAGACCCAACTACAGCAGACCAACTACACACTGCCACTAACTGTTGTGGCTGGATTCAACATAAAGCAGTAGACCCAACTACACACTGCCACTAACTGTTGTGGCTGGATTCAACATAAAGCAGTAGACCCAACTACACACTGCCACTAACTGTTGTGGCTGGATTCAACATAAAGCAGTAGACCCAACTACACACTGCCACTAACTGTTGTGGCTGGATTCAACATAAAGCAGTAGACCCAACTACACACTGCCACTAACTGTTGTGGCTGGATTCAACATAAAGCAGTAGACCCAACTACACACTGCCACTAACTGTTGTGGCTGGATTCAACATAAAGCAATAGACCCATCTAAAGCAGACCAACTACACACTGCCACTAACTGTTGTGGCTGGATTCAACATAAAGCAGTAGACCCAACTACACACTGCCACTAACTGTTGTGGCTGGATTCAACATAAAGCAGTAGACCCAACTACACACTGCCACTAACTGTTGTGGCTGGATTCAACATAAAGCAATAGACCCAACTAAAGCAGACAAACTACACACTGCCACTAACTGTTGTGGCTGGATTAAACATAAAGCAGTAGACCCAACTACAGCAGACCAACTACACACTGCCACTAACTGTTGTGGCTGGATTCAACATAAAGCAGTAGACCCAACTACACACTGCCACTAACTGTTGTGGCTGGATTCAACATAAAGCAGTAGACCCAACTACACACTGCCACTAACTGTTGTGGCTGGCTTCAACATAAAGCAATAGACCCAACTGTTTGTCTAGACTTTCACAGACTCACTGTTGATGGTTTAAAATGCATTCAAACACCAATTGCCCTAAAATGGCATTTTTCCATGTGAAAATACTTTTTTAAGCAATGGAGTTAGGAGTAGGACCTACATTCAGCTTGAGAGGACTTCTCAGACTTGTCGTCTTCCTCCATCTTCTCCTCACCGGGCCCTTTCTCAGCCACTGGTTTAGGAGACTTGGCAGGGCTTCCTTCTTTCTCATCTCTCTCTTCCTTCTTGGTTCCCTGCTCTTCTGATGCTTTAGGAGACTCTGATGCTTTAGGAGACTCTGATGCTTTAGGAGACTCTGATGCTTTAGGAGACTCTGATGCTTTAGGAGACTCTGATGCTTTAGGAGACTCTGATGCTTTAGGAGACTCTGATGCTTTAGGAGACTCTGATGCTTTAGGAGACTCTGATGCTTTAGGAGACTCTGTTTTCTCCTGGAAGTCCAGCTTTTTGTCCTGGTCCTTGGTCTCCTCAGTGGGAGCTTTGTAATCCTTCTCGGGTTTGGCCTCATTGGAAGTCTCTCCGTCAGCGTCGCCGGTAACCTCCACTTTCTCCTCTCTGTCTTCCTCCTCTCCCTTCTCTTCCTCCTCGTCCTTCACCTTCTTGGGAGACCCGGCCTTCTCTTCCTTCTTCGCCTCCATCTGTTCTTCCTTGCCTTCGTCTGGTTTCTCAGGTTTAGTACATGGAATATCATCACCTTCCTCTTTCATCTCCTTCCCTTCTTCCTCCTCTCGGACAGGTAAGGATTTCTCAGCACCAGCAGTAGCTGTGGCCTGCTCAGTAGAAGAGGAAGAAGCAGTAGAGAGAGCTCCATCGCGGGGCGGCTGAGGCACCCCAGCCGATGCCCCCTTGGTGAACTTCCTGTGGGCCTCCAGGAAGCCCAGCGCCGGGTCGTTGAGGATGTGGTAGTCAGTGCGGCTCACGCCGTGCTTGGAGGCGCCCAGGAGGAGGTCGTGGTCGTGCCGGCGGCAGGCCCACCACTCAGGCAGGTCGGAGCTAGGCTGGCAGAGGCGCAGGCGCTCACCTAGCAGGGGGTTGGGCAGCACCTGCTCGCGAATGCGACGCAGCAGCTCAATGCGGTAGAGGGTGCGTGAGGCGCGCTCCTCCGTGATGGGGTCGATGATCAGGGTAGGGTCTGGGAGCTCTGCCAGACAGAAAAGAGGGAGGGAGTAAGAGGGTGGGGGGTAGATAAGGAGTAAGAGGGTGGGGGGTAGATAAGGAGTAAGGAGGGAAGAATGAGGTAGGGTAGATAAGGAGTAAGAGGGTGGGGTAGATAAGGAGGAAGGAGGGTGGGAGGGAAGAATGAAGGTAGGGTAGATAAGGAGTAAGAGGGTGGGGTAGATAAGGAGGAAGGAAGGTGGGAGGGAAGAATGAAGGTAGGGTAGATAAGGAGTAAGAGGGTGGGGTAGATAAGGAGGAAGGAGGGTGGGAGGGAAGAATGAAGGTAGGGTAGATAAGGAGTAAGAGGGTGGGGTAGATAAGGAGGAAGGAGGGTGGGAGGGAAGAATGAAGGTAGGGTAGATGAGGAGTAAGAGGGTGGGGTAGATAAGGAGGAAGGAGGGTGGGAGGGAAGAATGAAGGTAGGGTAGATGAGGAGTAAGAGGGTGGGGTAGATAAGGAGGAAGGAGGGTGGGAGGGAAGAATGAAGGTAGGGTAGATGAGTAGTAAGAGGGTGGGGTAGATAAGGAGGAAGGAGGGTGGGAGGGAAGAATGAAGGTAGGGTAGATAAGGAGTAAGAGGGTGGGAGGGAGGAAGAAGGGTGGGAGGGAGGAAGAGGGTGGGGAGAGGGAGAGAGAGATGGGGATAAAGGAAGAGTTGTCTTTTCAGGGAAAGGTCCTTTGCTTTAGCGCAAGCAAATTTGAACTATGAGTGAGGGTTGTTGTGGTCGGAGACAAAAGAACTAGATCATTGAGGGCCCTTACCTGTGTTGGCCTTGACCTGCATGCGACACACCCGCTTGCACATGGCCACGAAGGAGAAGTAGTATTTCTCCAGGCTCTCGTCACTCTTCTTGTCCAGCCGGGCGAAGGCCCTGAACTGGGTCCAGTCAAAGAGCTGGCGGTCCGTGTCATAGATCACACCAAACGTGGACACAACCCGGTAGAAGTCTGATTCCTCACGCCTGGTCCACCTCAGGGAACAAGACAAGGAAAGGGTTAATCCAACAACCAATGGGACTAAAAGCAATGCATGAATAGTGTATTGATAAGGAGACTGGAGCATTGTGGGTACTGTAGTACAGTTAGAAGTAGGGCTTCTCAAACGATCATACAGGAACAGTTGATATTGGAGAGCTTCTTGTAGTTCTAATGCCTTCTATACAGCAGGCTAACAAATTCTACTGTTTATTATACACAAGTCATCATAAACTGTTCATATGGTTTATCTTGTACAGCATCAGTCATCAGAGATCTATACCTCTGACGCCTCTCTTTGAAGGCGGCCCCTCCTTCCGCCGGGAGCACCGTCGCCTCAGGTATAAAAGCTCCGCCCTTGGCCATATAAGGACTTCCCTCTGCCATGAAGGCTCCGTCCTCCTGCACGTAGGCCCCTCCGTCTGTGACCATGGAGAAGAGATGTTCTCTGGGCTGGCGGCGGCGGCGTCCGTCGGGCCGGGCCATGGCTTCCTGGCGGAGCTGCTCCCTCTTGTGCGTGCGCTGGTAGGCCGTGATGAGGCGGCGGAGTCTAGCGGTGAGGGCCGAGGCCGCCGGCCAGTACAGACGACCCGCCCCTCTGCTGCCTGCTACATCCTCACCTGGTTTAGCTGGGAGGAGGAGGAATATTAGAACTACTAAATTAGTCTGCATACTGTTGAGATGAGTCTGAAGAGCAACTTTGGTTTCTTTGGATGCGCACATTGGTGGTTTGATACAAAATAGAAATGTTTCAATTAAATCACTTAAATGATGGACTGATGAATGGTAAATGATCCTCTGATTTGTATCAGATTGCTAGCAAATGTCATTTTCAACCTTTTTATTCCACTTATCCCAAATGGTGTTTTGTCATATATGACAAAGCTAGACAAGCCCAGTCATTCACTTACATTCACCACTCTCAACGTCCACAGTCTCGTCTTTGTCATCCAGGGGCGAGTTCGCAAAGTCCTCCATCTCATCTTTAAAGGTCATGCGGAGAGGCTTGTACTCGGGGTCTTCATCCTCTCTGTACACACAAAAAATGGGGATGGAAAGAAAGAGAAACAGAATGAAACAAAGGAGCAGGGAAAAGAGGGGAACATGGGAAAGAACATGGGGAGATGGGAGGTTGGAATGAAAAGGAAAAAAAGATGAACAAATGGAGAGAGACAGGAGGTGGAAAAGAAGGAGGAAAAAAGTGGTGGTGGTGAATATTGGCTGAGTGTCTTACCCCTCCGGACCATCTGCCATCATGTCCGCCCCCCTCTGCTCTGCAGCGATGGCCTTGGCGTCGGGCATGCCCACCCGCTCCAAGAAACACAGCGCAGGGTCGGCACGCATCGAGTTATACTTCTCATAGCCTGGATAGACAGACAGGAAGACAGACAGGAAGACAGACAGGAAGAGAATGAGAGAAAATGGGTAAGACAGTGATTGAATTACTGAGTTCTACTTTTCACATCGGGGGAGGAGGAGAGAGGAAGTGGGTGAGAGATTATTGAATTATTATGACTGGGAACCTACATGCACAGGAACAAGGCCTAGAACTAAGTCCAGTTTGAATGACAATTTACATTGAAACTATATAGGCTACACACACCTAGCCGTCAGTCACGAAAGACACCGTAGCATCAATCATGAAAGATAACGAAATGCAATACCACGCCAGAAGGATCCGCTTGCATACAGAGATAAAACTAAACCACTATGATGTTCACAATCAGAATAAAACACAACTGCCATCCGTATGAAATGCAGCTGAAGAGGAGAGAAAAACAGAAAGCATGACTCCAGGGTCCAGATGCAGACAGAGGGCAGCGCCTGTTGGAGTTGCGTCAGTGGGTGTGTGGGCAAGAAAATCTGTGTCTAAGTGTGTGTGTGCATTTGCCCAAGTGTGCCAGCGAACGAGAGAGATGCCCGTTGAAGTCATCCAAGCAGAACAGATAAGAGCCTGCAGATCCGACTAAGCACGGCGGGTGGGAGGAGGGAGGGAGAAAGGCACAGGCTTGACAACCGTGACAGCGAGCAGACCAGACCATCAGCCCCCCCCAAAGCCCCCGCAGAACATCACATTTCAATTAGGATTTATGCGGTGACACATTGTTCCTAACCGCCGCTGCGCCCCGAGCCAAGCGCTAATCATGAGGGGCTTTTATAGGCCATCACTCTTCCTCTTGCAGTCCTGGAGAGTGTGCGTGAGTGTTGTGTGAGACAGTGTGTGTGTTTGTACGTTGTGTGCGTGTAGGGTGTGTGAGGCAGAGAGCAGCATCCTCCCCAGGCCTCCCAAGTGAATGAGGATTATGATTAACTATAGGCTAGCTCTATTGTATCCATGTGTGTTTGAGACAGCGCCCGTGTGTGTGTGTGTGTGTGTGTGTGTGTGTGTGTGTGTGTGCGTGCTTGTCAGGGCTGAGGCACAAGGTGGCAATTACAGGGAATAATGACAATTATCCCAAATTAATATTAATCACCATCAATATAATTACCACTATTAAATCATTACAATTCGAGCTTGTAATCTTGTTTGGCACTGTAATACAATTCAAATGGTCCAATGTAAACCAGCTAACTCATAGCTAGAAGAGATCAAACAGACGTGCGTCAACCAACTGTGGTTGACAGAACACTGTCTAACCATGAAGTACAACACGTCCACACACCGACAGCCTCTTCTCGGGCGGCTGGACATGGCCACCAATCCATCTCCTGACGTCTCACTGAGCCAGCTGTGCTCCGCGGTCGCTATGGGAACACCAATCAAGCTGAAAAAGCCAGGGGTGTGTGTGTGTGTGAAGCGGAGGGGTTGGGCTTACCGTGTTTGAAGACACCGATGAGCAGCGATTTGTCTGCCTCGCTGTCCCACCAATCGGCGGGCACCTCGGCGTGGAAAGGCTGAGGGATCCAGATATCCATTTCACTGTGGGCTCAAACCAAGGAGAGAGAGAGAGAGAAAAAGACAGACCGAGAAACAGGCGGAGAGGAAAACAGATTAAAATGGTCTAAAATCAACACGCAATCATTTAATCTGATGTGTGTCTGTAATGGGCCCCATCTCCAGGGGTCTGGGAGGAAATATGGTCATTAGCTAACTCTGGAACATCTCCACAGAGGCCAAATGGTACCCTATTCACAACATTGCGCCTTGACCAGAGCCAAAAGTAGTGCACTATATATGGAAAAGGGTGTCATTTGGGAAGCATCCCATCTGGAAAGAGACATAGGCAGAAGAGGCCTAACACCATCACCACTACCAGACTACTGTCCCCACTACCAGACTACTGTCCCCACTACCATCCCCACTACCAGACTACTGTCCCCACTACCAGACAACTGTCCCCACCACCAGACAACTGTCCCCACCACCATCACCACTACCAGACAACTGTCCCCACCACCATCACCACTACCAGACAACTGTCCCCACCACCATCACCACTACCAGACTACTGTCCCCACTACCCACTCAACTGTCCCCACCACCATCACCACTACCAGACTACTGTCCCCACCACTTGATTAGTGTAGTGTCAACAACGCCCACTACCATCACCACTACCAGACTAATGCCAGCTAGCCTACATAGTCAACAACGCAGCCTCTGCCAGCTAGCCTACTTCAGCAGTACTGTATCATTTTAATCAATAAGATTCTTGCTACGTAAGCTTAACTTTCTGAACACTCGAGACGTGTAGTCCACTTGTCATTCCAATCTCCTTTGCATTAGCGTAGCCTGTCAACTATGTGTCTGTCTATCCCTGTTCTCTCCTCTCTGCACAGACCATACAAACGCTCCACACCGCGTGGCCGCGGCCACCCTAATCTGGTGGTCCCAGCGCGCACGACCCACGTGGAGTTCCAGGTCTCCGGTAGCCTCTGGAACTGCCGATCTGCGGCCAACAAGGCAGAGTTCATCTCAGCCTATGCCTCCCTCCAGTCCCTCGACTTCTTGGCACTGACGGAAACATGGATCACCACAGACAACACTGCTACTCCTACTGCTCTCTCTTCGTCTGCCCACGTGTTCTCGCACACCCGAGAGCTTCTGGTCAGCGGGGTGGTGGCACCGGGATCCTCATCTCTCCCAAGTGGTGATTCTCTCTTTCTCCCCTTACCCATCTGTCTATCGCCTCCTTTGAATTCCATGCTGTCACAGTTACCAGCCCTTTCAAGCTTAACATCCTTATCATTTATCGCCCTCCAGGTTCCCTCGGAGAGTTCATCAATGAGCTTGATGCCTTGATAAGCTCCTTTCCTGAGGACGGCTCACCTCTCACAGTTCTGGGCGACTTTAACCTCCCCGTCTACCTTTGACTCATTCCTCTCTGCCTCCTTCTTTCCACTCCTCTCCTCTTTTGACCTCACCCTCTCACCTTCCCCCTACTCACAAGGCAGGAAATACGCTCGACCTCATCTTTACTAGATGCTGTTCTTCCACTAACCTCGTTGCAACTCCCCTCCAAGTCTCCGACCACTACCTTGTATCCTTTTCCCTCTCGCTCTCATCCAACACTTCCCACACTGCCCCTACTCGGATGGTATCGCGCCGTCCCAACCTTCGCTCTCTCTCCCCCGCTACTCTCTCCTCTTCCATCCTATCATCTCTTCCCTCTGCTCAAACCTTCTCCAACCCATCTCCTGATTCTGCCTCCTCAACCCTCCTCTCCTCCCTTTCTGCATCCTTTGACTCTCTATGTCCCCTATCCTCCAGGCCGGCTCGGTCCTCCCCTCCCGCTCCGTGGCTCGACGACTCATTGCGAGCTCACAGAACAGGGCCCGGGCAGCCGAGCGGAAATGGAGGAAAACTCGCCTCCCTGCGGACCTGACATCCTTTCACTCCCTCCTCTCTACATTTTCCTCTTCTCTCTCTGCTGCTAAAGCCACTTTCTACCACTCTAAATTCCAAGCATCTGCCTCTAACCCTAGGAAGCTCTTTGCAACCTTCTCCTCCCTCCTGAATCCTCCTCCCCCTCCCCCTCCTCCCTCTCTGCAGATGACTTCGTCAACCATTTTGAAAAGAAGGTCGACGACATCCGATCCTCGTTTGCTAAGTCAAACGACACCGCTGGTTCTGCTCACACTGCCCGACCCTGTGCTCTGACCTCTGTCTCCCCTCTCTCTCCAGATGAAATCTCGCGTCTTGTGACGGCCGGCCGCCCAACAACCTGCCCGCTTGACCCTATCCCCTCCTCTCTTCTCCAGACCATTTCCGGAGACCTTCTCCCTTACCTCACCTCGCTCATCAACTCATCCCTGACCGCTGGCTACGTCCCTTCCGTCTTCAAGAGAGCGAGAGTTGCACCCCTTCTGAAAAAACCTACACTCGATCCCTCCGATGTCAACAACTACAGACCAGTATCCCTTCTTTCTTTTCTCTCCAAAACTCTTGAACGTGCCGTCCTTGGCCAGCTCTCCCGCTATCTCTCTCAGAATGACCTTCTTGATCCAAATCAGTCAGGTTTCAAGACTAGTCATTCAACTGAGACTGCTCTTCTCTGTATCACGGAGGCGCTCCGCACTGCTAAAGCTAACTCTCTCTCCTCTGCTCTCATCCTTCTAGACCTATCGGCTGCCTTCGATACTGTGAACCATCAGATCCTCCTCTCCACCCTCTCCGAGTTGGGCATCTCCGGCGCGGCCCACGCTTGGATTGCGTCCTACCTGACAGGTCGCTCCTACCAGGTGGCGTGGCGAGAATCCGTCTCCACACCACGTGCTCTCACCACTGGTGTCCCCCAGGGCTCTGTTCTAGGCCCTCTCCTATTCTCGCTATACACCAAGTCACTTGGCTCTGTCATAACCTCACATGGTCTCTCCTATCATTGCTATGCAGACGACACACAATTAATCTTCTCCTTTCCCCCTTCTGATGACCAGGTGGCGAATCGCATCTCTGCATGTCTGGCAGACATATCAGTGTGGATGACGGATCACCACCTCAAGCTGAACCTCGGCAAGACGGAGCTGCTCTTCCTCCCGGGGAAGGACTGCCCGTTCCATGATCTCGCCATCACGGTTGACAACTCCATTGTGTCCTCCTCCCAGAGCGCTAAGAACCTTGGCGTGATCCTGGACAACACCCTGTCGTTCTCAACTAACATCAAGGCGGTGGCCCGTTCCTGTAGGTTCATGCTCTACAACATCCCAGAGTACGACCCTGCCTCACACAGGAAGCGGCGCAGGTCCTAATCCAGGCACTTGTCATCTCCCGTCTGGATTACTGCAACTCGCTGTTGGCTGGGCTCCCTGCCTGTGCCATTAAACCCCTACAACTCATCCAGAACGCCGCAGCCCGTCTGGTGTTCAACCTTCCCAAGTTCTCTCACGTCACCCCGCTCCTCCGCTCCCTCCACTGGCTTCCAGTTGAAGCTCGCATCCGCTACAAGACCATGGTGCTTGCCTACGGAGCTGTGAGGGGAACGGCACCTCAGTACCTCCAGGCTCTGATCAGGCCCTACACCCAAACAAGGGCACTGCGTTCATCCACCTCTGGCCTGCTCGCCTCCCTACCACTGAGGAAGTACAGTTCCCGCTCAGCCCAGTCAAAACTGTTCGCTGCTCTGGCCCCCCAATGGTGGAACAAACTCCCTCACGACGCCAGGACAGCGGAGTCAATCACCACCTTCCGGAGACACCTGAAACCCCACCTCTTTAAGGAATACCTGGGATAGGATAAAGTAATCCCTTTCACCCCCCCTCCCCCTTAAAAGATTTAGATGCACTACTGTTCCACTGGATGTCATAAGGTGAATGCACCAATTTGTAAGTCGCTCTGGATAAGAGCGTCTGCTAAATGACTTAAATGTAAATGTACCCGACTACTGTCCCCACCACCATCACCACTACCAGACTACTGTCCCCACCACCATCACCACTACCAGACTACTGTCCCCACCACCATCACCACTACCAGACTACTGTCCCCACCACCATCACCACTACCAGACTACTGTCCCCACTACCAGACAACTGTCCCCACCACCATCACCACTACCAGACTACTGTCCCCACTACCAGACAACTGTCCCCACCACCATCACCACTACCAGACAACTGTCCCCACCACCATCACCACTACCAGACTACTGTCCCCACTACCAGACAACTGTCCCCACTACCAGACTACTGTCCCCACCACCATCACCACTACCAGACTACTGTCCCCACCACCATCACCACTACCAGACTACTGTCCCCACTACCATCACCACTACCAGACAACTGTCCCCACTACCATCACCACTACCAGACAACTGTCCCCACCACCATCACCACTACCAGACAACTGTCCCCACTACCATCACCACTACTAGACTACTGTCCCCACCACCATCACCACTACTAGACAACTGTCCCCACCACCATCACGACTACTGTCCCCACCACCATCACCACTACTAGACAACTGTCCCCACCACCATCACGACTACTGTCCCCACCACCATCACCACTACCAGACTACTGTCCCCACTACCATCACCACTACCAGACTACTGTCCCCACCACCATCACCACTACCAGACTACTGTCCCCACCACCATCACCACTACCAGACAACTGTCCCCACTACCATCACCACTACCAGACAACTGTCCCCACTACCAGACTACTGTCCCCACTACCATCACCACTACCAGACTACTGTCCCCACTACCATCACCACTACCCGACTACCGTCCCCACCACCAGACTACTGTCCCCACCACCATCACCACTACCAGACTACTGTCCCCACCACCATCACCACTACCAGACTACTGTCCCCACCACCATCACCACTACCAGACTACTGTCCCCACCACCATCACCACTACCAGACTACTGTCCCCACCACCATCACCACTACCAGACAACTGTCCCCACCACCATCACCACTACCAGACTACTGTCCCCACTACCATCACCACTACCAGACTACTGTCCCCACCACCATCACGACTACTGTCCCCACCACCATCACCACTACCAGACTACTGTCCCCACCACCATCACGACTACTGTCCCCACCACCATCACCACTACCAGACTACTGTCCCCACCACCATCACCCGACTACTGTCCCCACCACCATCACCCGACTACTGTCCCCACCACCATCACCACTACTAGACAACTGTCCCCACCACCATCACAACTACTGTCCCCACCACCATCACCACTACCAGACTACTGTCCCCACCACCATCACCACTACCCGACTACTGTCCCCACCACCATCACCACTACTACTAGACAACTGTCCCCACCACCATCACGACTACTGTCCCCACCACCATCACCACTACCAGACAACTGTCCCCACTACCATCACCACTACCAGACAACTGTCCCCACTACCATCACCACTACCAGACAACTGTCCCCACCACCATCACCACTACCCGACTACTGTCCCCACTACCAGACTACTGTCCCCACTACCAGACTACTGTCCCCACTACCAGACTACTGTCCCCACCACCATCTGTCCCCACTACCCGACTACTGTCCCCACTACCCGACTACTGTCCCCACCACCCGACTACTGTCCCCACCACCCGACTACTGTCCCCACCACCCGACTACTGTCCCCACCACCCGACTACTGTCCCCACCACCCGACTACTGTCCCCACCACCCGACTACTGTCCCCACCACCATCACCACTACTGTCCCCACCACCATCACCACTACTGTCCCCACCACCATCACCACTACCAGACAACTGTCCCCACCACCATCACCACTACCAGACAACTGTCCCCACCACCATCACCACTACCAGACAACTGTCCCCACCACCATCACCACTACTGTCCACCACCAGACTACTGTCCCCACCACATCACCACTACCAGACTACTGTCCCCACCACCATCACCACTACCAGACAACTGTCCCCACTACCATCACCACTACCAGACTACTGTCCCCACCACCATCACCACACTGTCCCCACCACCACTACCCGACTACTGTCCCCACCACCATCACCACTACCAGACTACTGTCCCCACTACCAGACCACTGTCCCCACCACCATCACCACTACCAGACTACTGTCCCCACTACCAGACTACTGTCCCCACCACCATCACCACTACCAGACTACTGTCCCCCCACCATCACCCAGACTACTGTCCCCACCACCATCACCACTACCAGACTACTGTCCCCACCACCATCACCACTACCAGACTACTGTCCCCACCACCTGTCCCCACACCATCACCACTACCAGACAACTGTCCCCACCACCATCCCCACTACCAGACTACTGTCCCCACCACCATCACCACTACCAGACAACTGTCCCCACCACCATCACCACTACCAGACAACTGTCCCCACCACCATCACCACTACCAGACAACTGTCCCCACCACCATCACCACTACCCGACTACTGTCCCCACCACCAGACTACTGTCCCCACCACCATCACCACTACCAGACAACTGTCCCCACTACCATCACCACTACCAGACAACTGTCCCCACTACCATCACCACTACCCGACTACTGTCCCCACCACCATCACCACTACTGTCCCCACCACCATCACCACTACCCGACTACTGTCCCCACCACCATCACCACTACCAGACTACTGTCCCCACTACCAGACTACTGTCCCCACCACCATCACCACTACCAGACTACTGTCCCCACTACCAGACTACTGTCCCCACTACCATCACCACTACCAGACTACTGTCCCCACCACCATCACCACTACCCGACTACTGTCCCCACCACCAGACTACTGTCCCCACTACCAGACTACTGTCCCCACCACCATCACCACTACCAGACTACTGTCCCCACCACCATCACCACTACCAGACTACTGTCCCCAACACCATCACCACTACCAGACAACTGTCCCCACCACCATCACGACCAGACTACTGTCCCCACCACCATCACCACTACCAGACTACTGTCCCGATGCCCGCAATACAGACATGCTGGCTGGCACATGCACACACACCATCATGTGGCACATTTATATGCTTTTACACCTGCATTGTTTGCTGTTTGGGGTTTTAGGCTGGGTTTCTGTACAGCACTTTGAGATATCAGCTGATGTACGAAGGGCTATATAAATACATTTGATTTGATTTGATTTATAGGCGTACACAGACACACTCTTCGTCACAAACTAGCTGGCACATACACACATGACCAAAGGTATGTGGACACCTGCTCGTTGAACATCTCATTCCAAAATCATGAGTATTAATATGGAGTTGGTTCGCCCCTTTGCTGCTATAACAGCCTCCTCTCTTCTGTGAAGGCTTTCCACTAGATGTTGGAATATTTATGCAGGGACTTGCATCCATTCAGCTACAAGAGCATTAGTGAGGTTGGGCACCGATGTTGGGCGATTAGGCCTGGCTCGCAGTCGGCGTTGCAATTCATCCCAAAGATGTTTGATGGGGTTGAGGTCTGGGCTCTGTGCCGGCCAGTCAAGTTCTTCCACACGATCTCGACAAACCATTTCTGTATGGACCTCGCTTTGTGCACCGGGGCATTGTCATGCTGAAACAGGAAAGGGCCTTCTCCAAACTGTTGCCACAAAGTTGGAAGCACAGAATCGTCTAGAATGTCATTTTATGCTGTAGTATTAAGATTTCCCTTCACTAAGGGGCCCAAACCATGAAAAACAGCTCCAGACCATTATTCCTGCTCCAACAAACTTCAAAGTTGGCACTATGCATTCAGGTAGGTAGCGTTGTCCTGGCATCCACCAAACCCAGATTCATCTGTCAGACTGCCAGATGGTAAAGCCAGATGGTGAATCACTCCAGAGAACGTTTTTCTACTGCTCCAGAGTCCAATGGCGACACGATTTACAGCACTCCAGCCGACGCTTGACATTGTGCGTGATCTTAGGCGTGTGTGTGTTTGCTCAGCCATGGAAAACAATTTCTTGAAACTCCCGACGAACAGTTCTTGTGCTGACGTTGCTTCCAGAGGCAGTTTGGAACTCGGTAGTGTGTGTTGCAACTGAGGAAAGTATATTTTCATGCCCTGAGCGCTTCAGCCCTCGGCGGTCCCGTTCTGTGAGCTTCTGTGGCCTACCAACTTCACGTCTGAGCTGTTGTTGCTCCTAGACGTTTCAACTTCACAATAACAGCTCTAGCAGGCCAGAAATTTGACAAACTGACTTATTGAAAAGGTGGCATCCTATGACGGTGCCACCTTGAAAATCACTGAGCTCTTCAGTAAGGCCATTCTAATGCCAATGTGTTGTCTATGGATAATTTCATGGCTGTGTGCTTCATTTTATACACGTGTCAGCAATGGGTGTGGCTGAAACAACCAAATCCAACACTAATTTGAAGGGGTGTCCACATACTTTTGTATATATAGTGTATATGCGCGATTACACACTAACTGGCGCACATATGCATGCACACACAATAACAGCATTTTATTCAGCGAAGAGCCTCAGATGCCATCAATACGGAGCACACGTTTCTGCATTATACATGCATGCACATCTGGGTGAGGGGCGGAACTCAGGGATGGAAGAGGGAGAGAGGGAAGATCAAGCAGGCAGGGGCTTGGGTGTGTTGGAGAGATGAAGAGATGGAGGAGCATGGATGCCAACCTTGAGTCTGTTCCCTCTAGGATCCTGTCGGCGTGGTCACTGATGACTTCCTGTCGCAGATAGTAGAGCATACGGACCCTCAGGAGAACTCTGTGGGAGGGAGAGAGAGGGGAAAGAGAGAGAGGAAAGGGGGGAGATATATATAGAGAGAGATTTGAGGGAGAAAGAAAACGATACGGAGAGGGGGAGGGTAAAAAAAAAAGAAAGAGTGAGTTTTTAAACTCTGGTTCGTGCACGTGTGCCAGCAGCAGTAGCTGGGTAGAGCGACAGTAGTGGCTCTTTGGCACGAACCCCTGCCCATCCATCATGCTGCCAGGCCTGATTAGCCACGCTGCGCACCAGCCCCCGCGCCTGACAGATGGCACCACATAATCACCCCTGTGTGTGCCGCCTTTCACCCACATCCAACAGGTCTGCCTGGCATCTGGCCTGGCGCCAGCCTCGGCCCCAAAAACCTGGCCGTCGCAAAATCTCCCCAACAACAGCAGAGTAGAAAGAAGAAGAGCGGAGAGGAGAAGAGTTGTGGAGTAAATAGGACACTGCCTAAGACTGAAGTGAAAAGTGTGGTGTTTGTCACTAGCAGCTCATGGGAAATAGGATTACTGGGGACTGTGTTCTAAATGAAACCTCCATGTGTGGAAACTGGGTGTTTTGTGTTTGGTTTGAGGTTCGAGGTCAAAGGGCTGACAAAAGGCTCACTTCTTCTTGTGGCATTTGAACTACAATGTTGGGGTTAGAGGTCAGAATTTGGGGTTAAAGGTCAGTTGTGACTTACTTGTTACAGTGGTGTTTGAGGTGTCTCTTGTAGCTGTCCTCCTGCAATAGCAGGTCAGGGTTACAGCTGGCCAGCCACTCTGCCCTGGGGAGCTGGGGAGGGGCAGGTGGGGCTGGTTTCCCCTTCTTCCCCTTACGACCCCGCGGTACTGGAGTAGACAGACCTACAATTAGAGGGGGGAGTATTACAATGGGGAGTATTACAATGGGCAGACTCACAGGTTCAAAATGTCAAATTCAGATGACATCTCTTTAAACAAGAGACCTGGGTTGGACAAGTCTATTATCAGCAAATACTTGATTATTTATTTAAACAATTTGAAATGGATATTTGCAAACTATAATTGAAAGCAATAGCAACTAATTGGGCCAATTGGAGTCCATTTTTTTTTTTTTACCAATCAGACTCTAGTGTTGGCTTCTGAGTGAAACCAATGAGGATTAAGGTCAAACAAGACAAGGAAGTTCAGAATCTGAACCAGTTGGAACCAGACCGCCACAATGTTAGAGTAAGGTCAGGTCAAGAGTCGTGGGGAGGTGGGCTTGAGTGAGGGAGGGACTTAAGTGGTGGGACTGAAAAATCCTATGGAATTCAATGGATGTTTATTCACTCTACTCCTACAAGTGGTTATTGGGAAGGCCTTGCGGAGCAGTTCATCAGGGTGTTACGGAGTGGAAAGTGTGTGTTTGTTATGTTGTAGCTAAGCTGTAGTTGTGCTGCGTTAGGAGTGTGTAGGGATACATACCGGAGTGGTTGGTGAGTGTGCGGCTCTGTCCGTCCTCAGAGGGCGTGATGAGGTCCCAGATGAAGCGCTTGATGTTCTCGTCGCCACGGTAGTGCAGCAGGCAGTAGGCCAGCAGGGCGCGGCAGATGGTCTCCACGTCTTGTTCCTGCAGGGGCCGCTTGAAACGCCCGCGGGACAGGATGTCTCCCCAGCGACCCCACCTAGCAGGGAGGAGAGAGAGAGGGAGGGGAATTTAGTCTGGAGTATTATCATTTATCCTGATGATTGACATTTACAGTCTCGGGCTGGGAGGTTTCATATTGTTACATCCCTCCCTATCCACTACAGTAAATGAAGAGAGGAGGGGGTAGGTGTGGATGGGGCTGTGTTATGTCTGGCTCTCTGAACTTCAACCACGGTCCGATGTCACACCGCGATCTGATTCCGTGAAACAATTCGTTCATGACTGCACATTCAACTGACATCCCATCTCCCTACCGCGGGTGACCCAGAGTAGAACACCAACAAGTGACAACCGACCGAAGACTCGTCTCTCCCTAAATGCTTTTACACAACAGTGAGATAACCCTAGTTGGCATGCAACCCACCAACACCTAAATTCTAGTACAATCAATTTGACTGTGTGTTTGTGGGTCGATGGAGACTAGGTCTGGGTTAGGGAAGGGGATAGAGAGAGGGAGTCAATGGCAGCAGCGTCAGTTGAGGGGAAGAGTCCTCAGACGTGGTGGCTCTATAATTTGCCCTATAGCCCAGTGGTCTAGACAGTAGTCGAGTCGGTCGGATTGTGAAAAACAACCCCACTGCTGGTCAGACGTGGTTGGTGCGTGCAGCCAGCCGTGATCTGTGACTGTAGAAGGCAGTCGGGCAGGGCGACTAATAGTGTGGGTGTGTTTGATTGGTTCACTGTGCGGATGTTGGGTCATATTAGGAGTGCATGCAAGATGGATCTGGGCTCGTGTGTGTGCAAGTATGCAGGCATGTTTAATGGTCCCATGCGTGTCGGAGCCTCAGATTGCTGTGTAAGTTAAATGAACCTACATGTGAGTGGACATGCATTAGCACTCTGTGACCATTATTTCCCCCCAGACCACCGCAGCATGTGTTCAGCCACTGAGGTAAGCACACACCCTAGACCTCATCATACTTCAAGGACCTGGCAGCCAATAAACCAGACAGGATATGAGATCTCTCAGGTGGACTTCCTGAGCGAGAAGATGTAGATATGGTAATATCCCTCTGGTAGGCTTGTGGCAGTGTCTGAGATATTTCTTACATCCCCCCTGCAGTCTCAGGAGTCTAGAGGTAGACATTGGAATGGGCACGTCTCCATACCAAATTTACCACTATGGCAAAACCAAGTCGATCGCCTAGTCTGTCAAGACTGCAAAGTGGATAGTTAACCAAATCATTAAACATCTACTAAATTCGCTCAGGTCTAGGAGGGGTATGTAGTAGAGGTGTGCCGACCTGCACATACTCTTAATCGTATCCATAAATTGACAGTCGGATTGGATGATACTAGTGATCGGAAAAAAACTGTTTTTTTGGTCAGAAGGTGCATCAGCGGTTCATCTTTCCCCTACCTTCTCCCCGCTATTTAGATGTTATGCACATTGATAGCTTGCTAGATGTTATGCACATTGATAGCTTGCTAGATGTTATGCACATTGATAGCTTGCTAGATGTTATGCACATTGATAGCTTGCTAGATGTTATGCACATTGATAGCTTGCTAGATGTTATGCACATTGATAGCTTGCTAGATGTTATGCACATTGATAGCTTGCTAGATGTTATGCACATTGATAGCTTGCTAGATGTTATGTTATAGCACATTGATAGCTTGCTAGATGTTATGCACATTGATAGCTTGCTAGATGTTATGCACATTGATAGCTTGCTAGATGTTATGCACATTGATAGCTTGCTAGATGTTATGCACATTGATAGCTTGCTAGATGTTATGCACATTGATAGCTTGCTAGATGTTATGCACATTGATAGCTTGTTAGATGTTATGCACATTGATAGCTTGCTAGATGTTATGCACATTGATAGCTTGTTAGATGTTATGCACATTGATAGCTTGTTAGATGTTATGCACATTGATAGCTTGCTATCATAGTAGGCTAGCAGGAGGCAGCAGCAATCGAAATGATCTAACCGAAAGAGAAGTGATTGGGTGAAATTATTAAACAAGCGAGGACACAGAAATACAGCTCCAATCAAAGCAGCAGGATCAGCGTACAGCCTGCCCTTCTATTTACAAACAGACAAACTAGCCAGTTGAGTTTAGACTACGTAGCACTTCGCACTTGATTGAAAGATGTAAGTTGGCACCCATAAATAAAAGTATTAGATCACAGACAATTACAAAAAAAACTCTTTATCATATATCGGGAAAATTGCTTATATCCAGAGTTTAGAGAACAGTCAACCTTTCTGAAAGACTAACAAACATGTTAGAGATGTCCACTCACCCATAAACCAGCAGGTTCTTCTCCACCCTGAAGCACTCGCTGCGGGGGTACCCGTGAGCTCGGTCCTGGGGTCGCCTGAGTTTGGTCAAGGGCTTCTCATTCTCGCCGTCACTTTCCAGCTCGGAGAACTCTGCCAATTCGTCCTCCTTCATTGAGCTGTAGTGGCGTGTCTGCTTCCGCACCCTGGGAGTGTCAATCACAAGGGTGTTCTTGGAGAAAAACAATACGTGTCAAAAAAAGCAATCACACTTTCCCCTCTCCTCCATCTCCCAAGTGTTAAAATGCAAAAAAAAAAGGGTAGCATGTTTTTATTATTTACCTCATTAGCATAGTTTCCCTGCTAAACTCAATATAGCTATAAAAAAAACAGCTGACGTGTCTGTTAACGCCGGATTAAGTGCTATACTCCAGGGCCCTTGGGGAGAGGGAGGGCGAGTACGGGAGCGGCGTGGAGGAGAGGAGAGAAAAGGACTTGCTTTAGACTGACTAAGTGATGTCTCTGCTCCCCTCCGGAGGCAGCGTAAGCTGCTTACTGCCTATGGGTCCACTGAAGAGGGGAACTCAGGGTAATTAAGGAATATAAAGAGATTCCCACGGCCACCATTTTAAATTAGCTCACCGTAGCCCAGTTATGACTGGGGCTCCACACATGGCTAGCCTGGGGTAATAAGACTAATTAATTAACGCTTAAGAGGGAGAGAATACCACTGATCTCCGATATTGTAACGTGGCGTCTACAGGGAGGGGAAATGCTGGTGTGGTTTCTACCATTCCCATAGCGGTTAAGAGCGTTGGGTCAGTAACCGAAAGGTTGCTGGTTTCAAATCCCGAGCCAACAAGGTGAAATAATCTGCCGTTCTGCCCATTAGCAAGGCAGTTAATCCACTAAAGTCGATGTCCGTGCAGAGATCTAATTAGATTAATACAAAAATCTATTTAAAGTAGAGATGTTTTTTTTGCATTGGATGACTATTATTTATTGGCTTTTATATTTATTTATTTTATCAGACAAAAGTCGGCTATTACCGGCTAATGGAAACCCTTGCCTTGGCTACATCTTGATTAACCCAGTTTATCAATCCAGATTTACCATTAAAATAAATTACCACCATTATGTAGTTGTAGTTATATTGGTCAAAACAAAGTCAAATTGATTGTAAACTCAGCAAAAAAAGAAACGTCCTCTCACTGTCAACTGCGTTTATTTTCAGCAAACTAACAAATGGAATAATGTGTCCCTGAACAAAACAAAAAGGGGGGGGGGGGCGTCAAAATCTAAAGTATCAGTCAGTATCTGGTGTGGCCACCAGCTGCATTAAGTACTGCAGCGCATCTGCTCATGGACTGCATCTGCTCATTGACTGATTTGCTGATCTGATTTCCCAGACATTTCTGGGGGGGAATGGCCCTAGCCCTCACCCTCTGATCCAACAGGTCTCAGATGTGAGATCCAGGCTTTTCGATGGCCATGGCAGAACACTGACATTTCTGTCTTGCAGGAAATCACGCACAGAATGAGAAGTATGGCTGGTGGCTTTGTCATGCTGGAGGGTCACGTCAGGATGAGCCTGCAGAAAGGGTACCACATGAGGAGGATGTCTTCCCTGTAACGCACTGCGTTGAGATTGCCTGCAATTACAACAAGCTCAGTCCGATGATGCTGTGACACAACGCCCCAGACCATGACAGACGATCCACCTCCAAATCGATCCCACTCCAGAGTACAGGCCTCGGTGTAACGCTCATTCCTTCGACAATAAACGCGAATCCGACCATCATCCCTGGTGAGACAAAACCGCGACTCGTCAGTGGAGAGCACCTTTTGCCAGTAATGTCTGGTCCAGCGACAGTGGGTTTGTGCCCATAGGCGACGTTATTGCCGGTGATGTCTGGGGACCTGCCTTTACAACAAGCCTACAAGCCCTCAGTCCAGCCTCTCTCAGCCTATTGCAGACAGTCTGAGCACTGATGGAGGGATTGTGGGTTCCTGGTGTAACTCGGGCAGTTGTTGTTGCCATCCTGTACCTGTCCCACAGGTGTGCTGTTTGGGTGTACCGATCCTGTGCAGATGTTGTTACACGTGATCTGCCACCGCGAGGACGATCAGGTGTCTGTCCCGTCTCCCTGTAGCACTGTCTAAACGGTTGGGCGTGACGTTGGCCTGTTGGTGAGGTTTATGACCCACATAAATACCTTTCCCCCCTTTCCTCTCTCTCTAGTCTACAGAGTGACCCTTTGTTAACAGAGAGTTGGGTAACATCAAAAGGGTGGTGAACAGAACCATATTTCGGTAATCCAACCAGTTGAAAATATGCGTTGGTACTTAAAGAATATGTCAGATCAGTTGTCATCTGAGACATTACTGATGATAGGATGACAAACTGTATCTTGGAAAGTCTACACATTCTAGTTATCAGATTCACATGGAATTGTTGTGCAATTTAAACATTTAAATATGAAACTATTTGTGAAAAGATTAAATGTAATTTTAGCTTCTAAATGAGAGAATTGTTAAAGGTAAATTCTGTTCACTCTGTGGCCCCGCCCAAATGAACAGACATTGGTTGTAAACTATGAAACACGCCCTTCTCTCCCCACTACATAAGCCCCTGTTAATGAAATTAACATGTGTTCCCGAGGACGACGGTCCATACGTCAAACTACAGAACTAAGCAAACTTCAGCGTGAGCTTAAAAAGTATGGCAACTTGGTATGAACTTTGAACTTTTATTCACTAAAGTGATACGTCCTAGCCGTTGAGTGAGCAGCAGCAGCTGTAAACGTGGGCTTGGAAAGGACGGACAAAGTATCTCTTCTACCAAACACACGACGGTACGACAACGTATCCGTTCTACCACAAGACATACAGTGGGGCAAAAAAGTATTTAGTCAGCCACCAATTGTGCAAGTTCTCCCACTTAAAAAGATGAGGCCTGTAATTTTCATCATAGGTACACTTCAACTATGACAGACAAAATGAGAAACAAAATTCCAGAAAATCACATTGTACGATTTTTAATGAATTTATTTGCAAAATATGGTGGAAAATAAGTATTTGGTCAATAACAAAAGTTTCTCAATACTTTGTTATATACCCTTTGTTGGCAATTCTTTGTTGGTATTCTTCAAAGGACAAGGGAGATCTGTTGGGCAACATGGCCTTCCATCTACGACCAACCTATTGAAGCACCGCTCAGAGTAGATATTTCTTGCATTTCCTTTTCCAAAAGGGCGGTTATTTAGAATGCATTAGATTCCGTATTTACGATAGCATAGCTTCACAAGGTCCGATCAGAGACCAAATTCCTTTGTTCCTAAGTCTTCCGGTGCTTTCATTCAAAACCCAACCCTCTTTCTTTGTGTAACCAGCCGTCATACCTGTTCCGTCCGCCAGGGACGTTTTCTTTTATGACATAATTAGTCATCAATATATGACCCATCCTGTGTGTGTGTAACTCTGTGATTGTTTAGGTATTTAGTAAATAAATAATTAAACCAAATTTTGCATTGCTGATTCAACTTGTTTGTGAAGATATCTGAAGTCGTAGAATTCTTGGTTGAGACTGAATAAGGTGACAATTAAGAATTGACCGCTATTGATGTAAAAGATTATCAGGTCTAAGAGTTTATTCGGGAGATAACAGCTCTATAAACGTTATTTTCGTGGTACCCCGACTTTCTAGTTAATTCCATTTACATGATTAGTTCAATCAAGTAATATTAATTACAGAAAAATTATTTTATAGAAAAGCATGTCATATCACTTAATCCGGCATAGCAAAGACACAACAGGCGTCTCACAGTAACACAATGCAATTTATTGCCCTGGCCACATTCTTTTTGTGCTTTTCAGAGTCAGTAGAAAGGCCTCTTTAGTGTCCTAAGTTTTCATAACTGTGACCTTAATTGCCTACCGTCTGTAAGCTGTCAGTGTCTAAATGACCGTTCCACAGGTGCATGTTCATTAATTGTTTATGGTTCATTGAACAAGTATGTGACTAGGGCTAATTAGCCTTCTTGTTTTTGCCTTGGTATCATTTTGGAATAGAGTATCTTGATGGTATCTAATATTGTGATATTAAACCTGGTATTGGTATCAAAGTCAAAATTCTGGTATCGTGATAACACTACCGGTTACAGTTCAACCCTCAGCATTTTTTTGTTGTTGCATTCCTTGAGAGACAAATACTGACCAAGCCAAGTCTTTGCCCCTTAAGTCATCCCGGTGACACTACATTTCCCACAATACATTTTCTCGAAGCTCACCCGTCCATTGATGGCTTCCATGTCGAGCTCCGCCTTCTTGGCCCACTTCTGCCAGAAGTCCGGGTCCTCCAGGGAAATGTCAGTCCTGTTCCCAGCAGCCACAAAGCTCGCCTGGGGAGTATGGGTAAAAGAAGAAATGGTCCCAACGGTGAATCTCCTGAATGTATTTGCTCCGCCTTTCTTTTCCAATTACGCTTTTGATCTCAAAAAAGTGCTGCTGGGTTAGCCACTGGAACAAGCTCCCACTGACACTGCACAGTTGGATTCTGAAAGAGCCTGGCTCTCTACTGGTAATGAGCATAGAAATAGAATGACTAGAATGGGCCATCAGAACACCTAGACCCATTGACTTGAATGGGAAATCTGTTATAGTAATTCAATTCCTATGTTACTGACCACGCTACAAAAATGGTGCTAAGAACACATGGGAGACAGTATTGAAGCTACCTTGGCGAAGGTGGACCCCTTGCCCTCGGACTCAATGGTGATGGTCTGGGTTCGTCTCAGGAGGATCTGGTCAATGTCCTCTTCGCAGAACTTTGAGCCCTCGTCCTCCTCGTCCATCAGAGCTCCGTAGGCTCCTTTACGGAGGAGGTCCTCCACCTCCTTCTTAGACAGCTGTGGAACCTGAGGTGGTGGAGCACATTTGATGGTTTAGACTACTGAGCTCAGTATATCAACAATAGTTCACCTTTATTAAGACAATTAAGTATGGTTGAGAAGAACCTCTCTTCACAAAGGCAGGTGAGCAATCTGTTTTAGAGATGTTTTCAACAGGGGAGCACACAGAACGTTGAAAAACAATACTAACATGTCCCCAAGCCTGGTCTTACTTTTTAACTGTGTCAGAGCTGTGAAACCAGTTATGCATTAGGGGGCACTATTAACATTTTTGGATGAAAAACGTTCCCGTTTTAAACAAGATATTTTGTCACGAAAAGATGCTTGACTATGCATATAATTGACAGCTTTGGAAAGAAGACACTGACGTTTCCAAAACTGCAAAGATATTGTCTGTGAGTGCCACAGAACTGATGTTACAGGCAAAAACCAGATAAAAATCCAACCAGGAAGTGCTGCATTTTTTAAAACCGCCTCATGCCAATGACTCCTTATATGGCTGTGAATGAGCGTACGTTTTCTACGTATTCCCCAAGGTGTCTACAGCATTGTGACGTATTTTTACGCATTTCCATTGAAGAATAGCCGTAAGGGAGCATATTTAGCAAGTGGTCACATGGTGTCTCCCGCAGAAAATCTTGCGTAAAATACTGAGGTAGCCATTTTTCCAATCGCTTCTTATGAGAAACCAATGGCCTCGACAGATATATTATCGAATATATATGTTAAAAACATCTTGAGGATGGATCCTAAACAACGTTTGCCGTGTTTCTGTCGATATTATGGAGTTAATTTTGAAAAAAGTTTGGCGTTGTAATGGTAGCATTTTCCGGTCGATTTCTCAGCCAAGCATGATGTACAAACGGGAGCTATTTCACCTACAAAAATAATATTTTTGGAAAAAAGGAACATTTGCTATCTAACTGGGAGTCTTCTGAGTGAAAGCATCCGAAGTTCTTCAAAGGTAAATTATTTAATTTGGTTGCTTTTCTTTTTTTCGTGAAAATGTTGCCTGCTGCCAGCAGAGCTAGCATAGCATTATGCCATGATAAACTTACACAAATGCTTGTCTAGCGTTGGCTGTAACGCATATTTTGAAAATCTGAGATGACAGTGTTGTTAACAAAAGGCTAAGCTTGTGTTTGGGGCGGCAGGGTAGCCTAGTGGTTAGAGCGTTGGACTAGTAACCGCAAGTTCAAACCCCCGAGTTGACACGGTACAAATCTGTCGTTCTGCCCCTGAACAGGCAGTTAAACCCACTGTTCCTAGGCCGTCATTGAAAATAAGAATTTGTTCTTAACCTCTTCCCTCTACTCGGGACGCTTGCGTCCCAACTAGAGCTCTGGAAATGCAAATGTGCTACGCTAAATGCTAATAGTATTAGTTAAAACTCAAACGTTCATTAAAATACACATGCAGGGTATCGAATTAAAGCTACACTCGTTGTGAATCCAGGCAACAAGTCAGATTTTTAAAATGCTTTTCGGCGAAAGCATGAGAAGCTATTATCTGATAGCATGTAACACCCCAAAGACCCACAGGGGACGTAAACAAAATAATTAGCATTTCGGCGTTACACAAACCGCACAATAAAATAGAAAACATTCATTACCTTTCACCATCTTCTTTGTTGGCTCTCCTAGATGTCCCATAAACACTATTTGGGTCTTTATTTCGATTAAATCGGTCCATATAAAGACATTTACATTTACATTTAAGTCATTTAGCAGACGCTCTTATCCAGAGCGACTTACAAATTGGTGCTTTCACCTTATGACATCCAGTGGAACAGCCACTTTACAATAGTGCATCTAGGTCTTTTAAGGGGGGGGAGGGGGAGAAGGATTACTTTATCCTATCCTAGGTATTCCTTAAAGAGGTGGGGTTTCAGGTGTCTCCGGAAGGTGGTGATTGACTCCGCTGTCCTGGCGTCGTGAGGGAGTTTGTTCCACCATTGGGGGGCCAGAGCAGCGAACAGTTTTGACTGGGCTGAGCGGGAACTGTACTTCCTCAGTGGTAGGGAGGCGAGCAGGCCAGAGGTGGATGAACGCAGTGCCCTTGTTTGGGTGTAGGGCCTGATCAGAGCCTGGAGGTACTGAGGTGCCGTTCCCCTCACAGCTCCGTAGGCAAGCACCATGGTCTTGTAGCGGATGCGAGCTTCAACTGGAAGCCAGTGGAGAGAGCGGAGGAGCGGGGTGACGTGAGAGAACTTGGGAAGGTTGAACACCAGACGGGCTGCGGCGTTCTGGATGAGTTGTAGGGGTTTAATGGCACAGGCAGGGAGCCCAGCCAACAGCGAGTTGCAGTAATCCAGACGGGAGATGACAAGTGCCTGGATTAGGACCTGCGCCGCTTCCTGTGTGAGGCAGGGTCGTACTCTGCGGATGTTGTAGAGCATGAACCTACAGGAACGGGCCACCGCCTTGATGTTATTTGAGAACGACAGGGTGTTGTCCAGGATCACGCCAAGGTTCTTAGCGCTCTGGGAGGAGGACACAATGGAGTTGTCAACCGTGATGGCGAGATCATGGAACGGGCAGTCCTTCCCCGGGAGGGAAGCCTAGATATCGTTATATGTAGACTGTGTGATAACCGAAAAAAACATCGTTTCAAAACGTAACGTCATTTTTTAAAATTCAAAAAGTCGACGATAAACTTTCACAAAACACTTCGAAATACGTTTGTAATGCAACTTTAGGTATTAGTAAACGTTAATAAGCGATAAAATTCATCAGGAGGCGATGTAAAGATCATTAGCTGTCCGTCTGGAAAAATGTCCGGCTAGAAACTCAACGAAAATATCCGGTCCTAGACCGGAGGAGATACGGTGTCCTGCATGTGTTTGACCAAGAAAAAACTCGAAGGGAAATGACAAGACTCTAGACACCGTGTGGAAGCTGTAGGTACTGCAACCTCAGTCAATTAATTGTGGTTCACGTTTATCAATGGGTTCAAGTAGCGCATGGATATATTTTCCCATTTTCAGTGATCAGTTTTTCCTGTGCTTTTCGATGTAAATGCCGTTCTGGTAAAGCCACAGCAGTGATTTAACCAGTTTTATAAACGTCTGAGTGTTTTCTATCCACACAGACTAAGCAAATGCATATACTATATTCCTGGCATGAGTAGCAGGGCGCTGAAATGTTGCGCGATTTTTAACAGAATGTTCAAAAAAGTAGAGGGTAGAAGCAACAGGTTAACTGACTTGCCTAGTTAAATAAAGGTCAAATAAAAAAATCATTTCATTTGCGATTTTCATGAATAGAAAAAGTTAGTAGGGATATTTATGTCCACTCCGTTATGCTAATTCGTTTGAGGCTATGATTACGATACCGGTTCCGGGATTGTTCGTCGCAAGAGATTAACTGTGCGTGTGTTTGTGTGTCTTACCCCGTTGGCTGCATTTTCTCGGCCACTCATGGACTGCAGCACAGCCTTGTCGAGGCCCAGCTTGAGGCTGGCCTTGTCAAACATCTCCCTCTCATAGGAGTTCCTGGTGATCAGCCTGTAGATCTTCACTGCCTTGCTCTGGCCAATCCTGTGGCATCTGGCTTGCGCCTGAGAGAGGGAGAGGAAAAGAGTGAGAAAGATTTTTAAAAATGTTTTTACTTAGAAAGCTTAGATTGAGTAAAGCATAGACCAACTGACAACAAACAAAGTCATGTAGTGGTGTACCAGTGGTGTGATAACATTGTTTGTTTCCCGTTTTATGAGTTTCTATGAACCTGTGTACTGCATTTCAACATGTATCTCTACTGTATCTTAACAGGACTGTCTTCTTTCAAAGTTTACTGAAGTAGCACGGTATTTACCTGTGTAGTAGTGACCACGGTATTCCATAAATTGAATCTTCAACTTGAGTATTTAACAAAGTGGTAATGCTCTATTTGCAAGCCCAGCCCACTCACCTGTAAATCATTCTGGGGGTTCCAATCAGAGTCAAAGATGATGCAGGTGTCGGCAGCGGTCAGGTTGATGCCCAGACCTCCGGCCCGGGTACACAACAGGAATACAAAGCGGTCAGAGTCCGGACGAGAGAAGCGGTCAATTGCAGCCTGCCGGAGGTTACCCCTCACACGGCCATCGATACGCTCATACGGGTACCTGGTCGGAAGGAGACAGTCATAGTCAGCTTTAGCAACAGATAAAACACAATCATAAAAAACAAACCACATTTATGACTGTCATTGATGTGTTCACGCAGATGACTAGTAAAATACATTACATTTATATATAGTATGAAATATGGTGAAGCTCAAATGCATTACCCCTCACACGGCCATCATCAGAATAAATAATCTATGGAGCGACATTATAGGCTATACCCACACTACTCGCACGCGCCAACGAGCATCTGCGTTGACAAGGGCTAAAATAGAAGTCAGTTCTATTTCTGACGCAGATCGCGCTGCAAGCCCTGCCTCCCCCATCTCCTCATTGGTTTATAGAAGCAGGTACCCACGTGCCATCTCCTCATTGGTTATACCCACATGGGTGATTGAAAGATGAAATGTGTTGCCAGTTGTCATGGTAATACTATGAAAGTGTAGATGCCATATAAGATCACCATATAAGTTCAAAGATGAAAAAGCCTGGAAGGAGGAGAGATGACTAGAAGTGATTCGGTTGACCGTTTTATGTGTGTGGATTAATTGTCGGAGTGGAGGACCTTGTGCATTTCAGGTAAAATAACAACTCAATGTTTATATCCCAGGACAAATTAGCTAGCAACAGCAAGCTAGCTAAATAGGACAAATTAGCTAGCAAGTGAAAGCTAACTGGCTAAATTGCCATACATGTTTAATGTTTTTCGACCTGTCCCCAAATTAATGTCATTGGTTCAGAATTTATTTTGATATTTTAACCTGCGTGTCGTGATCGCGTTTGGTGAAGGGGGACAAAATAAATGTATGCATTAAAGCGCACGATGGCGCACGCACGCAGCCAGTTTGGGTTCCGTGTTAGGGTAGGGTTCTCAAAATCACACATTTAAAAAAAATATATATATTTTTTAAAGAATTGGCTTGCAGGCCGCATCTGGCACACAGGGCCCCAGTTTCAGTCCCCTGGGTTAGGTAAAAGTGGAATGGAAGAGAAAATCTGGGAGAGAACATAAAAGGGCTACTTCGAATCAAATCTTCAGGGGTAAAAGGTCAGATCCGTACCGTTTTTGGATGAGGTAGTCCTCCAGGATGTCCAGGCAGCGCACCATCTGGGAGAAGACAAGGACCCTGTGTCCCCCGGCCTTCAGCTTGGGCAGCAGCTTATCGATCAGCACCAGCTTGCCCGCTGCCTGGATCATGGCCTGTAGGTGGAATTGGGGCATCTCGGCATGGTGGTTCTCACGGAAGTCGTCCAGGATCTTCTCCTCTGCACCTAGAACATCATTAAACAAACGGCCATGCATCAGAATCATTAAAAGCAGTGAGACTAAACCCAGCAAGTTCACAAACCAAGCCAAGCTAAGTACTAACAGAGGTTAGGGCACTTCCTGTGCCCCACCCAAGACAATTCAACACTCAGAGCGTCAAAAATAAACACTTTAAGCCAAAAGACTGAGTGAGGACTATGTTAGTGTGTGTTAAGCCTTCCGCATGCTTCGGCTGGCACCTAGCTAAACTCAGCTAGGTGACCTGAACGAATGTGTTCACATACTCCCTTAAAAGACCTTCCCTTGAAAAATGTGAGATAAAAGCAGCAATGGTACTGTTTGTCCATCTTGGAGATGCCGTAGCCAGTATAAAGACTTCAAAATAGTCTGAATTAATCTAAGATTATTCAAGACAACTGTCATTCATTTAAACTTGTTTGTCGAGGAGATCTTAGAACCAATGAAGGGACGTAGACTTCGAGAACAAATGTAGCGTGCACGAACAGCTGGAAAAACCTTTGCCGAAGACCAAAACGTCACAAAATGTTGTCATAATATATGCATAAACTGTTCAGGATGGGAAGCATGCGGACGCCTTTTGTGTGCGTGTTCCGTACCATTGATGAGGTAGGGGTGGTTGCAGCACTTCCTCAGCTCCATCATGGTGTTGAGCAGGTTGGGGACCTGTGCACCTCCGCCTCCCCATGCACCACCTCCTCCTCCCGGTCCACCTTTAGACAGGAAGGAGAAATTCTTCTCCAGGATGGCCCGGTAGTACTTCTTCTGGATGTTGGTCAGCTCCACCTGAGAACAGGAGATGGGAACGACATCAGTTAGGTAAACTCAGTGGAGAGAAATTACATTATTTGACCATGAGGAACGGACACAAAGTCAAACACAGAAACAAACACCTCGATGATGGTCTCCTCCTTGGGGGCCAGGTTCTTCTCCACGTCCTCCTTGAGACGTCGCAGCATCATGGGCTTCAGGATGGCCTGCAGCTTCTGGACCTGCTCCTCAGTCTTGAGGTCTCCAAACTCCTGCATGAAGGTGTTCTCAGAGGGGAAGCGTTCAGGCTCCAGGAAGTTGAGCAGACTGAAGAGCTCCTCCACCGTGTTCTGCAGGGGGGTCCCGGTCAGCAGCACCTTGTGCTCCTTTACAGAGGGAGGAGGACTTGGTTTTTACTATACTTAGGTCCTTCCAGTATGTCATTATAGATGGGTTTTTATTACTCCTGTGATAGGAGAGGACGAAGGGGGAAACGTCCCATTGATGTCCATAAAATATGAGCATTTTATCAATAACTATTGCTTCTTTTCCAACAGGTTCAGTGGCAAGTATTCCAAAAAAACACAGGAGAAATAGAAGTTAACAACTAGACATCTCTCCATGTCAACTCACCATGTCCATCATCTTAAGACCCTCCAGCAGTTTGCAGTTCCTGTTCTTGAGGCGGTGAGCCTCGTCGATGACCACACAGCGCCACGAGACGCTGCGCAGCTCCGGACAGTCTGTCAGAATCATCTCAAATGTGGTGATGACCGCATGGAATTTGTACGCTCCCTTTATCACACGACCCTGAAGATGGAGGGAGGAGAAGACAGAGCGAGGTCAGAACACAGGGACGAGCGTCATGGTGTATGGCCAGTAGTTTTTCCTACTTAACTTATATCGGGAAAACTCTGGACCCTGGTCAGGGAAATCTGGCCTTTGGTCAATTTACTGAATCAAAATGGACTCAACATAATGTAAAACATATTTTGTCAATATGAGGTTGGTGGAGTAAGTTTACACATTTAAATGGTTAGTGGAGTAGGTTATGGTCACATTTCAGTCACTCATTATTTGGTCGGTACAGTCAGTGTGGAGCTCTGATTAATGTTGTTAAATACCTGACTGTCTAAGGTGCTTCTTGCGGGATTATTCCTAGATTAGGGTTAAGAACCGACTGTACCATACTATACTGTATCCATGTGGCTAGGAAGGCTTGAGTGTCTATCACTTAGGCCTGAGTCTTGTGAGGTTATGGTTTGTTATGTAATGGCAAGTTTATGGTGTGGTTGGGTTCGCCTCGTAGGCCGAAGTTACATAGCTATAGAACCGTTGCATTAAGGTCATGTTACCTGTGCATCTGGCCTTAAATGGTCTTGTTACGTCAGGTCATGCCTGTAGTGGATGGTACTGTTATAGTCATGGTTACAGTACGGTCACAACGTACCTGCACGTCGCGGTAGTTCATTTCGTAGGCCTGGATGGTCTTGCGGCTGGCCTGGCTGCCATGGTAGACGATCACGTTGAGTTCGGTCCAGGTGCGGAACTCCCTCTCCCAGTTTGGAATGGTGGAGAGGGGGGCGATGACCAGGAAGGGCCCGTGGATCCCCTTCAGGTAGATCTCATAGAGGAATGTGATGGACTGGATGGTCTTGCCCAGGCCCATTTCATCTGCTAGGATGCAGTTCCGTCTGGAGGGGAACAAAGAGAGAACATGATGAAAGGGGAACAATGAGTCACCAGTCACTGTATTAGCAGTAGTGAGTAATGTGAATGGGTCTCCTAGGAGGGCAGAAAGGAGAGAAAACAGTGCAAATGAATGAGATGTAACAGGGATAGTCCGTGTCTCAAATTACACCCTATTCACAGTGTAGTGCCCTACCTATGACCAGAGACCTAGATAGAGCACTATATTGGCAATAGTGTGTCCTTAAGTCTCTGTGCACTCTATTCGTGAGTGAGTAATCTAATGAACAGTTAGATAACCCTGTAAAGGCAGATCAATGACACTCAAACTAAGAAGTTGGCTGTATGGCTATTGCATCATACTGACTGACTGTGTGTGTGTTGTGTGCAGCAGTGGTAGATCACACATTAATGATTGGTGTGAGAAAAGCACAGATTGGGTACACACATGTCCCTGCAACACATGGGTTGGAGGACACAATATGGGGCATGGATGTGTTGATTGTATTTACACATGCTGGGTGACATGGTTCAGTATTATCTATGCGAGTGTGTTGGATAAACACATAGCATATATGGTCCTACTTGTTATTGAGTAGTTGTGGGTTATGAAGGCAGACTTTAGTCAGTAGATATCTTGTATATTATACTATGCAATAGTGCCATAATATATACAGTACCAGTAGATATCTTGTATATTATACTATGTAATAGTGCCATAATATATACAGTACCAGTATAATATACAAGATATCTACTGGTACTGTATATATTATGGCACTATTACATAGTATAATATACAAGATATCTACTGGTACTGTATATATTATGGAACTATTACATAGTATAATATACAAGATATCTACTATGTAATAGTTCCATAATATATACAGTACCAGTAAATATCTTGTATATTATACTATGTAATAGTTCCATAATATATACAGTACCAGTAGATATCTTGTATATTATACTATGTAATAGTTCCATAATATATACAGTACCAGTAGATATCTTGTATATTATACTATGTAATAGTTCCATAATATATACAGTACCAGTAGATATCTTGTATATTATACTATGTCATAGTTCCATAATATATACAGTACCAGTAGATATCTTGTATATTATACTATGTAATAGTTCCATAATATATACAGTACCAGTAGATATCTTGTATATTATACTATGTAATAGTTCCATAATATATACAGTACCAGTAGATATCTTGTATATTATACTATGTAATAGTTCCATAATATATACAGTACCAGTCAAAAAATTGGACACCTATTCATTCCATTGTATTTCTTTATTTTTTTACTATTTGCTACATTTTTTAAATGTCTTTCCTTCTTAATGCGTTTGAGCCAATCAGTTGTGTTGTGTATACAGAAGATAGCCCTATTTGGTTAAAGTCCATATGGCGAGAACAGCTCAAATAAGCAGAGAAATGACAGGCCATCATTACTTTAAGATTTGAAGCTCAGTCAATCCGAAAGATTTCAAGATTCTTCAAGTACAGTCGCAAAAACCATCAAGCACTATTATGAAACTGGCTCTCATGAGGACCGCCACAGGACAGGAAGATCCAGAGTTACCTCTGCTGCAGAGCATAAGTTCATTAGTGTTAACTGCACCTCAGATTGCAACCCAAATAAATGCGCCAGAGCTCAAGTAACAGACACATCTCAACATCAACTGTTCAGAGGAGACTGTGTGAATTAGGCCTTCATGGTCAAACTGCTGCAAAGAAACCACTACTAAAGGACACCAATAATAATAAGAGACTTGCTTGGGCCAAGAAACACTGGCAATGGACATTAGACCAGTGGAAATCTGTCCTCTGTCCAAATTTCAGATATTTGGTTCCAACCACGGTGTCTTTGTGAGACGCAGAGTAGGTAAATGGATGATCTCCGCATGTGTTGTTTCCACTGTGAAGCATGGAGGAGGTGTGATGGTGCTTTGCTGGTGACACTGTCAGTGATTTATTAAGAATTCAAGGCACAATTAACCAGCATTTCTACCACAGCATTCTGCAGCAATACGCCATCCCATCTGGTTTGCGCTTAGTGGGACTATCATTTGTTTTCAATAGGACAATGACCCAACATACAGGCTGTGTGAGGGCTATTTTTTAAATTTTATTTAACTAGGCAAGGCAGTTAAGAACAAATTCTTATTTACAATGACAGCCTAGGAACAGTGGGTTAACAGCCTTGTTCAGGGGCAGAATGACAGATTTTTACCTTGTCAGCTCGAGGATTTTATCAAGCAACCTTGGGGTTACTGGCCCAACGCTCTAACCATTAGGCTACCTGCCACCCCTATTTGACCAAGAAGGAGAGTGATGGAGTGCTTAATCAGATGACCTGGGCTCCACAATCACCCAACCTCAAACCAATTGAGATGGTTTGGGATGAGTTGGACCGCAGATTGAAGGAAAAGCAGCCAACAAGTGCTCAGCATATGTGGGAACTCCTTTAAGACTGTTGGACAAGCATTCCTCATGAAGCTGGTTGAGAATGACAAGAGTGTGCAAAGCTGTCATCAAGGCAAAGGGTGGCTTTTTGAAGAATTTCAAATATATTTAGATTTGTTTAAAACTTTTTTGGTTACTACATGATTCCATATGTGCTATTTCAAAGTTTATGTCTTCACTATTATTCTACAATGTAGAACATTTTAAAAATAAAGAAAAACCCTTGAATGAGTAGGTGTCCAAAGTTTTGACTGGTACTATACATGTTATATACAGTGGGGAGAACAAGTATATATCTGATAACCTGCAAAATCGGCAGTGTTTCTTACTTACAAAGCATGTAGAGGTCTGTAATTTTGATCATAGGTACACTTCAACTGTGAGAGACAGAATCTAAAACAAGAATCCAGAAAATCACATTGTATGATTTTTAAGTAATTCATTTGCATTTTATTGCATGACATAAGTATTTGATCACCTACCAACCAGTAAGAATTCCGGCTCTCACAGACCGGTTTGTTTTTCTTTAAGAAGCCCTCCTGTTCTCCACTCATTACCTGTATTAACTGCACCTGTTTGAACTTGTTACCTGTATAAAAGACACCTGTCCACACACTCAATCAAACAGACTCCAACCTCTCCACAATGGCCAAGACCAGAGAGCTGTGTAAGGACATCAGGGATAAAATTGTAGACCAGCACAAGGCTGGGATGGGCTACAGGACAATAGGCAAGCAGCTTGGTGAGAAGGCAACTACTGTTGGCGCAATTATTAGAAAATGGAAGAAGTTCAAGATGACGGTCAATCACCCTCGGTCTGGGGCTCCATGCAAGATCTCACCTCGTGGGGCATCAATGATCATGATCAGCCCAGAACTACACGGCAATGACCTGAAGAGAGCTGGGACCACAGTCTCAAAGAAAACCATTAGTAACACACTATGCTGTCATGGATTAAAATCCTGCAGCACACGCAAGGTCCCCCTGCTCAAGCCAGCGCATGTCCAGGCCCGTCTGAAGTTTGCCAATGACCATCTGGATGATCCAGAGGAGGAATGGGAGAAGGTCATGTGGTCTGATGAGACAAAAATAGAGCTTTTTGGTCTGAACTCCACTCGCCATGTTTGGAGGAAGAAGAAGGATGAGTACAACCCCAAGAACACCATCCCAACCGTGAAGCATGGAGGTGGAAACATAATTCTTTGGGGATGCTTTTCTGCAAAGGGGACAGGACGACTGCACCGTATTGAGTGGAGGATGGATGGGGCCGTGTATCGCGAGATCTTGGCCAACAACCTCCTTTCCTCAGTAAGAGTATTGAAGATGGGTCGTGGCTGGGTCTTCCAGCATGACAACGACCCGAAACACACAGCCAAGGCAACTAAGGAGTGGCTCCGTAAGAAGCATCTCAAGGTCCTGGAGTGGCCTAGCCAGCCTCCAGACCTGAACCCAATAGAAAATCTTTGGAGGGAGCTGAAAGTCCGTATTGCCAAGCGACAGCCCCGAAACCTGAAGGATCTGGAGAAGGTCTGTATGGAGGAGTGGGCCAAAATCCCTGCTGCAGTGTGTGCAAACCTGGTCAAGAACTACAGGAAACGTATGGTCTCTGTAATTGCAAACAAAGGTTTCTGTACCAAATATTAAGTTCTGCTTTTCTGATGTATCAAATACTTATGTCATGCAATAAAATACAAATTAATTACTTAAAAATCATAATGATTTTCTGGATTTTGTTTTTAGATTCCGTCTCTCACAGTTGACGTGTACCTATGACAACAATTACAGACCTCTACATGCTTTGTAAGTAGGAAAACCTGCAAAATCGGCAGTGTATCAAATACTTGTTCTCGCCACTGTAATTGAGTCTCTCATATATCTTAACACATGCACACACGAACAGTAGGTTTTAGTACTTCTCCTTACGTATTGTACCAGTTGAAGAGCAGCCAGTTCACTCCCTCCAGCTGGTATTCCCTGAGTGCGTTGTCGTTTTTATAATCCCTGGAACTCTCGGATTTATGCCAGTTTTCGGTGGGAGGTCGCTCCTGTTTCAAATAAAAGTCTACCGTTAGTGGTTTCTGTGCGACCGTTAAAGGGCTGGGGACAGAAAAGGGCAGCAGGAGATTGTATAGTGTGTGTGATGTTTTTATTTTACACACCACGCGTTTGGTCTCGGGCTGACGGGCCGCCACGGCCTCGTACTCATCGATCTTGGCCTGGTCGATGTCGGCCTTTAGCTCCCAAGTTATATCCTCATAGGGCAGGGAACACCACTTCACCAGGTACAGCTTTACAGGCTGGGGGGGTAGAGAGGTTGGGGTTAGTGTGTGTGTGTTGGGGCAGAGAGGGCGTTAGTATGTGGGGGGGGTAAGTGTGTTTTGGGGTTAGTGTGTGTGTGCGCGCGTCCGGAGGGGTTAGTGTGCGTGCCGGGGGGGGAATAAGTGTGTTGGTTAGTGTGTGTGTTGGTTATTGTGCGTGTGTTGGTTAGTGTGCGTGTGTGTTGGGGCAGAGAGGGCTTAGTATGTGGGGAGGGGTAAGTCTGTTGGGGGATAGCGTGAAGGCGTGCGTGTGTTGGGGGAAGGCGTGCGTGTGGGGGTTAGTGTGGATGTGTGTTGGGGGGTTAGTGTGCATGTGTGCGGTTAGTGTGCGTGTGTTGGGGGTGTTAGTGTGCGTGTAATTTGGGGGGGATGTTAGTGTGCGTGTGTAATTTGGGGGGTTAGTGTGCGTGTGTGTGTGTGTTGGGGGGTTAGTGTGTGTGTGTTGGGGTGGGGGGAATAAGTGTGTTGGTTAGTGTGTGTGTTGGTTAGTGTGCGTGTAATTTGGGGGGGGAAGTTAGTGTGCGTGTGTATTGGGGGGTTAGTGTTGGGGGGGTTAGTGTGCGTGTTGGGGGGGGTTAGTGTGCCTGTGTGTGTTGGGGGGGATAAGTGTGTTGGTTAGTGTGTGTGTGTTGGTTAGTGTGTGTGTGTTGGGGCAGAGAGGGCGTTAGTATGTGGGGAGGGGTAAGTCTGTGTTGGGGGGGTTAGTGTGTGTGTGTTGGGGGGTTAGTGTGCGTGTGTGTTGGGTGGATAGTGTGTGTGTGTGTGTTGGGTGGGGAATAGTGTGTGCGTGTCTTCCTGCGACAGGAAAGGAAAGGGCAACGTTTGTTCGGAACTTAAAAAGGAACGTTTCGCCAAAGCATCAACTTCAATCAACGACATAACCAAACGTATTCCAACGTTTGAGGTCGTTTAGAGGCCATATAGAACAGGAAGGAGGGAGAGAGCAAGAAAAGGAACACACCTCTCCGTTCTCATCTGTGCTCTCTGACACGTCCAGTACCCGGTCCACCTCAACATAGTCTGGGTTGAAAGGCTCGTCATCCATCTGGAGGGAGGGAGAATGGGATGAGAGAAGGATGGAGACCTTGAGGTTCGTGTCACCATAGCAGAGAGTGAATGGCCTGGTGAGGGAAGACAGAACTGTGGGACTGACCTCTGTCACGAAGGTGGGGAGGGCCTGTTTGGCCCTGAACCGCTTGACCTTCTGGTGGATCCTTTTGTCCTTCTCCAGCTCCTCCAGATCTGCCCAGCGACAGTGCAGGTAGGAGCTACACAGAGAGAGCGGGGGAACACACACCATTACATACATATACACTATTAACTCTCACTCAAATACACTCACCCGTGACAGATGCTATAATATACACATCATATCTCATACACCATAAACACACCTCACAAAAAGACAATGCAAAACACAGACACACCATCACAAAACCAAATGTGCTAATCTAGAGATTTACAGCATTATACAATTTCCTCTTCGGTCCAAACATTAAACCTGTGGTTTACAGAGTGTTTATTTGATTTCACATTAATCCACCATTTCCCCCGAAGCTGGAGGAAATAAAATGACACGGTGAACCAAGGCCAGTCGTGTTGGTACTCACAAGCTCTTGAATTTGACATAGAATTCTTCCACTTCCATTTTCTCTCCCGATTCCATCTTTGGAAAAAGTTATATTTGTGTCAGTTGTTGATTAGAGTCAGAAGATGGATGAGTTTTAATGTTTCTCAAAAAATATATAAAATCAAGGCCACCATTTTCTAACAAAGTAGTCATCTAACAAACATCTTCTGGCAGAGTTCGGTATATTTTAGGAGACAATAACAAAACACTGACAATAACCCCCCCCACCAACCATCTCCACATGGTGCTGTACGATCAATAACCCCCCCCACCAACCATCTCCACATGGTGCTTGATAGAGGAAAATATGTTTGAAATGACTAATTATGTATACATTCCAATCAGAAACTGACTAGTCCAAATGCTATAATGTACTGTCCCTCTTGCTCCCTTTCACAATTGTATATAATGTAGTCAGGAAGTTTAGTAACAATGAAGGTCTGTTCTTTAAGTTCATTCAGTTGTACAAATCTCCAGGTGGTGGGAACGGGCCATCTCCAAAATGGTCGGGAATGTTGATTTATGCTGACTGGCCTTGACTTCGTGCTGATAACGCCGGAGGCTTGAGAATTAGAGGGGCCCTCTGTTTGTGAAACGGAACGTTTGGAAAACGCTGACGTCATTTTCAGTTTATAACCTGTGGTAATGTGTGTAAGCATTTAGTACTCTCTGGAATTAAACGCTCTTTACCTGGCTTTTAAGACTGGTCTCGATCTACTTCATGCATAATTAATGAACTTACACCTCATTAATGAATAGAAACGAGTGTGAAATTGGTTTTGGCAATTAAAGCATAGAGTAATTTAGAATTTCTCTATCAGTGCTGTACGATCAATAACCCCCCCCCACCAACCATCTCCACATGGTGCTGTACGATCAATAACCCCCCACCAACCATCTCCACATGGTGCTGTACGATCAATAACCCCCCCCCATCTCCAATGGTGCCATCAATAACCCCCCACCAACCATCTCCACATGGTGCTGTACGATCAATAACCCCCCACCAACCATCTCCACATGGTGCTGTACGATCAATAACCCCCCCCACCAACCATCTCCACATGGTGCTGTACGATCAATAACCCCCCACCAACCATCTCCACATGGTGATGTACGATGAATACCCCCCACCAACCATCTCCACATGGTGCTGTAAGATCAATAACCCCCAATACCAACCATCTCCACATGGTGCTGTAAGATCAATAACCCCCAATACCAACCATCTCCACATGGTGCTGTAAGATCAATAACCCCCAATACCAACCATCTCCACATGGTGCTGTAAGATCAATAACCCCCAATACCAACCATCTCCACATGGTGCTGTAAGATCAATAACCCCCCCTATCAACCATCTCCACATGTGGCTGTAAGATCAATAACCCCCAATACCAACCATCTCCACATGGTGCTGTAAGATCAATAACCCCCCTACCAACCATCTCCACATGGTGCTTGAAGATCAATAACCCCCTACCAACCATCTCCACATGGTGCCGTAAGATCAATACCCCCCTACCAACCATCTCCACATGGTGATGTACGATGAATACCCCCCCACCAACCATCTCCACATGGTGCTGTAAGATCAATAAACCCCCCTACCAACCATCTCCACATGGTGCTGTAAGATCAATAACCCCCTACCAACCATCTCCACATGGTGCTGTAAGATCAACCCCCTACCAACCGTCTCCACATGGTCCTGGACAATCAATAACCCCCCTAACAACATTCTCCACATGGTGCTGTACAATCAATAACCCCCACTACCAACCACCTCCACATGGTGCTGTACGATCAATAAACCCCCCTACCAACCACCTCCACATGGTCCTGTACAATCAATAACCCCCTCCCTACCAACCATCTCCACATGGTGCTGTGAAGATCAATAACCCCCAATACCAACCATCTCCACATGGTGCCGTAAGATCAATAACCCCCTACCAACCATCTCCACATGTGGCTGTAAGATCAATAACCCCCCTACCAACCATCTCCACATGGTGCCGTAAGATCAATAACCCCCAATACCAACCATCTCCACATGTGGCTGTAAGATCAATAACCCCCTACCAACCATCTCCACATGTGGCTGTAAGATCAATAACCCCCCTACCAACCATCTCCACATGTGGCTGTAAGATCAATAACCCCCAATACCAACCATCTCCACATGTGGCTGTAAGATCAATAACCCCCCTACCAACCATCTCCACATGGTGCTGTAAGATCAATAACCCCCAATACCAACCATCTCCACATGGTGCTGTAAGATCAATAACCCCCAATACCAACCATCTCCACATGGTGCTGTAAGATCAATAACCCCCAATACCAACCATCTCCACGTGGTGCTGTAAGATCAATAACCCCCAATACCAACCATCTCCACATGGTGCTGTAAGATCAATAACCCCCAATACCAACCATCTCCACATGGTGCTGTAAGATCAATAACCCCCAATACCAACCATCTCCACATGGTGCTGTACGATCAATAAAGCCCCCCTACCAACCACCTCCACATGGTCCTGTACAATCAATAACCCCCTACCAACCATCTCCACATGTGGCTGTAAGATCAATAACCCCCAATACCAACCATCTCCACATGGTGCCGTAAGATCAATAACCCCCAATACCAACCATCTCCACATGGTGCTGTAAGATCAATAACCCCCTACCAACCATCTCCACATGTGGCCGTAAGATCAATAACCCCCAATACCAACCATCTCCACATGTGCCTGTAAGATCAATAACCCCCCTACCAACCATCTCCACATGGTGCTGTACAATCAATAACCCCAAATACCAACCATCTCCACATGTGGCTGTAAGATCAATAACCCCCCTACCAACCATCTCCACATGTGCTGTAAGATCAATAACCCCCAATACCAACACCAACCATCTCCACATGTGGCTGTAAAATCAATAACCCCCAATACCAACCATCTCCACATGGTGCTGTAAGATCAATAACCCCCAATACCAACCAACATGGTGCTGTAAAATCAATAACCCCCAATACCAACCATCTCCACATGGTGCCAATCTACCAACATGGTGCTGTAAGATCAATAACCCCCAATACCAACCATCTCCACATGGTGCTGTAAGATCAATAACCCCCAATACCAACCATCTCCACATGGTGCTGTAAGATCAATAACCCCCAATACCAACCATCTCCACATGGTGCTGTAAGATCAATAACCCCCCTACCAACCATCTCCACATGGTGCTGTAAGATCAATAACCCCCAATACCAACCATCTCCACATGGTGCTGTAAGATCAATAACCCCCAATACCAACCATCTCCACATGTGGCTGTAAGATCAATAACCCCCAATACCAACCATCTCCACATGTGGCTGTAAGATCAATAACCCCCCTACCAACCATCTCCACATGTGGCTGTAAGATCAATAACCCCCAACCATCTCCACATGGTGCTGTACGATCAATAACCCCCCACCAACCATCTCCACATGGTGCTGTAAGATCAATAACCCCCCACCAACCATCTCCACACACACCTCACTCTCCACACAGCCCTACTCTCTCTCCCACACACACCCCTCTCTCACTCAACACCCCCACCATCAATCCACCCCCTCTCCCCACAATACTCCTCTCTCCACAAACACACCCCCAATTACACACACCCACAAACCCCACTAACTCAAACCCCACTCACACACTCACATACACACCACTCTCACACAAACACACCACTCATTCATACAAACATCACACACACACCTCTCCCTACACACCCACAACTCACTCCACACACACCCTCTCTCACTCCACACACACCCTCTCTCCTCCACACACCCTCTCTCCCTCCACCCCCTCACTCCACATACACACCCTCTACCCACACCCACCCCCTCACTCCACATACACACCCTCTACCCACACCCACCCCTCTCTCACTCCACACACACACAAACCCCACTCAATCTCTCACACAAACACACCACTCACCTCTCCCTACACCCCCTATCACTCCACAACCCCCACACACACAAACTCCACTCAATCACACACAGCACACACACAAACCCCAATCATTCACTCCCACCCCCCTCACTCCACCCCCCTCTCTCACTCCTCACACACACACCACCCATGTCCAAACCCCATCTCTCTCCACACACACCCACTCAAGCCCACCCACAAACCTCACTCACTCAAACCCCACACACTCAATCACACAAATCACTCACACGAAGACACGAATCACACACACACCCCTCCCTCTCCACACCCCCCGTTCACAGCCCCCTCTCTCTTACACACAGATCCCCCATCTCTCTCACCACACCCCCCATCAATCTACACACACCCACCACTCTCACTCCACAAACCCCCCCACAAAATACGACACTCACTCACAAACCCCACTCAATCAATCACTCACACATATACCACTCACACACACAAAAACACCCCACTCACTCACACACAAAAACACCACTCACATACCCCCCACTCCACACACCCCCGTACATAGCCCCCCACTCACACACCACGCATACACACACATCTCACCCCATACACACACACACACCTCTCACCCTCTCCCTCCACACAGACCCCCTCTCTCCACACCCCCCTCTCTCACTCCACATGTCCACACACACACCCTGTCTCACTCCACACACACACACAAATCCCACTCACAAACCCCACACACTCAAACTCCTCTCACACACAACCCTCCTCTCTATCCACCCCCACAATCTCTCACCACTCCCCCTGCCCAAACCCCCCTCTCCCTCCACACACACACACCTCTTTCACTCCACTCCCCCTCTCAGTCCACACCCCCTCACTCCGCACAACCCTCTCAAACCCCACTATCAAACCACACACACACTCACTCAAACAAACCAGAGTTCTCACACACACCACTCACTCAAAATACCCCACTCACTGACACACACAAACCCCATTCACACACAAAATATCCCACTCACTCACAAAATACCAGTCACTCACAAAAACACCACTCACAAACCCCCCCTCTCTCTCCACATCCCCTCACGCCACACCCCCACACAACCACCACACACATATACCACTCATACACAAACCCGACTAACACAAAATTCCCCACTCATTCACACACAAAAACACCATCAACTCACACAAAAACACCACTCACATACCCTCTACGCCCCCTCACTCGGCACCAGCCCGTCGTACATAACCCACTCACTCCACACCACCCATGTCCAAACCCCCCTCTCCACACCCCGCCCCCACTCACACACACATCCCTCATACACACATCCCCATCTCACACTCCACCCCCCAATCACACACACAAACCCCACACAAACCGCAAACATTCACTCACAAAAACAAACCACACACACTCACTCACAAACTACACACAGCTCACACCACTCACTCAAAATACCCCACTCACACATATACCACTCACACACACAAAAACACCACTCACTCACACACAAAAACACCACTCTCACCCCCCTCTCTACACCCCCTCAATCCACACCCCCGCCCATCAATAACCATGTCCTCACACACCACCCCTGTCCGCACCCCCACTCACTCCATCCACAAATCCCACCTCACTCACACAAAGACCTCTCCCTCACACACTCTACCCTTACAAACCCCACTCACACACAAACACACACAACCACCACACATCGCTCACACACAAACCCCACTCACTCCCCATACAGACATACACAGAAAATAGTACACCACTCACACATCTCTCTCTCCACACACACACACCAACCAACCCCACTCACTAACACACAAACCAAAACACACCTCTCCACACACACACAAACTCCCCCAGGTCCTCACACAAACCCCCTCTCCCTACACACACCCCTCAAACACACACAGCTCTCACCCCGCATACACACACACACACACACACCTCTCACCCCGCATACACACACATCTCACCACGCACACACACACACACACACACATCTCAACACGCACACACACACATCTCTCACCCCGCATACACATCTCTCACCCCGCATACACACACACACCTCTCACCCCGCATACACACACACCCCGCATACACACACACACCTACACACATCTCTCACCAGGCATACACACACACACCTACACACATCTCTCACCAGGCATACACACACACCTCTCACCACGCATACACACACACCTCTCACCACGCATACACACACACCTCTCACCACGCATACACACACACACCTACACACACACACACACACACACACACACACACACTCTCACCCCGCATACACACACACACACACACCTCTCACCCCGCATACACACACACACACACACACCTCTCACCCCGCATACACACACACACCTCTCACCCCGCATACACACACACACACACACACACACACACACACCTCTCACCCCGCATACACACACACCTCTCACCCCGCATACACACACACCTCTCACCCCGCATACACACACACACCTCTCACCCCGCATACACACACACACCTCTCACCCCGCATACACACACACCTCTTAGCCCGCATACACACACACCTCTCACCCAGCATACACACACACACACCTCTCACCCCGCATACACACACACACCTCTCACCCCGCATACACACACACCTCTCACCCCGCATACACACACACCTCTCACCCCGCATACACACACACCTCTCTCACCCCACACACACACACACACCTCTCTCACCCCGCACACACACACACACCTCTCTCACCCCGCACACACACACACACACCTCTCTCACCCCGCACACACACACACACCTCTCTCACCCCGCACACACACACACCTCTCACCCCGCACACACACACACCTCTCACCCCGCACACACACACACCTCTCACCCCGCACACACACACCTCTCACCCCGCACACACACACACCTCTCACCCCGCACACACACACACCTCTCACCCCGCACACACACACCTCTCACCCCGCACACACACCTCTCACCCCGCACACACACACCTCTCACCCCGCACACACATACACCTCACACACACACACACCTTTCACCCCGCACACACACACCTTCACACACACACACCTCACACACACACACACACCTTTCACCACGCACACACACACCTCTCACCACGCATACACACACGCGCATGCACCTCTCACCACACACACACACACGCATGCGCCTTTCACCACACACACACCTCTCACCCCGCACGCACACACACACACCTCTCACCCCGCACACACACCTCTCACACACACACCTTTCACCACGCATACACACACACACACCTCTCACCACGCATACACACACACACCTCTCACCACGCATACACCTCTCACCACACACACCTCTCACCACACACGCCTCTCACCACACACACACGCCTCTCACCACACACACACGCCTCTCACCACACACACACGCCTCTCACCACACACACGCGCATAAACCTCTCAACACACACGCGCATGCACCTCTCACCACACACACGCATGCACCTCTCACCACACACACGCATGCACCTCTCACCACACACACGCATGCACCACACACACGCATGCACCTCTCACCACACACACACGCATGCACCTCTCACCACACACACGCATGCACCTCTCACCACACACGCACGCATACACCTCTCACCACACACACGCACGCATACGCCTCTCACCACACACACACACGCACGCATACGCCTCTCACCACACACACACACGCACGCATACGCCTCTCACCACACACACACACGCACGCATACGCCTCTCACCACACACACACACGCCTCTCACCACACACACACACGCCTCTCACCACACACACGCACGCACGCATACGCCTCTCACCACACGCACGCACGCATACGCCTCTCACCGCACGCACGCACACGCCTCTCACCACACGCCTCTCACCACACACACACGCCTCGCACCACACACACACGCATACACCTCTCACCGCACACGCCTCTCACCACACACACACGCATACACCTCTCACCGCATACGCCTCTCACCACACACGCACGCACACGCCTCTCACCGCACGCACGCATACGCCTCTCACCGCACGCATACGCCTCTCACCACACGCACGCACGCATACGCCTCTCACCACACGCACACGCCTCTCACCACACACACCTCTCACCACACACACACCTCTCACCACACACACACCTCTCACCACACAAACACCTCTCACCACACAAACACCTCTCACCACACACACACACACACACGCCTCTCTCACACACACGCCTCTCACCACACACACACACACACACCTCTCACCACACACACACACACCTCTCACCACACACACACACACACCTCTCACCACACACACACCTCTCACCACACACACACACACCTCTCACCACACACACACACACACACCTCTCACCACACACACACACCTCTCACCACACACACACACACACACCTCTCACCACACACACACCTCTCACCACACACACACCTCTCACACACACACACCTCTCACCACACACACACACCTCTCACCACACACACACACACCTCTCACCACACACACACACACACCTCTCACCACACACACACACCTCTCACCACACACACACCTCTCACCACACACCTCTCACACACACCTCTCACCACACACCTCTCACCACACACCTCTCACCACACACCTCTCACCACACACCTCTCACCACACACCTCTCACCACACACCTCTCACCACACACCTCTCACCACACACCTCTCACCACACACCTCTCACCACACACCTCTCACCACACACACACACACCTCTCACCACACACCTCACCACACACACCTCTCACACACACACACACCTCTCACCACACACACACACACCTCTCACCACACACACACACCTCTCACCACACACACACACCTCTCACACACACACACACACACACACACCTCTCACCACACACACACACACACACACCTCTCACCACACACACACACACACACACACACCTCTCACCACACACACACACACACCTCTCACCACACACACACACACCTCTCACACACACACACACACACACCTCTCACCACACACACCTCTCACCACACACACCCACACCTCTCACCACACACACACACCTCTCACCACACACACACACACCTCTCACCACACACACCTCTCACCACACACACCTCTCACCACACCTCTCACCACACACACACACACACACCTCTCACCACACACACACACACACACCTCTCACACACACACCTCTCACCACACACACCTCTCACCACACACACACACACACCTCTCACCACACACACACACCTCTCACCACACACACACACCTCTCACCACACACACACACCTCTCACCACACACACACACACACCTCTCACACACACACACACACACACCTCTCACCACACACACACACACACCTCTCACCACACACACACCTCTCACCACACACACACCTCTCACCACACACACACACACACACACCTCTCACCACACACCTCTCACACACACACCTCTCACCACACACACCTCTCACCACACACACCTCTCACCACACACACACACACACACCTCTCACCACACACACACACACACCTCTCACCACACACACCTCTCACCACACACACCTCTCACCACACACACACACACACCCTCTCACCACACACACACCTCTCACCACACACACACACCTCTCACCACACACACACCTCTCACCACACACACACACACACCTCTCACCACACACACCTCTCACCACACACACACCTCTCACCACACCTCTCACCACACACACACCTCTCACACACACACACCTCTCACCACACACACCTCTCACCACACACACCTCTCACCACACACACCTCTCACCACACACACCTCTCACCACACACCTCTCACCACACACACACACACACCTCTCACCACACACACACCCTCTCACCACACACACACACACCCCTCTCACCACACACACACACACCCCTCTCACACACACACACACACCCCTCTCACCACACACACACACACACACCTCTCACCACACACACACACACACCTCTCACCACACACACACACACACCCTCTCACACACACACACACACCTCTCACACACACACACACACACCTCTCACCACACACACACACACACCTCTCACCACACACACACACACCTCTCACACACACACACACACACACCTCTCACACACACACACACACACCTCTCACCACACACACACACACCTCTCACCACACACACACACCTCTCACACACACACACACACCTCTCACACACACACACACCTCTCACCACACACACACCTCTCACCACACACACACACACCTCTCACCACACACACACACCTCTCACCACACACACACACCTCTCACCACACACACACACCTCACCACCACACACACACACCTCTCACACACACACACACACACCTCACCACACACACACACCTCTCACACACACCTCTCACACACACACACACCTCTCACCACACACACACACCTCTCACCACACACACACACCTCTCACCACACACACACACCTCTCACCACACACACACACCTCTCACCACACACCTCTCACCACACACCTCTCACCACACACCTCTCACACACACACACACCTCTCACCACACACACACACCTCTCACCACACACACACACCTCTCACCACACACACACACCTCTCACCACACACACACACCTCTCACCACACACACACACCTCTCACCACACACACACACCTCTCACCACACACACACACCTCTCACACACACCTCTCACCACACACACCTCTCACCACACACACCTCTCACCACACACACCTCTCACCACACACACCTCTCACCACACACACACACCTCTCACCACACACACACACCTCTCACCACACACACCTCTCACCACACATACACCGTCTGAAGTGTAATGTAACATACAAGACCGGCTGGTTTTGTAGGAACACAAAGCAAGCTGGAATGCTCTTCTCCTTTTCTCATCCCCTACTTTACCTCTTTACTAGAACTACACTACCACCCTTCACTGGAAACAACAGATAGTCACCATGAAGAACCTGGACGTTTAAAGTGTCACCTCACCCATTTTTACATGGTGCCTTATTTTTCACTCTGATTATAGTGGATCCCCACCAAACTGCTTTCCTGATTTCATTAGAGAAAATTGGGAGACATTTTGCTGGGTCATCACTTGCCATTGACTATAATGCAATATGCAAATATGTCTCAAGCATATTAGAAAACACCAACTAAATGAAGTCTCTGCACTACATTCACACCAACTAAATGAAGTCTCTGCACTACATTCACACCAACTAAATTAATTCTCTACACTACATTCACACCAACTAAATGAAGTCTCTGCACTACATTTTATTAAAGAAATGCTCCACTGTGCCATAAATTGATGTTGAAAAAAAAAAGAGATGCAAATAAGGATTCATGGGACAGTGGACCATTTAAAAATAACTACAAATTGTTGAGACCCCGAACAATGTGTCGACCCCGAACAATGTGTCTACCAATTTTCTCTGTAATGAAACAAAATATAAAAACACTGTTTAAGGGATCAACTACAAGCACAGAAAGAGTGAAAATAAGTATCCAGACCACTGCCAGCGTGTCCTCTCCAGACCACTGCCAGCGTGTCCTCTCCAGACCACTGAGACCACTGCCAGCGTGTCCTCTCCAGACCAGACCACTGCCAGCGTGTCCTCTCCAGACCACTGCCAGCGTGTCCTCTCCAGACCACTGAGACCACTGCCAGCGTGTCCTCTCCAGACCACTGCCAGCGTGTCCTCTCCAGACCACTGCCAGCGTGTCCTCTCCAGACCACTGCCAGCGTGTCCTCTCCAGACCACTGCCAGCGTGTCCTCTCCAGACCACTGCCAGCGTGTCCTCTCCAGACCACTGCTAGCGTGTCCTCTCCAGACCACTGCTAGCGTGTCCTCTCCAGACCACTGCTAGCGTGTCCTCTCCAGACCACTGCTAGCGTGTCCTCTCCAGACCACTGCTAGCGTGTCCTCTCCAGACCACTGCTAGACTGCTCTATGAAGTGGCTGTCTAAGAGGCAGGGTATGTGGGTGTGTAATCTGCTTGGAGCTGGTTGAGCAGCACACGATGACACCAGGGCACTAGTACCCTCTCTCTCTCCACAGACCCAGCTGTCTCACCTCTTTCTTCCCCATGCGTATGGACAGGATCTTCTCCACCACAGGCCCCTCTGTCTCCACCTCCTACAGTCACACAGATTGAACAACATTAGCACAGTCAAATGTAAGAGCAATGAGCACAAACCTATTCACACATTTTCTCTCTGGAACGCATGCACACCTGCACACATTGTGGGTGCTGACCTGCTGTTCAGAGGTGTTGAAGGGCGACTTGGGAGCGGGGGAAACATCATCGTCTGAGATCCTGAACTCCAGTTCCTCTGTATAGCGCTTCCTTTTCACCTGACGACTGGAACGACGCTTCTATAGAGAGAGAGAGCGCGAGGCGAGCGAGAGAGAGCGCGAGAGGAGAGAGCGAGGCGAGGAGAGAGGAGAGCGAGGTGCGAGAGAGGAGAGCGAGAGAGGAGAGCGAGAGAGGAGAGCGAGAGCGAGAGGGAGAGAGAGAGGAGAGCGAGGTGCGAGGTGCGAGAGAGGAGAGCGTGAGAGGAGAGCGAGGTGCGTGAGAGGAGAGCGTGAGAGGAGAGCGAGGTGCGTGAGAGGAGAGCGTGAGAGGAGAGCGAGAGAGGAGAGCGTGAGAGGAGAGCGAGGTGCGTGAGAGGAGAGCGTGAGAGGAGAGCGAGGTGCGTGAGAGGAGAGCGTGAGAGAGGAGAGCGCGAGAGGAGCGTGAGAGGAGAGCGAGAGGAGAGCGAGAGAGAGAGCGAGGAGGAGAGCGAGAGGAGAGCGAGAGAGGAGAGCGAGAGGAGAGCGAGAGAGGAGAGCGCGAGAGGAGAGCGAGAGAGGAGAGCGAGAGAGGAGAGCGAGAGAGGAGAGCGAGAGAGGAGAGCGAGAGAGGAGAGCGAGGTTCGAGAGAGGAGAGAGAGCGAGGTGCGTGAGAGGAGGAGAGCGAGGTGCGTGAGAGGAGAGCGAGCGAGGTGCGTGAGAGGTGCGTGAGAGGAGAGAGAGCGAGGTGCGTGAGAGTGCGTGAGAGCGAGCGAGGAGTGAGAGAGCGAGCGAGGTGCGAGAGAGGAGAGCGAGCGAGGTGCGAGAGAGGAGAGCGAGCGAGGTGCGAGAGAGGAGAGCGAGCGAGGTGCGAGAGAGGAGAGCGAGCGAGGTGCGAGAGAGGAGAGCGAGCGAGGTGCGAGAGAGGAGAGCGAGCGAGGTGCGAGAGAGGAGAGCGAGCGAGGTGCGAGAGAGGAGAGCGAGCGAGGTGCGAGAGAGGAGAGCGAGCGAGGTGCGAGAGAGGAGAGCGAGCGAGAGGAGAGCGAGCGAGGTGCGAGAGAGGAGAGCGAGAGAGAGGTGAGAGAGAGGTGTGAGAGAGAGAGAGGTGTGAGAGAGAGAGAGAGGTGTGAGAGAGAGAGAGAGGTGTGAGAGAGAGAGAGAGGTGTGAGAGAGAGAGAGAGAGAGGAGTGTGAGAGAGAGAGAGAGGTGTGAGAGAGAGAGAGGTGTGAGAGAGAGAGAGGTGTGAGAGAGAGAGAGGTGTGAGAGAGAGAGAGGTGAGAGAGAGAGAGAGAGGTGAGAGAGAGAGAGAGGTGAGAGAGAGAGAGAGAGAGGTGTGAGAGAGAGAGGTGAGAGAGAGAGGTGAGAGAGAGAGGTGAGAGAGAGAGAGAGAGAGGTGTGAGAGAGTGAGGTGTGAGAGAGAGGTTAAACAGGTGTACCATATTGGGCTAACGGCCCTGAATTAAGGCTGCAGTCATAACACACCTGGGTCCTGTTCAATACGCACACAAATAGGGCCTAAAATGTACTTTTAGATTTTTTTTTTAAAATCTACCAGCCACTCAGATTTTTTACCAGGCCAAATATTGCCACAAAAAATTAAAGCAACAAAAAAAATGTGTTGTAATGTTTCTAAAACAATACATGTATTACTTGTAAGAAGTAAATTAATTTATGATTTTTTTGAGACCTGGGTCTTTTAACCAAAATATCAGAGATAAGACAAATGTTCACCTGCCCCTTTAAGGGTGGGGGGTTACCGTAGTAATGCAACCCCAGAGTCATGTGCCTGTGAGATTCAGAGTCTGACTAATAGCCGTGTTGTCTTCTCTAGCAGCTGAAACTCAAACATAGAAAAACAACCTGTGAACAAAACAATGTAAATAGACCAAGAAACACAAGGACAAAGTCTCACTTCAGTAGACTTTCATTTCAAGTAAACTAGACCAACTGTTATGCCTGTCCACAGCGCTTCTAAAAACAAATCTTTCACTCAGAGCTTCAGCCAAGCAGTGTTGCAGAGCGAGGTGGGATAGGCTATAGGAGTCATAGTTCTTTGACGTTGTGTGATTAATTGACCAGTTATGAAACAAGACGGCAGAAATACTTTCAACATAATACTTTTTATTCACAAATGCAAGTGAAATGCTCACACTGGAGCCCTGAGCACCTGCAAACGTGGCTGGTTAAATGGACATCTTACCCGTCAATGGCAAAATCCACCCATATTTTGCAGGTGGCGGGTGTTCATTTTAGGCCGTGCATACAAACAATGAGTTTAGACAGTGCCTCAGTTGTCTTCTGTTTGGTGTTTAACGAACATGACCCAGGTATGTTATTGATCATAGATAAATCACAGGAGAAACGTCTACAGATTCATTTTAAATCAGGTAAGCTCACATCACTCCCACAACCTCCACAATCTACAGCACAGTCTAACCTAGGAGCAAGCCACACGACCAGTGTCTAGCGCGAGGCAGGCAGCCCTCTCAGTCTGTCCTGAAGGGGTAAACCCTAACCGCTGCAGACATGGTATTTCATCAGTTGGGCAGCGCCTACTGGTGAACATTGGGCAGCGCCTACTGCTGAAGACTGGTGAACATTGGCCAGCGCCTACTGGTGAACATTGGGCAGTGCCTACTGCTGAAGACTGGTGAACATTGGGCAGTGCCTACTGCTGAAGACTGGTGAACATTGGGCAGTGCCTACTGCTGAAGACTGGTGAACATTGGGCAGTGCCTACTGCTGAAGACTGGTGAACATTGGGCAGTGCCTACTGCTGAAGGCTGGTGAACATTGGGCAGTGCCTACTTCTGAAGACTGCTGAACATTGGGCAGTGCCTACTGCTGAAGGCTGGTGAACATTGGGCAGTGCCTACTTCTGAAGACTGGTGAACATTGGGCAGTGCCCCAGTATCAGCCAGCTGGGTCACCTGGATATTTGGGTTGGTTTAGTAATTTGCTGCTAACAGCTCCCATATGCCTGCATCAGAGTAGAGGAGTGTGTCACGATATTTTGATTAAAATCACTCCTGAAAAATGCCAGGACCAGTCCAAAACACCAGGACCAGTCCAAAACCCCAGAACCAGTCCAAAACCCCAGAACCAACCAGTCCAAAACCCCAGAACGAACCAGTCCAAAACCCCAGAACCAACCAGTCCAAAACCCCAGAACGAACCAGTCCAAAACCCCAGAACGAACCAGTCCAAAACCCCAGAACGAACCAGTCCAAAACCGGTCCAAACCCCAAGAACCAGTCCAAAACCACAGGACCAGTCCAAAATTGAACAAGAATGCCGGTAGAAACTAGAGTCAGAAAGCGTCTCAATCTGCACCCTAGTCCCTATATAGTACACTACTTTTGTATGGCTAAATCATTTATTCAAACAATTAAGACCAGAAGTATGTCAATAAATGAACACAGACATCTTCATAGAGGGTCTAGAACGTCGCAGGTAGACCTGGGTTAAGAGGTTCTGAATGTGTAATCTCTGTTCCAATACGTTTCTATTCGAGCGTTCTGTGGTGCTGAACAGTTTCATCCCAAACTTGCTCTACAATAAACACCACTAGCTTTCATGATTAAGAGTAATAGCGGATGTTTGTAGAAAAGTGCTGCTTGCTTGTATTGTCACTACGCCACCCCCAGGCTCATGCCAACATTGGATAACCTTTTTGCATTTAATTTGGAAAGGGTTTGTCCGTCTACTGTACCACCGTGACGTTACTGTACCACCGATGTTACGGTGTGTGTTTACAACTAGCCTCTGCAGAGTCCCCCAACAACCGGATGTTCTGGTTTTCAGAGGAAATGGAAAGAGAGCCTGCCACATGACTTCCACTTTTGGATGTTAAAAAGGAGACTCAGTCTTCTCCTCCACATTTACCGGATTGGTTGAACAGTGCAGGAGATAACGAAAAAAAAAAAAAAGTGTTAAGAGGTTAAGACCAGTATGTAAGGATCTAGCTTCAGGCCAGTATGTAAGGGATCTAGCTTCAGGCCAGTATGTAAGGGATCTAGCTTCAGGCCAGTATGTAAGGATCTAGCTTCAGGCCAGTATGTAAGGATCTAGCTTCAGGCCAGTATGTAAGGGATCTAGTTTCAGGCCAGTATGTAGAGGACCTAGCTTCAGGCCAGTATGTAAGGATCTAGCTTCAGGCCAGTATGTAAGGGATCTAGCTTCAGGCCAGTATGTAAGGGATCTAGCTTCAGGCCAGTATGTAAGGGATCTAGCTTCAGGCCAGTATGTAAGGATCTAGCTTCAGGCCAGTATGTAAGGGATCTAGTTTCAGGCCAGTATGTAGAGGACCTAGCTTCAGGCCAGTATGTAAGGATCTAGCTTCAGGCCAGTATGTAAGGGATCTAGCTTCAGGCCAGTATGTAAGGGATCTAGCTTCAGGCCAGTATGTAAGGATCTAGCTTCAGGCCAGTATGTAAGGGATCTAGCTTCAGGCCAGTATGTAAGGGATCTAGCTTCAGGCCAGTATGTAAGGGATCTAGCTTCAGGCCAGTATGTAAGGGATCTAGCTTCAGGCCAGTATGTAAGGATCTAGCTTCAGGCCAGTATGTAAGGGATCTAGCTTCAGGCCAGTATGTAAGGATCTAGCTTCAGGCCAGTATGTAAGGGATCTAGTTTCAGGCCAGTATGTAGAGGACCTAGCTTCAGGCCAGTATGTAGGGGATCTAGCTTCAGGCCAGTATGTAGAGGACCTAGCTTCAGGCCAGTATGTAGAGGCCCTAGCTTCAGGCCAGTATGTAGGGGATCTAGCTTCAAGCCAGTATGTAGGGGATCTAGCTTCAGGCCAGTATGTAGGGGATCTAGCTTCAGGCCAGTATGTAGGGGATCTAGCTTCAGGCCAGTATGTAGGGGATCTAGCTTCAGGCCAGTATGTAGGGGATCTAGCTTCAGGCCAGTATGTAGGGGATCTAGCTTCAGGCCAGTATGTAGGGGATCTAGCTTCAGGCCAGTATGTAGGGGATCTAGCATCAGGCCAGTATGTAGGGGATCTAGCATCAGGCCAGTATGTAGGGGATCTAGCATCAGGCCAGTATGTAGGGGATCTAGCATCAGGCCAGTATGTAGGGGATCTAGCATCAGGCCAGTATGTAGGGGATCTAGCATCAGGCCAGTATGTAGGGGATCTAGCATCAGGCCAGTATGTAGGGGATCTAGCATCAGGCCAGTATCTTCAGGCCAGTATCAGGGGATCTATCTTCAGGCCAGTATGTAGGGGATCTAGCATCAGGCCAGTATGTAAGGGATCTAGCATCAGGCCAGTATGTAGGGGATCTAGCATCAGGCCAGTATGTAGGGGATCTAGTTTCAGGCCAGTATGTAGGGGGATCTAGTTTCAGGCCAGTATGTAGGGGATCTAGTTTCAGGCCAGTATGTAGGGGATCTAGTTTCAGGCCAGTATGTAGGGGATCTAGTTTCAGGCCAGTATGTAGGGGATCTAGTTTCAGGCCAGTATGTAGGGGATCTAGTTTCAGGCCAGTATGTAGGGGATCTAGATTCAGGCCAGTATGTAGGGGATCTAGATTCAGGCATTTATTTTACACCTGCTATGTTAGGTTAGCTCAAAACTGATGTTACTGTGTGTGTCACTAACGTTACAGTGGGGGTGTGTGTGTGTACCTGGACACCGTCATCATCGTCATCCTCATCGGAGGGGCCTGGGGGTGACTTCTCCACATCGGAGCTGACAGAGGGCTCCCTCATCCTCTTAGTCTCCTTCACACTGCTGCCACTGCCCTCCGCTGACTCCACCTTCTTAGTGCTTCTAGAGGCAGGAGGGGAAGAGGGGTTAGGAGAAGGATGAAAGAGTGACAGAAGAGGAGAGGGTGGGATGAAGATGAAAGAGCGACAAAGAAGAGGACGGAAGGGATTAGGAAGAGAAGGATGAACGAGAGGTTGATATGAAAGAGGTGGAGAATATGTAGAGAAGGACTGATGAGTGAACACCATCTCATGTCATCATCTTAAAACAGGTATTACAGTCAGCTTTCGCCTCTGATAGTATGAAGTCAACGCTTGAAACAGTGTTTCCCAACCCCAGGCCTCAGGTACACTCAACAGCATACATTTTTGCACTGAAGGACTGGAGTTAGGATACACTGGCCTAAAGTATAGATAACTTTACACCACAATCTTTAAACTCCTGAAAAACTCATCTGCTTCCACTATATAGACTTTCCACAGCATGAGGACCCACCGTAGACACCAGCGGAAACCATTTTGATGACTGTTGGAACAACAATCATCCGTACACAAGAGCATTTAGCAAGTTAAACCTGTGGTTTCAAAGTTGATGTTCAGATACACAATGAGATGTTAGTCGTGGGATTTCTAGTAACCATCTTGGAGATGCCATGTTTTAAATTAACAGTTTGAGGTCAATTAATTTCATTGAGGCTGGATGACGGACGGTTGAAACATGAACAGCTAGAGAAGGGAAGAGGAGAGGGAAGCTGTGTGTCTCTTTCCACACAGAGAGTGCGAGAGACCGCTCCGCTCCTCCCTGCCACAGATTACACAAAGCCCTGGAGGCGAGCAGTCAAACCCCCTCTCTCTCCTTAGCTCACTCCCTTGCTGGCTCTACTCTAGGGTCCCCCTCTACTTTCATTTGCAGCCAAGAGCAATCACATCGCCCTGGTAACCCGCGGTCACGTGATCCGCACCTGTTCCTCTGGCTGGACTCCACAGGCTGGAGCCATCTGCTCAACTCAGACACTACTCCTCTCCCTCTATCACTTATCTCCTCCTACTGCTGCTACACTGTTCAAAAATAAAATGCAACATGAAACAATTTCAAAAGATTGTACTGATTTTGTCTGATTTCCTTAAATGAACTAATTGAGTGAATGAATTAGGCCCTAATCTATGAATTTGACTGAATACAAATATGCATCTGCTGGTCACAGCGATCTTTAAAAAAAAAGATGTATCAGAAAACCAGTCAGTATCTGGTGGGATCATTTGCCTCATGCTGCGCGACATCTCTTTCACATAGAGTTGATCAGGCTGTTGTGGCCTTGTGGAATGCTTTCCCACTCCTCTTCAATGGCTGTGTGAAGTTGCTGGATATTGGCCGGAACTGGAAAAAGCTGTCGTACACGTCGATCCAGAGCATCCCAAACATGCTCAGTGGGTGATATGTCTGATGAGTATTTAAGCCATGGATGAACTGACATTTCAGCTTCCAGGAATTGTGTACAGATCCTTGTGACATGGGAACGTGCATTATCATGCTGAAACGTGATGGCAGCGGATGAATGGCACAACAATGGGGCTCAGGATCTCGTCACGGTATCTGTGTATTCAAATTGATATAAATAAAATGCAATTGTGTTCGTTGTCCATAGCTCTTGCCTGTCTATACCATAACCCCACCACCACCATGTGGCATTCTGTTCACAACGTAGACATCAGCAAACCGCTCACCCACACGACACCATACTGCTACCAGCCCGGTACAGATGAAACTGATTCATTCACGAAGAGCACACTTCTCCAGCGTGCCAGTGGCTATATGAAGTGTAATGACGCTGAACTGCAGTCAGGTTAAGACCCTAGTGAGGACCACGCAGATGAGCTTCCCTGACTGTTTCTGACAATTTGTGCAGAAATTCTTTGGTTGTGCAAACCCACAGTTTCATGTACAAACCGGGTGGCTGGCCTCAGCCAGCAGGTGAAGAAGCCGGATATGGGGGTCCTGGTCTGGCATGGTTACATATGGTCTACGGTTGTGAGGCCGGTTGGACGTACTGGCAAATTCTCTAAAACGACATTGGTAGAGAAATGAACATTTATTTCTCTGGCAACAGCTCTGGTGAACATTGCATGCTCCCTCAAAATGTGAAACATCTGTGGCATTGTGTTGTGACATAAAACTGCACATTTTAGAGTGCCCTACTGTCCCCAGCGCAAGGTGAATCTGTGTAATGATCATGCTATTTAATCAGCTTCATGTTATGCCACCCCTGTCAGGTGGATGGATTATCTTGGCAAAGAAGAAATGCTCTCACCCCTCTTTCCTTCTCCATCTCTTTCCACTTAGTCAGCCTCTCAACCTCTTCTCCTGTCTCCGCTCCTTCTCTACCCCGCTATCAAGTCTCCCTTTCTCTCCTAACCACTCATTCTTCTCTTCCCTACTATCCCGCTTACTCCTTAATACTGCTCTCCAGTAACAATGGCTTGTGGGCAGGGTTCAAGGCTGTGTGTATGCAACCAGGGGAGGAGGAAGGTAGCGGAGGCAGCAACACAGAGGGCTAACGCCTCTTACCAACGCTGTTATAGAATTGTTTTTTAAAACGTAATCTTTATTTAACTAGGCAAGAACAAGTTCTTATTTACAATGACGCCAACCCCGGCCAAACCAGGCCGATGCTGGGCCAATAGCGCGCCGCCCTATGTGACTCCCAATCATGGCCGGATGTGAAATACTAGGTTTTAGAAGATGGTGGCTCTAGTAGGTAGGGCTAAAATACCAGTCGGCCATTATGGTGCTTAACTACATTAACAAGTGGGATTTGTTAAAGTAGACCACTGGAATTCATCTGGAATGCAGTGTCTGAGGTGCACTGGGTGGCATTTAGGCATGTGGTCCTCCAGCAGGAGGAGAGGGAAGGAAGGAAGAAGGTCCGAGGGGGAGTTACAGGACATCTGCTGTTCGCTGGTGAGAAGAGTCATACACAGCTAGACCCCCCCACCCCCACCACACACGCTTTTGCATACTTGCTAAGGGCAATGCATGTACACAGGGGTATATACACACAGAGCTTCAGCATAGTGCCTGCAATAACTCTGGAGACATTAACAAGGTACGGTTATCTCAGTCATGTCACTGGCTTGGGAGGGGAGGTTCCTCGATGCAGAGAGAGGGTAAGCAACAAGATAAACATATGGAATGGTGAGAGCTGTGTGTGCTGATTGGGGGCTGAAGGCACTTCTGTCCTTTCAGTATGAGCAGGAGACATTGTAGTACCACGCCTCTAAATGCATAGTGTTCCTCTGCGCGTTGTTTTAGGGACGACCCGCTGTAGACGTCTGACTGACGACATTTCTTTGCTAAATAGGTGCGCACGCGGTCAGCAAATTCTGTTCAGGGGTACTCTTAGCCAGAAAACACTTTTGGTGTGTCTGAGCCCTTAAGGGTTAACACATGGTTTAGTTTGTTTGCATTCAGGGAGAGAAACACACACAGGTGAGGTGGCTGCAGGTGTGCTTCCTTCCTGACAGCTGTGTGCAGTGCAAACAAATCTAGGACACACCACGTCACACCCATCTGTGGGTGTGGCAGCAAGAGGAGTGATGACACAGGAGACAACGGGCAGCTATTAATAGCTCAGCTTTCTCCCAGGATGACCAAGCACACAAACAAGGTCAAAAGCCAGCCTGCTACCTACCTGCCATTGGCTCACGGACCGTCCCCCTCTTGCCTGAAGCCTCGCACTCCACCCATGTCAGTGAAGCTGGCTAGGCAAGCAAGGGACAAATAAGTCCACTCTCTCCTCATCAATTTAAGCCAAACTGCCACTTGACACAGTGCAAAGGACACTTATATATATATATATATATATATACACACACCAGTGAGGAAAAGGATTGTGAAAGCAAAATGGCAGAAGCTTTCACATAGCCACTTCTTTTAGATCAGTGTAGTAATACATCAGGACTAATAGAGTAAACACCGAGGTGCTAAGATACTAATACATCAGGACTAATAGAGTAACAACCTAGGTGCTAAGATACTAATACATCAGGACTAAGAGTAAACACCTAGGTGCTACGATACTAATACATCCAGGACTAATAGAGTAAACACCTAGGTGCTAAGATACTAATACATCAGGACTAATAGAGTAAACACCTAGGTGCTAAGATACTAATACATCAGGACTAATAGAGTAAACACCTAGGTGCTACGATACTAATAGAGTAACCACCTAGGTGCTAAGATACTAATACATCCGGACTAATAGAGTAAACACCTAGGTGCTAAGATACTAATACATCCAGGACTAATAGAGTAACCACCTAGGTGCTAAGATACTAATACATCCGGACTAATAGAGTAAACACCTAGGTGCTAAGATACTAATACATCCAGGACTAATAGAGTAAACACCTAGGTGCTAAGATACTAATACATCAGGACTAAGAGTAAACACCTAGGTGCGAAGATACTAATACATCAGGACTAAGAGTAAACACCTAGGTGCTAAGATACTAATACATCATGACTAAGAGTAAACACCTAGGTGCTAAGATACTAATACATCAGGACTAAGAGTAAACACCTAGGTGCTAAGATACTAATACATCAGGACTAATAGAGTAAACACCTAGGGGCTAAGATACTAATACATCCAGGACTAATAGAGTAAACACCGAGGTGCTAAGATACTAATACATCAGGACTAATAGTGTAACAACCTAGCTGCTAAGATACTAATACATCAGGACTAAGAGTAAACACCTAGGTGCTACGATACTAATAGAGTAACCACCTAGGTGCTAAGATACTAATACATCCGGACTAATAGAGTAAACACCTAGGTGCTAAGATACTAATACATCAGGACTAAGAGTAAACACCTAGGTGCTAAGATACTAATACATCAGGACTAACAGAGTAAACACCTAGGTGCTAAGATACTAATACATCAGGACTAATAGAGCAGGAGGCGAACACTGAGGTTATTTTCCCTCTGAGGAGAGAGGACAGGGTCAAGACCAAGTTTGACTGGGTCGGTGTGGGCGGGCATGTCTAGGATTGGTTCAATTTTCCCCACCTCATGGTTGAGACCTGGGTTGGGGGAAATCTGATAACCCAATTTCAGAGTTGAAAACTTCTGCCTGGAGCAATTAGACAGAGAAGGGTTTATTTAGTCCACCCTTCCAGTATAGGGTGGAGGTTGAGTAAATGTGCTGCCATCATGCTAAATTAAAACGACTGGCCTAGCCATCACAGAATGGAGGAAGGTTGCAAAGAAGGGACTTAGCCCCAGTTGATTGGAGCTCATTTAGCTGTCAGTGACACAGCCTTTTTGCTGTGCCTCATTCCAGTGCTAGTCAGGCCTGGAGGCTAAATGAAGAATGAAGTCCTCGTCTTGTCGTGTCCTGTATATATATATATTTACAACTTTTTTAACATACATTTTATTTTTATTTTCCATCAACTCATCTTCAAAACACTCTCCTGCAACCCAACTCACCAATTTATATTTATAAATAAGTATTATTTACCTCAAATCTGCAATCCTCCAAGAAGCTAGCCAGAAACTAGCCAGAAGCTAGCCAGAAGCTAGTTCAGAAGCTAGTTCAGAAGCTAGTTAGCTTCTTTACTGGCAAATCGTTAGTATTCAGCTAACCACGGTTTGTGGTCATCAGCTATCCTTTAGCTCGAAAATCTATCGCCAGTTTTGTGCGGCGCAGCGCGGCTCGGAACGGAACATACCGGACCAATTTTTCTCTCCATGTCCCTGGATTTCAACTGCTCTGGCCATTCATTCCCGGATCTCACAGCTAGCTAGCTGCTATCCGTGTGTCTATCTGCTTTCGTCGATTCCGGAGCAAACATTAATTACTCCGGAGCTAGCCAGCTCCGTCAATCACTCCTGAGCTCCGTCAATCACTCCTGGGCTGCAGTCACCTATCCGGACCCGTTTTGCTGCCTACGCGGAGCCCCACCGGGCCTTCACAACTGGACTGCCGACGTTATCTACCCGAAGGAGATCCGGCTGGCTCCTCCGTCGCGACGTTACCTGAACGCCCATCTGCGGCCTGCTAACCGTTAGCTGTCTTACCGGCTGCTCTCAGAATAGACACTCGGACAATTTATTTATTTTTATTATTATTATGTTTCTTCTTGGGCCTCTATAACTATATCTATTGTTTTTATTTTTGTTGTTGTTGTGTGATTTGGACTAATCCCCTCTACCACACGGAACCCCACTAATCTACTGACGGAACGCAAGAGGTGGCTAACAACAGACCTCCATCCTATGCTAGCTTGCTACCGATGTCCTGGCTAGCTGTCTAAATCGCCGTGACCCCCAAACCAACCTCTCCACTCACTGGACCCTTTTGATTACTCGACTAAGGATGCCTCTCCTTAATGTCAATATGTCTTGTCCATTGCTGTTCTGGTTAGTGTTTATTGGCTTATTTCACTGTAGAGCCTCTAGTCCAGCTCACTATACCTTATCCAACTTATTAGTTCCACCACCCACACATGCAATGACATCTCCTGGTTTCAATGATGTTTCTAGAGACAATATCTCTCTCTTCATCACTCAATACCTAGGTTTACCTCCACTGTATTCACATCCTACCATACCTTTGTCTGTACATTATACCTTGATGCTATTTTATCGCCCCCAGAAACCTCCTTTTACTCTCTGTTCCAGACGTTCTAGACGACCAATTCTTATTGCTTTTAGCCGTACCCTTATTCTTCTCCTCCTATGTTCCTCTGGCGATGTAGAGGTGAATCCAGGCCCTGCAGTGCCTAGCTCCACTCCTATTCCCCAGGCGCTCTCTTTTGATGACTTCTGTAACCGTAATAGCCTTGGTTTCATGCATGTTAACATTAGAAGCCTCCTCCCTAAGTTTGTTCTATTCACTGCTTTAGCACACTCTGCCAACCCGGATGTTCTAGCTGTGTCTGAATCCTGGCTTAGGAAGACCACCAAAAATTCAGAAATTTTAATTCCAAACTACAACATTTTCAGACAAGATAGAACTGCCAAAGGGGGCGGTGTTGCAATCTACTGCAAAGATAGCCTGCAGAGTTCTGTCCTACTATCCAGGTCTGTACCCAAACAATTTGAACTTCTACTTTTAAAAATCCACCTCTCTAAAAACAAGTCTCTCACCGTTGCCGCTTGCTATAGACCACCCTCTGCCCCCAGCTGTGCTCTGGACACCATATGTGAACTGATTGCCCCCCATCTATCTTCAGAGCTCGTGCTGCTAGGCGACCTAAACTGGAACATACTTAACACCCCAGCCATCCTACAATCTAAGCTTGATGCCCTCAATCTCACACAAATGATCAATGAACCTAGCAGGTACCCCCCCAAAGCCTTAAACACGGGCACCCTCATAGATATCATCCTAACCAACTTCCCCTCTAAATACACCTCTGCTGTCTTCAACCAAGATCTCAGCGATCACTGCCTCATTGCCTGCATCCGTAATGGGTCAGCGGTCAAACGACCTACACTCATCACTGTAAAACGCTCCCTGAAACACTTCAGCGAACAGGCCTTTCTAATCGACCTGGCCGGGGTATCCTGGAAGGATATTGATCTCATCCTGTCAGTAGAGGATGCCTGGATATTTTTTTTAAATGCCTTCCTAACCATCTTAAATAAACATGCCCCATTCAAGAAATTTAGAACCAGGAACAGATATAGCCCTTGGTTCTCCCCAGACCTGACTGCCCTTAACCAACACAAAAACATCCTATGGCGTTCTGCATTAGCATCGAACAGCCCCCGTGATATGCAGCTGTTCAGGGAAGCTAGAAACCGTTATATACAGGCAGTTAGAAAAGCCAAGGCTAGCTTTTTCAAGCAGAAATTTGCTTCCTGCAACACTAACTCAAAAAAGTTCTGGGACACTGTAAAGTCCATGGAGAATAAGAACACTTCCTCCCAGCTGCCCACTGCACTGAAGATAGGGAACATTGTCACCACTGATAAATCCACCATAATTGAGAATTTCAATAAGCATTTTTCTACGGCTGGCCATGCTTTCCACCTGGCTACTCCTACCCCGGTCAACAGCACTGCACCCCCAACAGCAACTCGCCCAAGCCTTCCCCATTTCTCCTTCTCCCAAATCCATTCAGCTGAAGTTCTGAAAGAGCTGAAAAATCTGGACCCCTACAAATCAGCCGGGCTAGACAATCTGGACCCTTTCTTTCTAAAATTATCTGCCGAAATTGTTGCCACCCCTATTACTAGCCTGTTCAACCTCTCGTGTCGTCTGAGATTCCCAAAGATTGGAAAGCAGCTGCGGTCATCCCCCTCTTCAAAGGGGGGAACACTCTTGACCCAAACTGCTACAGACCTATATCTATCCTACCATGCCTTTCTAAGGTCTTCGAAAGCCAAGTCAACAAACATATTACCGACCATTTCGAATCTCACCATACCTTCTCTGCTATGCAATCTGGTTTCAGAGCTGGTCATGGGTGCACCTCAGCCACGCTCAAGGTCCTAAACGATATCTTAACCGCCATCGATAAGAAACATTACTGTGCAGCCGTATTCATTGATCTGGCCAAGGCTTTCGACTCTGTCAACCACCACATCCTCATCGGCAGACTCGACAGCCTTGGTTTCTCAAATGATTGCCTCGCCTGGTTCACCAACTACTTCTCTGATAGTGTTCAGTGTGTCAAATCGGAGGGTCTGCTGTCCGGACCTCTGGCAGTCTCTATGGGGGTGCCACAGGGTTCAATTCTTGGACCGACTCTCTTCTCTGTATACATCAATGAGGTCGCTCTTGCTGCTGGTGAGTCTCTGATCCACCTCTACGCAGACGACACCATTCTGTATACTTCCGGCCCTTCTTTGGACACTGTGTTAACAACCCTCCAGGCAAGCTTCAATGCCATACAACTCTCCTTCCGTGGCCTCCAATGGCTCTTAAATACAAGTAAAACTAAATGCATGCTCTTCAACCGATCGCTACCTGCACCTACCCGCCTGTCCAACATCACTACTCTGGACGGCTCTGACTTAGAATACGTGGACAACTACAAATACTTAGGTGTCTGGTTAGACTGTAAACTCTCCTTCCAGACCCATATCAAACATCTCCAATCCAAAGTTAAATAGGAAGCCAATTCTAGATTTCGCAACAAAGCATCCTTCACTCATGCTGCCAAACATACCCTTGTAAAACTGACCATCCTACCAATCCTCGACTTTGGCGATGTCATTTACAAAATAGCCTCCAATACCCTACTCAACAAATTGGATGCAGTCTATCACAGTGCAATCCGTTTTGTCACCAAAGCCCCATATACATTTACATTTACATTTAAGTCATTTAGCAGACGCTCTTATCCAGAGCGACTTATATACTACCCACCATTGCGACCTGTACGCTCTCGTTGGCTGGCCCTCGTTTCATACTCGTCGCCAAACCCACTGGCTCCATGTCATCTACAAGACCCTGCTAGGTAAAGTACCCCCTTATCTCAGCTCGCTGGTCACCATAGCATCTCCCACCTGTAGCACACGCTCCAGCAGGTATATCTCTCTAGTCACCCCCAAAACCAATTCTTTCTTTGGCCGCCTCTCCTTCCAGTTCTCTGCTGCCAATGACTGGAACGAACTACAAAAATCTCTGAAACTGGAAACACTTATCTCCCTCACTAGCTTTAAGCACCAACTGTCAGAGCATCTTACAGATTACTGCACCTGTACATAGCCCACCTATAATTTAGCCCAAACTACTACCTCTTTCCCAACTGTATTTAATTTATTTATTTATTTTGCTCCTTTGCACCCCATTATTTTTATTTCTAATTTGCACATTCTTCCATTGCAAAACTACCATTCCAGTGTTTTACTTGCTATATTGTATTTACTTTGCCACCATGGCCTTTTTTGCCTTTATCACCCTTCTCACCTCATTTGCTCACATTGTATATAGACTTGTTTATACTGTATTATTGACTGTATGTTTGTTTTACTCCATGTGTAACTCTGTGTCGTTGTATGTGTCGAACTGCTTTGCTTTATCTTGGCCAGGTCGCAATTGTAAATGAGAACTTGTTCTCAACTTGCCTACCTGGTTAAATAAAGGTGAAATAAAATAAATAAATAAAAAGAAGCCTTGCCTTGATTACCATTAGCAGCCATTTTACTCCACAAAATACCCACTACCTCCACACACACACAAACAGAAAACACACACACTTCCATCTCCCTCACATGCATACTTTCCCCCCCTCCCCCAACTCACACACCTCCCCCATCTGCTGACCCCTGCGCTGTCACTGGCTCCTCCCTCTTCCTCTGGATGAAAGTGGCAGGAGGAGTGACAGCACTGCGGAGGAGGGTAGGAGAGGAGAGAGATAAGGGCAGTGGGATGGAGCGAGAGCAGAGAAAGAAGTGGGGGTGGGGAGGCTCTGCTGACACATTCCTCAGGAAGCTCATGTTAGTTCCTACACAATGAAAAGGACTCATCTCTCACTGGCTCGTTCACACGCTCTGTCCCCCTGCTTTGCATTTCCACCCAGGTCGGCAGAGAGAGTAAGAGGCATTGACCAGATGCTCAACATGCTCTGCTTAAACCTAATGGTCCAAAACTAAACTACACGAATAACACTGGATACTTTGGAAAATTAAGCTTTTACCATTTCATGCTGGAATATACAAGGTCTGAAGTAATCTGCCTTTGGCCTGGGAGACAGACCCACTGGTTGCACTTTAGGTTAGAGAGCTGGGAGTCAAAACCACCAAACTACCAGGAGTGAAACAGGGAAGGTACATTGTGTCCTGTGTGCTACATATTAGGTGGTATACCTTATACGACATTTTTTTATTTAAAAAAAAAAATATCTTTAAAACGGTTGAAACTATTTATTTTTTTACACATTTGAATATGTGTAGTTACTTTAAATAACTGCAGACAACTTGAGCAACATGCTAGGAGATAAAGATTGGCTCCTTATCAAAATACGACAGACAACGTATACACCCTACATACCATTATTGACAAACAAAAACATTTGTCTCATGCTTTGTTGATTTAAAAAAAAAATATTTGACTCAATTTGGTGTGCTTTACAAATTGATAGAAAAACATGACATAATGTATGTAATAGAGGTCGACCGATTATGATTTTTCAACGCCGATACAGATTATTGGAGGACCAAAAAAAGCAGATACCGATTAATTGGCTGATTTTTTATATTTATTTGTAATAATGACAATTACAACAATACTGAATTAACACTTATTTTAACTTAATATAATACATCAATAAAAATCCATTTAGCCTCAAATAAATAACGAAACATGTTCAATTTGGTTTAAATAATGCAAAAACAAAGTGTTGGAGAAGTAAAAGTGCAATATGTGCCATTTAAAAAAGCTAACGTTTGAGTTCCTTGCTCAGAACATATGAAAGTTGGTGGTTCGTTTTAACATGAGAATTCAATATTCCAAGGTAACATATTTTAGGTTGTAGTTCATATAGTATTTATAGGACTATTTCTCTCTATACCATTTGTATTTCATACACCTTTGACTATTGGATATTCTTATAGGCACTATAGTATTGCCAGTGTAACAGTATAGCTTCCGTCCCTCTCCTCGCTCCTCCCTGGGCTCGAACCAGGTACACATCGACAACAGCCACACTCGAAGCAGCGTTACCCATCGCTCCACAAAAGCCGCAGCCCTTCAGAGCAAGGGGAATAACTACTCTAAGTCTCGTGATGTTTGAAACGTTATTAGCGCGCGCCCCGCTAACTAGCTAGCCATTTCACATCGGTTACACCAGCCATTAGGCTGATAGGCTTGAAGTCATGCAACAGCGCTGTGCTTGCGAAGAGCTGCTGGCAAAATGCACGAAAGTGCTGTTTGAATGACTGCTTACGAGCCTGCTGCTGCCTACCATCGCTCAGTCAGACTGCTCTATCAAATCATAGACTTAGTTATAACACACAGAAATACGAGCCTTTGGTTATTAATATGGTCGAATCCGGAAACTATCATTTCGAAAACAAAACGTTTATTATTTCAGTGAAATACGGAACCGTTCGGTATTTTATCTAACGGGTGGTATCCCTAAGTCTAAATATTCTTGTTACATTACACAACCTTCAATGTTATGTCATAATTACATAAAATTCTGGCAAATTAGGCAGCCCAAACTGTTGCATATACCCAGACTCTGCATGCAATGAAAGCAAGAGAAGTGACAATTTCCCTAGCTTAATATAGCCTGCTAACCTGGATTTGGCGCATCCCCTGTTTGGCGAAGTTGGTCTTCACACAGTTTACAACGAGCCAGGCGGCCCAAACTGTTGCATATAGCCTGACTGTTGCACATAACGCAAGAGAAGTGACACAATTTCCCTAGTTAAAATAAATTCATGTTAGCAGGCAATAGTAACTAAATATGCAGGTTTAAAAATATATACTTGTGTATTAATTTTAAGAAAGGTGTTGATGTTTATGGTTAGGTACACATTGGTGCATCTACAGTGCATTTTTCGCGAATTCCCTTGTTAAATAACCGTTTGGCGAAGTCGGTTATGATTCAATGATAAATTAACAGGCACCGCATCGATTATATGTAACGCATATCCAAAAATCTCAGTTTACATTGGCGTGTTACGTGCAGTAATGTTTTGATACCAAAACATCCGGTGATTTTGCAGAAATACTCATAATAAACATTGATAAAAGATGCAACTGTTATTCACAGAATTAAAGATAGACTTCTCCTTAATGCAACCGCAGAAACAAGTCAAACGATGTATGGAATCAATCTTTAGGATGTTTTTAACATAAAACATCAATAAGCTTCCAACCGGAGAATTCCTATGTATGAAAAAAAGCACTGGAACGAGAGGTAACTGTCGGGAGTGCGCGTCACGAGCCTGAGACACTGCCAGACCACCGACTCAAACAGGTCTCATGAGCCCCTCCTTTATAGTAGAATCCTCATTCAAGTTGCTAAAGACGGTTGACATCAAGTGGAAGTCGTAGGAAGTGCAACTTCATCCATATCCCACTGTGTATTCAGTAGGCCAAGCTTTGAAAAACTACAAACCTCAGATTTCCCACTTCCTGGTTGGATTTCTCAGGTTTTCGCATGCCATATGAGTTCTGTTATACTCAGACATCATTCAAACACTTGAGTGTTTTCTATCCAATACTAATAATAATATGCATATATTAGCATCTGGGACAGAGTAGGAGGCAGTTCACTCTGGGCACGCTATTCATCCAAAAGTGAAAATGCTGCCCCCTATCACAAAAGAGTTAAACTAGTAATATCATCAACTATGTGTAGTTAGCTAGTGATTAGGTTAAGATTGATTGTTTTTTATAAGATACGTTTAATGCTAGCTAACACCTTAACTTGGCTCCTTGCTGCACTCGCATAGCAGGTAGTCAGCCTGCCCCACAGTCTCCTCGTGGAGTGCAATGTAATCAGCCATGATCGGTGTCAAAAATGACCATTACCAATTATTATGAAAATTTGAAATCGGCCCTAATTAAATTGGCCATTCCGATTAATCGGTCGACTATCACCTACCTCTTCGTTATGGTTCAGGGACGCACTGCTGTAACTAGCAAACTGCCTTTGCACCCTACTGCTGTCTTTCCAGAGCACGCGCTGATGCTGTAACTAGAAACTTGGTTGTCTCTTCTCTCTTCAGTGCCGTGCTGCATTCTGTTGTGCGAATGATTCGCTGAGCCTTGGATACAGCCAGCATTACTCCAAACACGCATCACTCGTTTGCATACAACCAGTAGTGAGCCAAAGCCACCCGCCCCCCCCACTCCCAAACTTCTCATTGGAGTCACACAAATCCCATAGGCCACATATCGGATTCAAGACGGAACATTTTGCCAAAAAGGTGAATAATTTGCATCCCTGGTGTAATTTTCAATAGTTTTGCAAAAATGTCTAAAAACATGTTTTCACTTTGCCATTATGGGGTAGTATGTGTAGATCTTTGGAAAAAAATGTATTTAACTTCTTGGTGACAGGGGGAGGTATTTTCACATCCGAAAGAAATGCATGCCCAAATTCAACTACCTGCTACTCATCCCCAGAAGATAAGATATGCATATTATTAGTAGATTTGGATAGAAAACTCTGACGTTTCTAAAACTGTTTGAATCATGTCTGTGAGTATAACAGAACCTATGTAGCAGGCAAAACCCTGAGGACAAACTATTCAGAATTGTTTTTTTGAGGTGACTCTTTTCAATGAATTTTCATTGGGAATCCAGATTTCGAAGGGACCTTCTTGCAGTTCCTACCGCTTCCACTGGATGTCACCAGTCTTTAGAAATCAGGTTGAGGTTTTTCTTTTGTGTAATGAAGTAGCCCTGTTCAAAAAACAAGTCTCACTTCAAGTGTACTGTTAGATAGAGGCGCGTGACCAGAAAGGTAGCGTCAGTTTGTTTTCTTCCTGTATTGAACACAGATCCTCCCGTCCTCAATTTAATCGATTATTTACTTTAAAAAAATACCTAAAGTTGTATTACAAAAGTAGTTTGAAATGTTTTGGCAAAGTTAACAGGTAACTTTTGAGATATTTTGTAGTCACGTTGTGCAAGTGTGTTGTTTCTGGTGTTTTTTCTGGATCAAACGCGCCAAATAAATTGACATTTTGGATATATATTGACGGAATTAATCTAACAAAAGGACCATTTGTGATGTTTATGGGACATATTGGAATGCCAACAAAAGAAACTTGTCAAAGGTAAGGCATGATTTATATATTTGTTTTGTGTCACGCCTGCAGGGTTGCAATATGTTCTCTCTCTTTGTTTACGGAGGTGCTATCCTCAGATAATAGCATTGTTTGCTTTCACCGAAAAGCCTTTTTGAAATCTGACATGTTGGCTAGATTCACAACACGTGTAGCTTTAATTTGGTATCTTACATGTGTGATTTCATGAAAGTTTGATTTTTATAGTAATTTATTTGAATTTGGCGCTCTGCATTTTCACAGGCTTTTGGCCTGTGAGGTTAATCAATTTTGAATTCAGGTTGTAACATGTGGAATAAGTCAAGGGGTATGAATACTTTCTGAACATACGGTATATCAATATATTGGCATGGGCACGAACAGTAAGCAGCAACCGGCCTCCCCCATTCTGGACTGAGAAATCAAATGTCTGTTTACAGATGATCTGGTGCCTACAGCAGCAACTATATATCCAGCCAATTACAGAATCAGTACGACTAAAATAATGCAGCTCCAAAAGGCCCAGTTGCCAGAACAAAAAGTACAAATTCTAATCTAGACACCGTTGCCCTAGAGCACACAAATAATTATATCTACTTCGGCCTAAAAACCACCACAATTAACTTACACAAGGCAAGGGTCTTCATGCCATCAAAAGGAACATCCCAATTAGGATCTGGCAAAAAATATATATACTTCAAATCAGTTATAGAACCCATTGCCCTCTATTGTTGTGAGGTCTGAGGTCCACTCCCCAACCAAGAATTCACAAAATGTGACTAACACTCAATTGAGAATCTGCATGCAGAATTCTGCAAAAATATACTTAAATGTACAACACAAAACCCCAGACAATGCATCCAGAGCATAATTGGGACTATACTAGTTATCAAAATCCAGAAAAGAGCTGTTACATTCTACAACCACCTAAAAAAGGAAGTGATGCCCACAAATTTCACCACAAAGCCCTCAACTAGAGATTAACCTAGAGAAAAGTCCCCTCAATCCGCTGGTTCTGTGGCTCTGTTCACAGACAGACCCCACAGACCCCCAGGACAGTAACAATTGGACCCAACCAAATGATGAAAAAGCAAAAAGGATACCTATTTCACACACTGGAAAGAAATCAACAAGAAAACAGAGCAAGATTGGAATGCTATTTGGCCCTAAACAGAGAGTACACAGTAGCAGAATACCTGACCACTGACTGACCCAAAATCCTTGATCATGTGCCGATTCAGTGAGCATTGCCTCGCTATTGAAAAAGGTTACCATAGGCAGACAGGATATTTCCCCACTGTCCACAAAATGAGGTGGAAACTGAGCTGCCAAATGTATGACCACATTAGACATTTCCCGCAGATCACAAAACCGCAGCATTTTTTTTAAACAAAAAATCCCACCCCCCATGTTTACTTTTTTGCTTGTGTATTCAGTGACTGTTGCACAGGCAGCTTCTCCTACTCTCGTTTGCACCAGAATTGTGTGAGAAAAGTGGCTAAATGCTATAAAAACCATAAAAACACCTGTCAAAAAACTCCAAAGGCAGACTGAAATGTAGCTGTGTATTTGTTGCTAGACACTTACCAATAAACGTCGCTGGAAAGGTTTGAAAACTCTGTAAATATTGCGACAAAGTCGCTAAATTGGCAACATTGATAAGGTGATGTTGATAGCTTGAGGTGACCCTCCCATATGGCCTGGGAAACAGGCCAATGAAACATAGATCAAATCTCTGATGGTGGGGATGAGTATGCGCTATCAATTCCAAGTAGACTTGAGAGTAACGTTTATCCAACAAAGTCCTAAGAGCATAAATACCGACCTGAACACAAATCAGCTTTAAGACCCTAGCCAAAACACATTCACACCGGAGTCAATACTGATCCCTGAGGAACACCAAAGCTTTCATTCAAAGCATTCAATAAAAGTAGTAACAGAGAAGCTGACTTCGAGGTATGGGCCCTGCCTAGATCTAGCCTAGCTAATGTTGTGTTGGTATAAATGGCCTAGATCTAGCCTAGCTTGTGTAGTGCTGGTATAAATGGCCTAGATGTAGCCTAGCTAATGTAGTGCTGATATAAATAGTTTGGCCTAAACTAAAGTGACATTTAGTACATTTAGCTTATGTAAAGCAAATGTAACCTACCTGGGCTTCTTGGGCATCTTGACCTTGGGGGTAGTGCTCTTGGCCTTCTCCTTGGGCTCTTTGGGGGTCTTGGGTGTTTTCAGAGTCTTGGGCTCTTTAGGCTCCTTCGGTTTCTTTGTCTTCACCACAAGTGATTCCTCCAGGGCACCTGTCAGACAGTTAACCTCCGCCCAGGGACCGTCCCCGACCTTTAGTTTCCCCTCCTCGCCACATTCCTCTATACATCCTTTCTTCTTTTTGGGCTTCTTTTCCCCCTCCACCATCACCTTCGCTTTCTTCTTTTTTGGTTTCTGCTCGGTGGGCTTCTTGTCACGGTTGGCTGGCTGGAGGTTAGCCCCCGAAGCGGGTGTCCTGTCAGAAGCTGTCATCTCAGATGACGTAGAATACTGCCAGGAGAAGGGGAAGGAATAATAAACTAGTAAATATTTTCGGCAGCAGGAGAAACAAAAACCAACCAACCGCTCTGAGGCGGTTCATCAGACAACAAACAACTCGAGTTTAAACAGTTTTTGTTAAGATTTGAACAAAAGATATTTGGCACAAGTCAAATTTCCACTGCCTACCCGAGTCCTTACCTTTATCTCCATATGACCATTACTAGCTTTATACTATTCTTAAGTTCAGCACGGTGACAACGATAATCTATAGCTCAATAGAGAAAGAGCAAATGTCTATCTTAAACCTATTACAAAACATGTAATTTATTCAGACTGCTGCTTCAATTGAGAATTATATACCTAAAGAGAGTGAGGGGCTAGGACTCCTCTAGCCTCAAATCCTAAAGAGGGAATTGGAAATTCTTGTCTAACCTCTATTCCTATAGAGACTGCACTGGCCCTCTCCCCACCACAACCCCAGCAGAGCTGGGCTGATAGGGAACCAGTTGGCAGCTGTTTGGGGCTTTCAGCTGGGAGGGGGAGGGGGCAGCATTTATGGACATCAGCAAATGTACTGCAATATGCCACACTGCTCTCCAAAAGGAGTCTTCGAAAACAACACCCTTGTCTGAGCTAGTTCAAGTGTGTGCAAGTCTTTCCATTAAAGACAGTAGAGTGAAAGAAAATTCAGAAGAATGAAAGATGTGAGGTTCTGTTTGTAGAGCACTTGCTTTATCCCGGAGGCCCGCAGTTCACTCAAAGACAAAACTTGAGAAACCACATCAACTGCGGCAGTCGAATGCAAATTTCCTGTAAACAGGCGAGCAGACAGATTGGTTGCATGGTGCATGCCAAACATCACCAAGGTCACAGAGAAAGCGTTTACGCCCATCTCCAAACAGAGGTGTGCAGAAGACAGGCCGACCATAGAAAGAGAGCGAGGCGAGAGAGGAGGGCTGCTGCTTTAAATGGATAAATGTCTCCTCTTGCCCAGCTTCCCCGATAATCAATCCCATGAATGACAATGGGCCCGGTGCATTTACTGCATCACTAATGTGACAGCAGCAGTGACGAATACGATACGGACGGTATTGGGTTTCATCTCTCGGAGGGGGAAGAGTGACGTGTCGGTCAATCTGACAGCCAAAGTGCTCGCTCTAGAAGCTAAATACTCCTTAAAGGAGCAGAGCAGAGGCCTGCCACCGCTGTTGAGTGGCTGTGGTCTTTCATACCCAACACTATCAGGGTGGGCAAGGGCCTGGCGTCGCTATCGAGACTAGAGGTCGGCCGATTAATCGGAATGGCCGATTAATTAGAGTCGATTTCAAGTTTACATAACAATAGGTAATCAGCCTTTTGGACATTGCAATCCACGAGGAGACTGTATGGCAGGCTGACCACCTGTTATGCGAGTGCAGTCAGCAAGGAGCCATGGTAAGTTGCTAGCTAGCATTAAACTTATCTTATAAAAAAAACTTAACATAATCACTAGTTAACTACACATGGTTGATGATATTACTAGTTTAACTAGCTTGTCCTGCGTTGCATATAATCAATGCGGTGCCTGAAATTGTGTCACTTGTCTTGCGTTCGGAGCAAGGGTATATGCAGCAGTTTGGGTCGCCTGGCTCGTTACGAACTGTGGAAGACCATTTCTTCCTAACAAAGACCATAATTAATTTGCCAGAATATTACATAATTATGACACAACATTGAAGGTTGTGCAACGTAAGAGTAATATTTAGACTTAGGGTTGCTACCCATTCGATAAAATACGGAACAGTTCCGTATTTCACTTTAAGAATAAACTTTTTTTTTTTTAAATGATAGTTTCCGGATTTGACCTAAGGCTTATATTTCTGTGTGTTTATTATAATTGAGTCTATGATTTGATAGAGCAGTCTGACTGAGTGGCGGTAGGCAGCAGCAGGCTCGTAAGCATTCATTCAAACCACACTTTCCTCCGTTTGCCAGCAGCTTTTCGCAATGCTTGAAGCACAGCACTGTTTATGACTTCAAGCCTATCAACTCCCGAGATTAGGCTGGCAATACTAAAGTGCCTATAAGAACATCCAATAGTCAAAAGGTACATGAAATACAAATGGACAAGAGAGAAATAGTCCTATAATAACAACTACAACCTAAAACTTCATAACTGGGAATATTGAAGACTCATGTTAAAAAGAACCATCAGCTTTCATATGTTCTCATGCTCTGAGCAAGGAACTTAAACGTTGGCTTTCTTACATGGAAAAGAAAGTAAAAGTGCAATATATGCCAACACTGTTCTTGCATTATTTAAACCAAATTGAACATGTTTCATTATTTGAGACTAAATTGATTTTATTTATGTCTTATATTAAGTTTAAAAAAGTGTTCATTCAGTAAGTCATTATTACAATGTTATAAAAATAAAAATATATTTTCTAAATTAAATTTTACATTTAATTAAAAAATATATATATAAAAAATAAAATAAAAAGCTGATTAAGCGGTATTAATTGGTCCTCCAATAATTGGTATTGAAAAATCAAATCGGTCGACCTCTAATCGAGACGCTACAAATATATATATTTTTTTATATTCAGTATTCCTTGAAAGAGCCATAGGACGGACAATGATGCTAGTGATGTGACAATAGCAGTATGGCAATATTTTTTATATGGCAAAAAGAAAAACGCAAAACAGACCAAACTCTATGGTCCTTTAAAAACCTACCATATGTAAAAGTCCCTAGAGGTGGGATGGCCAATAGTGATATTTAGATGTGTCACACACCCTATCTTCTGAGCGTTCTATATAGCAAGCAGCTCCAAAGGTCATGGAACCAGCTCAGCGACCTTGAGCTGCTGACTAGCTTTTTAAGAGTACGTAGGTAGCCCGGTGCAGTGTGCACTACACACCCATAACCATACAACCTTACAGCATACAGCGCAGACACGGCTAAGAGCTGCAGGAGGTGGTCTCAGACATTTAGGAATACGTAGCCCTGCATGCCTCCCTATAACCAGAGAGAGTACTGCGAGACGGCTACCACGACCACGCATCAGAAAACACCATCATGGTCAGACATCCTCCGGGCACATTTCCCTCAGCCAGACTAACAGATAATGGGGGTACGTTCTTGCAGCCAGGGACCAAAGCGCACCAAAGCGATGCTATGAGACTTAACTGTGTGCCTAACATCTAGGTCATTCACATTGGACAAATTAACTCCGACATCTTAAATGTCAACCACAAAACTCCCCAATCAGAGCCCCAGTATCGGGAGTATGGGGGAGGGGGACACTGGTAAAGGGGAAGAGGACTGGAGAGGGGCGACGATGGTGTGAATGAGGAAGACGCCTAATAGAGATGCTAAGTGCTGGATGTGTGCGCTGCCACGGGGCGACCATTGTATGTTAATGGATCAGCAGAGGCGGCGGCTTTGAGCACAAAACAAGCTAATGGAACCCAGGACACGTGACTGACACACAAACACACACAGAGTGAGTTATTGAGAGCTGCTAACCACTCCCCACCGGCTGCCCCATCCTCCCTTCTCCGCCCCTTTCCCCCTCCCCCGACAGGGCACATCCTGCTGTACACCATTAACTCACGCATGAGTCCTCAGAGACAGACAAGGCAAACACACACAGAGAGCGAGAAGGAATAGAGAGAGAGCAGAGCGGGCGGAAAGAGAGCAGACGGGAGAGGAGAGATTCTTAGAGAGCAGGAAGGGAGTATTCCCACTCAGAGAGGGGGTGGGGATGGGAGGGGGTTAGGAGATTAGCATTGTGGCGCCTGGATCTTGGGGAGGGCCAGGATATGCAGTGGAGAGGAAACAAACAGCTGTAAAAAATCTATTTCCCCACACACAAACACCTCAAAACCCCCAATCAACAGAGGAACGCTGAGTTTTTAAATGTCACACACCCACTCTCTCCCACACACACAAATACGCACATGAAAACAAACTCACAAAAAAAACCACACACACAAACATCAAAGCAAACTCACCTGAATGTGAGGCACTTTCTGGGGGGTTGGAGGCGACTGGTGTCCTGCCGGTGCCCAAGGTGGCTGGTTGGGCGGGGAGCTCTGGTGGTGGGGGCCGGCCAGATGTGTCTGAGCGTGCGATGGGGGCAAAGCGGTCTGGGCTGGGTGCACCTGCTGCTGGAAGGCCATGGGAGGAGGCTGCAGCCCAGATTTGGGTGCCTGTTGCTGGGGAGTGAGCAGCCGCTGGTCCTGTGGCCCTGGATGCTCATCGTGGGCCATAGGACCTGGAGGTCTCACCTGGTCGAGAGGGCCTCTTTGGTTGGGGGACATACCCTGGTAGAGCTGCTGGCTCGGGGACATGTGGGGGTGCTGCTGTGGGTGGGAGAGGTGCTGGGAATGATGTTGCGGTTGCTGCACGCCCAGGGGAGTGGTGTTTCTCTGAGGGGGGGCCATGGGGTTAGGGGCCTGGAATGGCACTCCGGGGTACCCCCCTACCTCGGGAGCAAGACCTGCACTAGGGGGTTGGACCTGTTGAGGCGGAGGTGTGACCGCGGTGGTTCTCATGCCCTTCATGGGAGACATGGAGGTGGGAGAGCCGTAAGATCCATGAGGTGGTGTGGGGAGGTGGGGCTGCTTATGGGGGGTGGCCTGGGGCTGGGAGGGGTGCATGGGCTGGCCGGTGATTTGGTTGGGGTGGACAGGCTGCTGGTGTACCTGAGGATCCGGGTAGCACTGTGGGGCCCCCCCCGCGTTGGGGTAACACTGGACTTGGTCTGGCCCCATAGGCCCGCTGGCACTACTGTTGTTGTTGCTGGTGCTGCTGAGGCTCATGCCGGGACACATCCCTGCACTGCCGGCTAATCCCTGATTAAGGTTGCCGTACTGGGGGTAGGGGGGGTACGGGCCTGAGCTGGTTACAGCACCAGGAGAGGCTGCCTGGCCGTGCATGTTGAACCCCATGTTCTGGTGTGGCCTCCCGGCCAAGCCCTGGTGCTGCTGGTGAGAGGTGTGGGAGGCCATGTGGTCCTGGGTGTGAACAGGGCCCTGGCCGGGCCGGTGGAGGAACTGCTGGGGGGGCTGCTGTTGCTGTGCCGGGTGGCCTGTCATGCTGGAGCTCTGCTGGAGCCCCACGTGGCCCATGTAGTGGTTGGGCTCCTGGCCCATGCCCGGAGGGAAGTGGTTGATCCTGGGTGGCGTCTGGGTCTGGCCAGGGTGGCCCTGCATAGTGGCATAGTCGGAACGGCCCATGTAGGGGCCCATACGGTGGCCGTGGTCCTGGGGCCCTGAGGGGTCGTGCTGCTGGTGGGAGGGGGCCTGGGGCCCAGAGGGTGCGTGCTGCTGGTGAGAGGGGGCCTGGGGGGATGCCTGTTGCTGCTGGAATGGAGGCCTGCCCTGCCCGGGGCCAGTCTGGGGGCCCCATACGGCTCCTCCGTCAGGGAAGGACTGCCCGTGCCCATCGCCTTGGGCTCTGGGGTAGACATGGTGCCCCCCTCCGGGTTGTTGGGGGCTGTTGTGGTAGCGCGAGTGCGGGGTCACCATGCCGTTGACGGCGGGACCGTTGCCCTGCTGCTGCTGCTCATAGCCTGCAAAGGGGTCGTAGGGGTGGCCCATCTTGGGCTGTCCGGGGCCGGCCTGCGAGGGGTGGTGGAGTGAGTTGGAGGAGAGCGACCCGTAGCCCTGGTGCTCCTGCTGTCCTATGGGGTTGGGCTGGCCCTGGGGGAAGCCACAGTCCCCCAGGCCCTCCAGCCCGTCCGAGAAGAGGTTGGCATCATCCCCAAACAGGCTCAACATCCCCGGGTCAGCCATTGCTGCTGGGGGGGAATGAGGCTCCAGGGAACCTGCGCTCACACAGAGGTGGATGACCTCAAAGCCTCTAATCCGCTAACTAATCTGCAGCATGTCACTCCATATTTCCCTAATTCTCCCAGAGAATGAGAATGCAGAGTCAGGCAAAGACAGGTTACAGGACCTGGAGGGAGAGGAGGAGAGAGAGATAAGAACAGAGTGTCAACCTCTCTGAGCACGGAACCCACTAGCGGGCTGAAATTCCACAACATACGGTGATCGCTACATAAATAGTCATATTAAACATTCATGAAAATACAACTGTCTCACATGTATCGAAAGCCTAGAATCTTGCTAATCCAACTGAGTTGTCAGATTTAAAAAAGGATTTACTGCGAAAGAATACGATGCGATTAACTGAGCATAGAGCCCCATAAAAAAAACAACTATTTCAACCAGCACAGGCGTAACAATCACAAACTGCATTAAAATAAATTGTTTACCTTTGACGATCTTCGTCTGTTTGCAATTCCAATGCTCATTGTTACACAATGAATGATTTTTGTTTGATAAAATCCATTTTTATAGCCTAACACGAAACATTTTGTGAACCGCTTACGTCGTGAATTCCGTCTCATTCCATTTGACGACACATTCCAGGTAAATAACCCACACAGAACGTGACTTTTCCAGTCATGTTTGGTTTCACTGCAATCAACTGGTTTGTTTGTAACACAATTAAACCTGATGGGTCATTTCGCAGGACGTATTGCCTGAAAGAAACCGATTTGAAGACAACAAGTCATGACATCATTGTGCACCAATGATTTGCCCGCGGTTTCGTTGATTGACTGTATTTTAACCCAATGACCACTGATAGTCTTGAACTCTAGCTGGGTAGATAGCCAATGAGCTGGGGTAAACGGCAATAGGTCATGTTTATGTGTTGCAAGACCAACCCATGTAGTAATCTCCAGCGTAAAGAGAGTAATTCGCTATTGAAGTTTCATACCGGAAGGAGAAACACATATTACGCACTGCATTGTTTGGTAAATGCTCAGATTCAGCTGTTTATATATCAATCATTATGGCGACTAAGTCAGGGAAAGCTAAATCTAAGTCTAGATATACAGATGTACACACAATTTTAGAATACATTGATTTGGGAAAGTGAGACAGATTGTTGTAGGATGATTCATTTAGCGATTGTGGAGGAATATTTTTTGACCGGGAGAGGACATCGTTTTGGACTGGTAAGTTATTATCATGCTAATGCCCTTGTTTGAAATTAATAATATAAAATATGTGATTTTTAATTTATTTTAGAAGCCATATATAAACATGTAATGTCATGAAATGTGAGATGCGTTTGTCTGCCACCCCACCCCACATGAAATAGCCTATTTGAGGCTATTGAGGGGAGGGCAGGCCCACAACAATGGCCAAAGTGAAATGGAGACAGTAGATACAGCTGGTCTGTCATAATATAAAAAGAGACAGATCTAGCAGGTCATAATAATATATTCAACCTTATGTTCCCTGTACTATATATATATATATATATCTGTTTATTATACCTGTTGATACAGGGCTCATATGTGAAACTATTCTAACTGAACATTTTCTTTCACAGTGACACTGACTCCGAATGGCAGCCCCCAGGGCCAAGGTTTCCATCCCCCAATGAAGCTGGTTCATCCAGCTCCTGCCACAAGTGGTGTTAATCTGCCCAAATTTATTTCTGCAGGCATAGATGTGCCTCAGGGCCAAAAGGACACAGCATGGAGGCGTCGCTGTGTTCTTTGCAAAATGAAGTCCCATATCACCTGCGCCACATGCTTGGTGACCCCCTTCTTTACAGCAGAAAGAGACTGCTATGGCACCTGGTATCAGCAGCACAATATTGTGTAGAGCTTTGGCAAAGTGGGTGGGGTTATATCCTTTCTGTTTGGCCCTGTCCGGGGGTCTCATCGGATGGGGCTACAGTGTCTCCTGACCCCTCCTGTCTCAGCCTCCAGTATTTATGCTGCAGTAGTTTATGTGTCGGGGGGCTAGGGTCAGTTTGTTATATTTGGAGTACTTCTTCTGTCTTATCCGATGTCCTGTGTGAATTTGAGTATGCTCCCTCTAATTCTCTCCTTCTCCCTCTCGGAGGACCTGAGCCCTAGGACCATGCGTCAGGACTACCTGGCATGATGACTCCTTGCTGTCCCCAGTCCACCTGGCCTTGCTGCTGTTCCAGTTTCAACTGTTCTGCCTGCGGCTATGGAACCCTAAACTGTTCATTTTTACTCTTGAAGTGCTGTCCTGATGCACCCTCTACAACCACTGATCTCCACCCGGTACAGCTAGAAGAGGACTGGCCACCCCTCATAGCCTGGTTCCTCTCTAGGTTTTTGCCTTTCTAGGGAGTTTTTCCTAGCCACTGTGCTTCTACACCTGCATTGCTTGCTGTTTGGGGTTTTAGGCTGGGGCTATATAAATTGAATTGATTTGATAGAGAACTGAGGGTCTTCCAAATATTGAAAGTTTTCCCTTTTTTCTTTTCATTTTTTCCCCTACATTTTATGGGGGGTGTGTGTTAGAGAACCATTTTGGTATTTTGTATATAGTTATTTGTTTCAAAATGTATACCTTCACCAATTTGGCCACTTGGGTACATATGGGCTACTTGTGTGGGACACCTGGGTGACTTCATGATAAATGTCATGTAGCACACTCATTTTGGAAGCTATCATTCTGAAACTTTGCCCTCATATTTTTCACTGATATTGTCCCCATCATCCTATCTGAATGTTTGTTTTATCTTGTTCATTTTAAAGATGACGATACAAAAACAAAATAAAAAAACGTATGTTTTTTTTCATTGTTTTATCTAAACCAGATCTAAACCAGATCTAGAGTGTTTTCTTTCAAATGGTACCAAGAATATGCATATCCTTGGTTCTGTGCCTGAGCTACAGGCTGTTAGATTTGGGTAGATCTTCAGGCAGAAATTGCACAAAGTAGGGGGGTATCTCTAAGAGGTTTTAAATTAAGCTAAGCAGGGGATATATCAGATGAGGTCCATTGTGCAACCTTACTCCCGTTCTTAAACCTCCTGCTCATTGTGCAACCTTACTCCCGTTCTTAAACCTCCTGCTCATTGTGCAAACCTTACTCCCGTTCTTAAACCTCCTGCTCATTGTGCAACCTTACTCCCGTTATTTAACCTCCTGCTCATTGTGCAACCTTACTCCCGTTCTTAAACCTCCTGCTCATTGTGCAACCTTACTCCCGTTCTTAAACCTCCTGCTCATTGTGCAACCTTACTCCCGTTATTTAACCTCCTGCTAACTGCAACCCCCCCCCACAAGATGGCCCTTTCATCACATCCCCCACCATCCCACCTCTGTTTCCATTTGCTTTCAAACAAAAGATTTTCTTCCGACACAGAGAGACAGGCACCAAACCTAAACCCATTCATTCTTTAGGGAAAGAACAAAGGCCTGGGCAGAAGCAGGGGTGTTTAAACAGCAGCAGCTGCCAGATCAGCCCAGCAGATGTGAAAATACAAGGAGGGAGCCACCTGCTCAAGTGTGTGTTTTGTTGGGCAGAGAGAGAGAGGGAAGGAGAGAACGAGGCAAAGATTCAGAATGTGAATGTGTAAGGGAGTGAGTGTATGCACATATATTTTAGAGTAGCTGTGTGTTTTTGTGTGTGTGTGTGTGTCCTCAACCTGCTCATCCCCGGAGCTCTGTAATCAGATGAGCAGGGGTTATTATGGAGGTGTGAGAAACCAGGCTGAAAGGAGAGCCAGCACAGGGATTGGATGTCCAACTCAACACGCAACGTGTGTTTATGTGTGGGCCTGTGCGTGTGCAGACTTGAGGTTATATGTGTGCCTGTATTACTATCCTCATGGGTACTGGAAATACCCAAAAGTCCCCACAAGGACAGTAAAATAAGGAAAATTCTACTCATGGGGATATTTCCCAGAGGACAAAGCCTCTCCTCGTGGCTGCTAGCACCACTACCACTGACCTTACGTCAATGAACAGAAGGGAAACCATTTTCTGCAAAATAGACTTTTCAAAAAGGGGCATAAGCCCTTGTAAAACAATTCGGAGACACTGAACTTCACTTTCTCAAACTCAAAAAATGTAAGAAATCCCTGAGGTGAGAAAGAGAGCTCATCCCGCAACTTAAGTTGCTACACAACATGCTTTAGCAACAGACTAGAAAAGGAATTAAAAGAAACTTGCTGGGCGACTCACCAGATGAAGAAACCAGCTGTAACCGATCTCTGAAGACAAACCGCAACACAGGTAGCAGTGTCGACAGAGAGGAGACAGACATGTAGCCTAGGCCTACGCAGTAGTGAAAACACCATATAGCAAACAGATATACTACAACATATTTTAATTCAACTTGAATTGCTACATTTGTAGAACAACCATAATACACTTATTGCTTACATCTACAGATACGATTGGACAAGTCTCAACATAGACCTAGAGCACAGACATCTAATACTACCACTTACAGTACTCGTTTCCAGTCACCTTCAATTACACGCCCACATCATCATGCTCCTTACATTTGCCTTACGTAGTTTCAGCCATAGTAGAAGCCCAGTGAAATGTATGATAATGAGTCAGTAGCAATCAACACAACACTCAAATTAATTTGATGCCACTTGGGCCTTCGAGGAAAAGACTCACGAGGGATGGAGAATTAACGAGGCAGAGGCACGCTCTTCCATTAAAAATAAAAACTGTCATATTACTGCATGGCTGGGAAAGGATCTCTTCCGTCATCTGGCTTACATTTGGAGAGATTGAGTCTTATGATTTAAAATGTCTTTCATCATCTTAAAAATCTCACTGAGCAGGAAGAATTTCCCTGCTTACTCACCTCCTGGGCCATAGATCCCCTCTGCTGCCATTCAGCAGCTCAGCTCCTCCGGCATAGAGAGAGAACTCCCATGGCCTCCTTATGACACCACACCCTGGGGGTGGAGACGAGGCAGTGGAAGTGTGTGTGTGTCAGTGTTCATTTCGTCAACAATATGACGACAAATACTCAGCAATGACTCATTTTTCCTGACAGACGCCCTGGAAAAAACGGTAACTATTACAAACCAGCACTGAACACATGGGGTGTTAAATATAAGATGCAACAATTTCAACTATGTTACTGAGTTACAAGGAAAATCATGAAAATTCATTAGGCCCTAATCTATGGATTTCACATGACAATGCAGGGGTGCACCCACTTGGGAGCCAGGCCCAGCCAATGAAAATGAGTTTTTCCCCAACAAAAGGGCTTTACTACAGTTTCATCAGCTGTCCAGGTAGCTGGTCTCAGACGATCCCACAGGTGAAGAAGCCGGATGTGGAGGTCCTGGGCTGGCATGGTTACACATGGTCTGCGGTTGACGTACTGCCAAATTCTCTAAAATGACATTGGATGAGGCTTATGGTAGAGGAAACAACATTCAATTCTCTGGCAACAGCTCTGGTGGACGTTCTTTAAGTCAGCATGCCAATTGCACGCTCCCTCAAAACTTGTGTGACAAAACGGCACATTTTAGAGTGGCCTTTTATTGATGCAAACTCATTTGTGCACAAAATGGGAGAAATAAGCATTGTGCGTATGAAACATTTCTGGGATCTTTTATTTCAGCTCATGAAACCAACATTTCACATGTTGTGTTTATATTCCTGTTCAGTATAGATCACCTGACGCATGCTGCACAACAGTGAATGACTTACAAGGCTCCGGTATCGCGTCGTTGTGTGCTTGTAAACAAACACCACGTGACATATGACTACCGTAAGTTTTATAATGTGTCAGGTGGAATGAAGAACGCAATGTACTTTATCTCCTAACGTATTGCACAAGATTGACTGCAGATATTCACTTAAAAAGTAGCTACAAATATTCAAATGTATTTTAAAAACTTCAAAAATAAGTAGTTTCAACAGTATTGATGGTATTTTAAAAAACATTGTGGAGTCTAAGCTGGCGGTCTGACCGTTCACCTAATTCCCTCTACAGTGACATGTGGCTTATTGACAGAGCCATTCCCATGTCTCTTTCCCTCTTTCTCTACACCCCAGTGTGTGTGTGTGTGTGGGAAAGGAAGGTGGTTTGGAAAGAGAACAAGCTGGAGGTATAGGGGATTGCAAAATCCAAGATGGCAGCATGTCAAGTCGTTTGTCTGTGACAAGTAGATTTGAACCTACTAATAAGCTATTAATTTATGGTTGAGTAAATCCACAATTTCCTTGTTGTGTAGTGCAAACTATTTTGTTTTGCTGGTGTAAAGATCACGGGTCTCCCTCAACTCAGATACATTTTTTCCCCTCGCTATTTGCACTTCTTTACTTGAGGTTTACCAAGGTAACCCCATCTCTGGCTGGCCTGAGTTGTTTCTTCAGTTTTCCCTCCGCGGCGTATCTCGACCAAGCTGCTCCTCTTCCCTCTCCTCCTGGCTGTCAGAGGCAGCTCAACAATCCCCAACCCGTTCTCTCAATCTACCCCAACACCCAATCTACTCACATGCACACACACACTGTCCCTCTCTCCCCTTACCTTTCCTTGGCCTCTACTTCTTACATCTCTCAGAGAAAATGACAATTTGTGGTATTGCTTTGTGCACTGAATTTACTGAACATTGTCTGCGGGAACTCAAGCTTTTTCACTCCGTCCAAGTCCCGATGCATTTGTGGTATGATGTGAACAGTACGAACTTGTGTCACTACCAAAGTCTAATGGTTTTAAATGGCTGTTTTGTATTGTCTGGAAACTCACTTGTAGAATTCACTTGTAGTAGGTCTCTTAAAAAAAGAGAGTCCGTGCAAGGTTATTAAACAGAGGTGCCTAGTTTTTCTTCTTTTGTTGATATCAGGTAACGTGCAATCTGGCCCTGATATGCAATGTCTCTAAACCCCCTCCGATGTTAAATCTAGATCTGGTTTTGGTATTTTTCATTTAAATGTACGCAGCCGGTTGTCAAAAATGGATGGGGTTTTGGGCTAAAACAACTGATGCAATTGTGTTTTCTGAAAGCTGGCTCAGCAAGTCTGTTTTTGAGAAGGATATTTGTATAAGTGTTTACAATGTTAATCACACTGATCGAGTTAAGGTGGGGGTGTGGCTATACATGTAAACACTAAATTCCTTGTAAGTGTGGCAAAGTCTGAAACTATTTGTAAACATTTGGAATTTCTTGCTTTGAATAGTGGGGTTTCAAAGGGTCTCTCTATAACTGTGATTGGCTGTTATAGACCCCCCCCCCCCTCTGCGATTGGCTGTTATAGACCCCCGCCCGCGCTCTGTATCTGTGATTGGCTGTTATAGACCCCCACCCCCATCTGTGATTGGCTGTTATAGACCCCCGCCCTGCACTCTGTATCTGTGATTGGCTGTTATAGACACCCCCCTCGGCGCATCTGTGATTGGCTGTTATAGACCCCCCCCACTGATTTGATATTGACAAATATTCTGCGGTCGGTGTTTTTTGTAATGATTTAAGAGACCATTGTGCTGTTGTTGCTGTTAGAAATACTCAGGTTCCTAAGAGTTTTAATGAGCAGGCTTTCCTTCATGATTGGTTTTATTTTGACTGGAGCAGATTGAGTTTATCCTTGGTGTGGAAACTGACTAAATTCTTTCATGATGGTTTTTTCCAAATAGTAAACAAACATGCCCCATTCCGCAAGTTCAGGGTTAAAGGGTGGGATAATCCATGGTTTTCTTCTGAGCCGTCTTGTATTATTCAGAAACGTAATCTAGCCTGGGCTAAAGCAAGGAAATCATGTTCTGATGCTAATTGGCTTCTTTTTAGGCAGTTACGAAACAAGTGTTCTTTTCAGGAAGACCAAATCCGAATATTTTATGTCTGTTACCACTGAATGACCCTAGAAAGTTTTTGAAGGCTATTAAGTCTCTGGAAACCGTAATGTTCATGAATTACCATTATGTGTATTGAAGGACTCTGTTGCTGTATATGACAAAACTGAAACAATTCAGCATTTCAATGAGCACTTTGTATCATCTGGCAGGCTGTTTGATTCAGTGTCCTCAGTCTCCTTTACAACCCTGTGTAGACGAACCAGCGAGAGCTGGTCAAACTTTGAGCTTGTTGCCATTCTCAGTGCAGGAGGTACATAACGCCCTGAAATCCTTTGCATTATTTGCTTTCGCCGAAAAGCCTTTTGAAATCTGACGTGTTGGCTGGATTCACAACATGTGTAGCTTTAATTTGGTATCTTACATGTGTGATTTCATGAAAGTTTGATTTTTATAGGAATTTATTTGAATTTGTCACTCTGCATTTTCTCTGGCATTTGGCCAAGTGGGACGCTACCGTCCCACATATCCCAGAGAGGCTAAAAGAGTTATATACTAACTATTTTATCAATGTACCAATCAGGCTTCAGGAAGAAGCATAGCACAATTACAGCAGCCATGAAGGTTTTAAATGATATCACCGAAGTCCTTGACAAAAAAACAGCACTGCGTCTCACTTTTTATTGATCTCTAAGGCTTTTGATAGCATTGATCATGCTATACTGAGGCAGAGATTGTTGAGTGTAGGTCTTTCGGAGTATGCAATTGCATGGTTTGCTAACTATCTATGATAGAAAGTGCACTCATTTGATGGGCTCATGTCTATTAAATTGTCTGTCTAATGGTGTGCCCCAGGGCTCTGTACTTGGTCCCCTCTTATTCACTATTTATATAAATAAGACAATGCGCAACTTCACTTTCATGCTCATACTGTTATTCATTGGTGTGCCTTGTCTCTCACAAAAGCTTTCCAGAACTTGCAAACTGCTTTATATACTGTTCAACAAACGTTGTGGCAATTGAAGCTTATCCTCAATACTCACAAAACTAAAGTTATTTTCTGAAGCAAGAAATAGTTCTCTGAACCTTTCGTCTATTACTACCTGTCAGGGCAATGAGACTAACCTCAAATATCATGGAATTTTTATTGATGGCATCTTTTAAATTGCATATTCAACAACTTAAGTTGGGATTTTATTTTAGGAATAAGGCCCGTTTTTCTTTTGAAGCCAGGAGGAGGCTAGTATCAGCTACATTTATGCCTTTACTAGACTATGGGGATATTTTATATATGAATGCTTCCGCTCAGTGTTTGAGATTAATTGGACACCCTTTACCATGGTGCTTTGAGATTTACTTTAAAACAGCAAAACCCTTACGCACCACTGCACTTTGTATACCAGGGTTGGCTGGCATTCTCTAGTCACTCGTAGGCTCAGTCACTGGTATACTTTTATTTACAAAGCCATTTTGGGTTTACTACCATTTTATTTGGGCATTTTTATTGTTCAGAAATGTGGTAGGTACTCTTCGTTTACAGGACTTTATCCTGCTAACTGTTCCAAATGTCCCAACTGAATTTGGTAATAGGGCTTTTACGTATTCTGCGCCATCGTCTTGGAACACATTACAAAATACTTTTAAACCGGAAGAACTTTTCCTGATTGATGTTTTTAAATCACTGATGAAGGATTTTGAGACTGATTCCCTGACCGGTAAATGTTTTTAATTTGCTGTTTTATGATTTTGTTATATTGTTTTTTACTAGAGTACTTGTAGTTTTGCATGTTGTCTTTCTGTAATTGTGTAATATCTTGGTGCTGCCTATCTTGACCAGGTGGAATGAGAGAAAGATGGAGTTCAGTCAGCGGGCTGGGTGACGACCGATGAGTGTGTGGCGAGGTGCGAGTGGGCGGTCAGGCATGCCCTAATGCAGAAAACATTAGGAGGCACCTACCGGTACACACACTAACAACCAGACCAACACTTTCTCTCTTGGGGTTAGCCGACGTGTGGTGCACTCATACAGCGCCTTCAGAAAGTATTCAGACCCCTTGACTTTATCCACATTGTTAGGGTACAGGCTTATTCTAAAAAGCATTAAATTGTTTTTCCCTCTCTCAATCTACACATAATGACAAAGCATAAACAGGTTTTGCGAAATGTCTAATTTATCAAAAATAAAAATCTAACCTACATAAGTACTCAGACCCTTTTACTCAGTACTTTGTTGAAGCACCTTTTGGCAGCGATTCTAACCTTGAGTCTTCTTGGGTATGATGCTATAAGCTTGGCACACCTGTATTTGGAGAGTTTCTCCCATTCTTATCTGCAGATCCTCTCAAGCTCTGTCAGGTTGGATGGGGGGCATTGTTGCACAGTTATTTCCAGGTCTCTCCAGAGATGTTTGATCAGGTTCAAGTCTGGGCCACTCAAGGACCTTCGTAGACTTGTCCTGAAGCAACTCCTGCGTTGTATAACATGTTGACCAGACCACACACTTGCGTGCACATGTTGATTTTGTCCCCCCACACCAGACTCAATCAGGACACGCAGGTTGAAATATCAAATTCAGGCACCAATTATATTACATTTGGGGACAGGTCAAAAAGCATTAACCTGTTAGGTTAGGGGGCAGCATTTTCACTTTTTGATGAATTGCGTGCCCAAACTTAACTGCCTCCTACTCTGTCCCAGATGCTAATATGTGCATAGTATTATTAGTATTGGATAGAAAACGCTGAAGTTTCTAAAACTGTTTGAATGATGCCTGAGTATAACAGAACTCATATGGCAGGCAAAACCCTGAGAAGAAATCCAAATAGGAAGTGAGAAGTCGAATTTCAAAACAATGCCTATTTAAATCCGATAGTTATGGATGTGCTTGCACTTCCCAGGGCTTCCACTAGATGTCCCCGTCTTTAGATCCTAGTTGTTCTTGTCATGGAGGAAATGGTCGCGCCTCATGAAGATGGATTACTGGGCTGAACACGCTAACAACAAATGGCTAAATGATGGGCTTTATGGAACAAATCAGTCATTTATTGTCAAACTGGGATGCCTGGGAGTGCCTTCTGATGAAGATCAAAAGGTAAGTGAATATTTAGTGTTTTTTCTAACTAATGTTGACTCCAAGATGGCGGAATTGTCTAATTGTTTATATGCAGGTACAGAGCACAGTTCTCAGATTATGCTTTTTCCGTAAAAGTTTTTGGGAAATCTGACACAGCGGTTGCATTAAGGGGAAGACTACCTTTAATCCTGTGAATAACAGTTGTATCTTTTATCAATGTTAATTATGAGTATTTCTGCCAAATCACCAGATGTTTTGGAATCAAAACATTACTGCACGTAACGCGCCAATGTAAACCGATTTTTGGATATAAATATGCACATTATCGAACATACATGAATTGTGTAACATGATGTCCTATGAGTGTCATCTGATGAAGATCAAAGGTTAGTGATTAAATTTATCTATATTTCTGCTTTCTGTGACTCCTATCTTTGGCTGGAAAAATGGCGGTGTGTTGGTTTGACTTGACTATGAGCTAATATAATCATATGTTGTGCTTTCGCTGTAAATAATTTTTGAAATCGGACACCATGGGTAGATTAACAAGATGTTTATCTTTCCTTTGCGGCATTGGACTTGTTAATTAACCTCTTCCCTCTACCCTCTACTTTTTTGAACATTCTGTTAAAAATCGCGCAACATTTCAGCGCCATGCTACTCATGCCAGGAATATAGTATATGCATTTGCTTAGTCTGTGTGGATAGAAAACACTCAGACGTTTATAAAACTGGTTAAATCACTGCTGTGGCTTTACCAGAACGGCATTTACATCGAAAAGCACAGGAAAAACTGATCACTGAAAATGGGAAAATATATCCATGCGCTACTTGAACCCATTGATAAACGTGAACCACAATTAATTGACTGAGGTTGCAGTACCTACAGCTTCCACACGGTGTCTAGAGTCTTGTCATTTGCCTTCGAGTTTTTTCTTGGTCAAACACATGCAAGGCACCGTATTTCTTCAGGTCTAGGACCGGATATTTTGGTTGAGTTTCTAGCCGGACATTTTTCCAGGCGGACAGCTAATGATTTTAACATCGCCTCCTGATGAATTTTATCGCTTATTAACGTTTACTAATACCTAAAGTTGCATTACAAAAGTATTTCGAAGTGTTTTGTGAAAGTTTATCGTCGACTTTTTGAATTAAAAAAAATGATGTTACGTTTTGAAACTATGTTTTTTTCGTTTATCACACAGTCTACATATAACGATATCTAGGCTTTATATGGACAGATTTAATCGAAATAAAGACCCAATAGTGTTTATGGGACATCTAGGAGTGCCAACAAAGAAGATGGTGAAAGGTAATGAATGTTTTCTATTTTATTGTGCGGTTTGTGTAACGCCGAAATGCTAATTATTTTGTTTACGTCCCCTGCGGATCTTTTGTGTTGTAGTGAATTGTTTCATGCTATCAGATAATAGCTTCTCATGCTTTCGCCGAAAAGCATTTTAAAAATCTGACTTGTTGCCTGGATTCACAACGAGTGTAGCTTTAATTCGATACCCTGCATGTGTATTTTAATGAACGTTTGAGTTTTAACTAATACTATTAGCATTTAGCGTAGCGCATTTGCATTTCCAGAGCTCTAGTTGGGACGCAAGCGTCCCGAGTAGAAGCAAGAGGTTAATGTGTGAAAGTTACACATTTCCCAAAAATATTTTTGAATTTCGCGCACTGCCTTTTTCATTGGAATGTTCCGCTAGCGCAACGCTCGACCTAGACAGGTTAAACATTTATGGCAATTTAGCGCGCTTGCTGTTGCTAGCTAATTTGTCCATGGATATAAACTTCAGGTTGTCATTTTACCTGAAATGCACAAGGTCCTTTACTCCGACAATGAATCCACAGATAAAGCGGTAAACCTCCCGTCTTATTCTCCTGGTGGTTGGCAACCAACTTTAAAAAGGTGTATTACCACAACTAACTGGATTCTGGACCTCAGTTCATCTTTCAAATCACCCACGTGGGTATATGCTCCTAAAAACCAATGAGGAGATTTGAGAGAGCGTTGAGCATCACAAACAGAACCAAGTTATATTTCCGCACCTGGCTACTTGAGCAGTGTGGGTCAATGATTGAACAACATGTAAGTGTACATTTATTTAGCAGCACACACACCGTGTCCGGTCTGGTCAGCATGTATGGGTCGTTGCTTGGCATTCAGGCCAAAGATTTTAATCTTGGTTTCATCAGACCAGATAATCTTGTTTCTTATGGAGTCTTGTCATTTGCCTTCGAGTTTTTTCTTGGTCAAACACATGCAGGACACCGTATCTCCTCCGGTCTAGGACCGGATATTTTCGTTGAGTTTCTAGCCGGACATTTTTCCAGACGGACAGCTAATGATCTTTACATCGCCTCCTGATGAATTTTATCGCTTATTAACGTTTACTAATACCTAAAGTTGCATTACAAACGTATTTTGAAGTGTTTTGTGAAAGTTTATCGTCGACTTTTTGAATTTTAAAATTTGACGTTACGTTTTGAAACGATGTTTTTTTCGTTTATCACACAGTCTACATATAACGATATCTAGGCTTTATATGGACCGATTTAATCGAAATAAAGACCCAAATAGTGTTTATGGGACATCTAGGAGTGCCAACAAAGAAGATGGTGAAAGGTAATGAATGTTTTCTATTTTATTGTGCGGTTTGTGTAACGCCGAAATGCTAATTATTTTGTTTACGTCCCCTGTGGGTCTTTTGGGGTGTTGCATGCTATCAGATAATAGCTTCTCATGCTTTCGCCGAAAAGCATTTTAAAAATCTGACTTGTTGCCTGGATTCACAACGAGTGTAGCTTTAATTCGATACCCTGCATGTGTATTTTAATGAACTTTTGAGTTTTAACTAATACTATTAGCATTTAGCGTAGCGCATTTGCATTTCCAGAGCTCTAGTTGGGACGCAAGCGTCCCGAGTAGAAGCAACAGGTTAAGAACAAATTCTTTACAATGAAGGCCTATCCCAGCCAAACCAATTGTGTGCCGCCCTATGGGACAACCAATCACGGCCGGTTGTGATACAGCATGCAATCGAAACAAGGGTCTGTAGTGACACCTTTAGCGCTGAGATGCAGTGCCTTAGTATATGGCTCCCGAGTGGCGCAGTGGTCTAAGTTCTCCAGTAGCATTCGGTGGAGTTTGTTTACACATTTTGGAGTGTGCTCAAGAAATGAGAATATTTGACACTGGAAAGGGGGTTCATTCAAGCCACTTAATTTTATGCTACAGCAACTAGCCTACTTCTCACTTCATAAACACCCTAAGCTAATGACGGATTATGTTCTTTAGCTTTAATGATAACACTAATTATGCAAATGTGCGAGTAGCAAACAAGCTTAACTATGAGAATAGTTTCACTGCAGGGTATCTAAACAGGTTGGTGCAGAAACTGTTCTCAAGGACTTCATTTGAAGTGGGTTAGTATATCTGGCTATCTACTACTGATATATTACAAGTAGAGTGGTGGTCTAAGTTTGTTGGCTACTGGCTAGATCTCCGCTTATCAAATGACACTAAGTCATTTTCACTTGGCATGTTGAAAAGATCTCCTCAAAAGAATCTGAAGACAAGTTTAGCGTTACTAATTGGGTACCTGACAAATGACTGACATGTCCTAACCAAACTGTCAACATTTCAAGATTAATTGTCATACTCAACTGTCTGCTCTCTTTTATGTATAGCCTACTTAAGGCAGTCCCAATTGAATAAACTTGAACACTGCCATTGTAACTTCCAAAAGCTAACCACGCTTCCATTTCAAAAGTAATGGTCACAGGGGTCCTATTTTTAGACGTCGAATTACACATAAAACATAAGTAAAATGCCTCAGAGCTCTCAATGTCTTGGTCCCACTAATCCGGGGCTATCTGATTCAGTGGTGTCCCTGTGGACTGGCCTGGTATAACCAACTGGGGTGTCTCCCTCCCTCAGCCTTGAGAGCCCTCAAGAGTACAGGTGGCACATCATGCCCCAGTGAGAGGCCAGCCCTCTAGAGGCACACCTTATCACTGATTTTATCTATCCTAACCCCCTACCCCCCACAAGGAGGGTAGGGATGCCTGTTGTGGCTAATCGTACAGTGTGAGAATGTGAAAAGATGTGAGCAGGGAGGGCTGAGCAGAATGTTTGGGCTGTTATTTGCATGGGGGGAATCTGATTCACACACAGCTGCCCTTCTCTGAAATGTAAAGTCCCCATATTTGGGGACCCTATTTGATTTTTTCTATTCAATTCAGTCTGGTATGAGAATGGGAGCCCCTATCTGCAAAAGCAGGGTATCTTGGTTATTGATCTGTGCCTTCAAAATCTTGTGTGACTTACTACAATATATGGGAATACGAATATATAAGGGCAGGTCGAGACGATGACCTCATTTCAAGATGGCTGCTATCTACATTTCAGTTAGCGTTGTGAAGCATAAACACGGAATACATTGATAAACACCGAAAGACGGGACTCCACAGATCATGAGGATTTCGACACGACCAACGAAGATTGCTTTCTAGAAGGATTGGATCCACTCTAAGACCTACAAGAAAAATTATTTGCCTTTATATTGCTAATTTAATGTATTTTGTTTTCATAAATTGTCTGTTTTTGTACTTTTAGTTTACATTAGGCCTTTGTAACAAGTCATTTCAATGTTAAATAATTCCAAAGTAGTTACTGTCTGTTTCATATTAGTTCACTGTTCTAAGTTTCATCCTTGTAACTTGAGGCCATTAAACTCTCATGGCCACTTTATTTGTGGTTCTCACCTCTGCCTTTGGAGACAGTGTTACTGTTTACATTGTATGTGTGTGCTTCACACCTTCTGTGTGAGTCACTGTACAGATATAGTTTAGGCTTGTGTTTTTACTTTACAGTAATGTCGTTTTGTAAATTGAGTCAACTGTAATTATGTGTCTTACAACAATATATCCCTTTATTTTATTCAGGATACAGAGGATTTGAATGATGACGTTTGGGAGCCCCCCGGTCAAGGTCTTCAGTCCCCCACTGCGGTGTCAATCATCTGATGGTTCTACATCCACTTTTCATAGACCCCTTGAAAAATAAAAGGACAAATGGTGCCACAAGCCCCTAAAAGAACCGGTTTCCCCAAGTCCAAGGTAAACAAAATCACAAAGACAGCGGAGAGGGGGACCATACGTTGGGTCAGGACTAACATGCCGTTGTGTGTAAAATGGAAGGACACTAGGGAAGTAACTATGCTTACCACACAGCATGAGGTATTCAGTAATGACCATGTCTCAAGGAGGGTGAAAAATGCCAATGGGGCATGACATGGGTGAGGAAGAATGTCCCAGTTCCTGTGAAGGACTACAATGCCAGCATGGGGGTTGTCAACCTATTTGATGCTCTGATAGGCTACTAGCAGGTCCTCCACCAGACCAGGAAGTGGTATAAGACTTTTTTTTACCACTTTGTGGACATTGCAACAGTAAATGTTTTCATTCTCCACAAGCAGATGTCCAAAGCAAAAGGTCAAACCCCTCTCTCCCAGTTGGCCTTCCGAGAGCAGCTGGTGTTGGAAATGGCTGAATTGTGGGCCCAAAGCAACCTAACAACCATCACAAGACCCCCCCACTCAAGGTCAGCATCATTATCCAACACACATGCCAAAAGGAAGAACTGCAAGTTTTGCAAAAAAACACATGGGGAAAGAAGGGGTGAAATACCAGTACGCCTTTTGTTTCCTGGCAGAGGGACTGGTTCAAAGACGAACACGACAGGCACAAGCTATGGTGAAAGTGAAAGCTAATCTACACCTGGAATGTAAAACTAACACAAATGCCATTTGTAAATAGTTCAGCTTATTTCTATTTTTGTGAAGGACACGTGTAACCAAGTGTGTGTTCGATAAGACTTAAAAAAATATATATATATAGCATTTCTATTGTTTTTGTTGGATATGCCTAGGCTAATTGGATACTGGATATGCCTAGGCCAAACAGGATATGCCTAGGCCAAACAGGATATGCCTAGGCCAAACAGGATATGCCTAGGCCAAACATTCAGGCACTTTGTGGTGGTGTCGTCGGACAGATATATGCCACTTTGGAGAGGTTTAGGGACACTTGGACACGTCCCGTGAACACACCTGACACCACTTACTAAAACATCTGCCCATTTCAAGTTGTTAGGTCTATCAATCCCTTTTTTTTCTGATATTGTTCACGTTGTGGAAGCCGTCTGATGCGTTTCCAGGTCTAGTCGTTAAAATGTACTTATTGCTTTTCAATGAAAGATGACTTTTTCTTTTTTTAATGTTTGTGTGTGCTTGATCTTGTGTATTCTGAACTATGTAACTCCTGTTTTCTGAGCATTTCCTCATAATCGCCTAGATTTCTTCTTTCCAAATAAACCCAGTTTTTCATTGTCAGAATCAAGTAATTACACATGAATAGCAGTTACTTTTGGGTATGTCTATTTAGGCGGAAATCTAAATTTTGCCATTACATTTAAGAGGTTAATGGACTTTCAGTTGTCTACAGCAGGGAGGGGTAAAACAGGAAGGAGTTCTGTTTATGCAATCTGCTCTCCGCTTTAAACATGTGGGCTTAATATCTCCCGAACAAAATCACTGTCCAACTCCGAGGCCTTTCCCTGGTCAAGAGTGGGGCCGAGTACTCTGGGGAATACAAAAGGTCGTCAGTAATATATTCAGCAGAACTTGACTCCCAGGGAATGGCGGCACCTTGCCTTCCTCTTTGGCACTCCTCGTCTGACTGGCTGCCCACCGGCAGAGGGACCTGCTGCAGCTCCCCCTAACCACTCACCCCTGGGGCTTTTGGGCTGGCCCGTAGCAGGCCTGGGGGCGGCAGCCATGCATGTGGCCTTGACACTGGCGTGTGGGAATAAGGGGGAGGGGGGGCTTTAACTTCCTGTCAGGGATGTCTGGCTCAGCAGAAAGAAATGACAGAGAGCCAGGGGAAGAGCGAGAGAGAGACGAAGTTAAGAGGAAAGACGTGGGGAGAGAAGAAGTTCAGCTTTGGAGGTTATCTTTTTCTGTCTGGAGTCCGTGGCATTGAGGGAATGTTTGGTATGGTAGAAAGAATGGCTCAATTCATTCATTTGTTCCTCCATAAATTCGGTCTGAAACAATCCCCCAAACTGTACTGAAGTCTGTGTGTGCCATTTTTCCTGGAAGAGTCTTGTTTGCAAATCATCCAGAATGATGTGCTTAGAGTGCATTTACAGGTTATACGTAAATAACAAATAAAAAACGGATTGGGTCATACTAAAAATGTATCCCAAGTTTGCTCCAGCACATTTTTTTTATGTTGAGATGACTAATCACATTTTATTAGTCACATGTTTAGCAGATGTCCTCAGGTGTAGCAAAATGCTTGTGTTTCATCTAACAAATTCACAAAAATATACAAATCTAAGTAAAGGAATGGAATTAAGAATATATAAATATATGGACGAGCAATGTCAGAGCGGCCTAGACTAAGATACAGTAGAATAGAATTCTATTACTAGCCTCTGCTTTAAAACAGACTATTGAGCAATTCAATTGGCACCAAATACCATGTTCAAAGTTGGTCTTACTATAAGTTTAACAGTTTCCATGGTGAACAGTTAAAACACAAAACCTATCCTTCCATTAAGAAGAATTAATGACAGGATTCCCGGGCCTCCCAGAGAGCTAAATCATTCAGAGAGACCACCAACCCAACCATGCTGAAAGTATTCAGTCAGTGGCTGTGACTGGGTGAGAGGTGGTGCAGGGGCTACCAATGCACAGTTAAACCCACCTGAAGGCTTCAGCTTTTAAGACGCCAGCCAAACTGAAGCAAAATCGGCTAGCCGAACAAGCGTGCTTGTTTGTTCATATTGAGATGCCATAGCCAGTATACGCTCCCCACAAAAGTTAAAATGAAACTAAAAGTACGCAAGAAAGCTGTCATTAATTAACATTTTTGCAGAGGAGATCTTAGTCTAACAGCACCAACCATCTAAGATGTTTGGTGCAGTTATTTTTCAATTAAAAAAATGTGCATTTGAAAACAAGGTATTTCTCATTGAATGAGACGATTGAAGAATCCCTACTGTTGCCCAATCACCAACGAAGGGGCGTAGACTTCGGCTCCGAACTTCAGCTTGTATTTAGAGAAATGTGTCCCCGAACAGCCAAAGTCCAAAACATCACAAAACACTAATTAATATATACAAACTCTTCCGAACTGTTTCAGATTGGAAGCATGCGGATGGATGCCTTTAACCTATTGGTTTTATGACACGCTCCCTCAGGGCAAATGATTTCTGACTGTATTTCCTGAGGCCCTTCCGACAGAACACAAAACTCGCCTTAGGGGCGAGGTGTAGGGGCAACTTCATCCCACTCCTGCGGTAGGACTCAAGTCATGAATGGTGGCTCCTTTTCTACCTCTGCACTGATAGCCCTGGACAGGACAGCGCGAGCCCTTGTTGTCTTTAGCTGTATTGCCTTCATCTACACTGAGTGTACATTAGGAACACCAGCTCTTTCCATGATTTAGGCTGACCAGGTGAAAGCTATGATCCCTTACTGATGCCACTTGAATCAGTGTAGATGAGAGGACACAGGTTAAAGAAGGGTATGAAAGCCTTGAGACATGGATTGTGTATTTGTGCCATTCAGAGGGTGAATGGACAAGACTTGATTTAAGTGCCTTTGAAAGGGGTATGGTAGTAGGTGCCAGGTGCACAGGTTTGAGTGTCAAGAACTGCAGCGCTGCTGGGTTTTTCATACTAAACAGTTTCCTGTGTGTTCCAAGAATGTTCCACCACCCAAAGGACATCCAGCCAACTTGACACAACTATGGCAAGCATTGGAGTCAACATGGATAGTGTGTCAACATCCCTGTGGAACGCTATCAACACCTTGTGGTGTTCATGCCCTGACGAATTGAGGCTGTTCTGACAGCGGGGGGAGGCTCAATTTGAGAAAGTTCCTAATGTTTTGTACACCGAGTGTATATGATTATACTATCATTTCAAATCATTGCCTAGGAAGGACCTACTTTACACTAATCTAGTGAGATGCTACCCTGACTAATGTCTTTAAATCTCCTCTAGGCTATCTTGAGATGAATTATCCTTCAGACACTAACACTTAAGCACTACACTGAATCGCAGCTGTGACTGTGCCATGGTTTGAATAAGAGGATGAGGACTGAGAGAAAAGGCCACCTAATGAATGGACAGAGGGAAATACCCTCTACTTCTGTCATAACTAGATGATGCTACTGGATAAAAAAAATGGGGCATCTAGAAATACAGATTTGACAAAAGCTGCCTCGCAGGAGCCATACAAAGGTGAGCAGAGTGAATAATACAATCTAATCAGCTGTGGCCAATCTTTAAACACGTTCTGCTCAGAAGAAAGGAACTGTGACACACAAGCAAGGCTTGGGGGCTGGCTAGGCTTCACTTCAGATAGAAGCAGCAACTCAAATCTTCACCACTACTAGAGGTAGACAGATGGGTGAAGAGGGGGGGGGGTTGCTTGTTTTCCAGGCACACGAGGCCAGCACAGCCCTCCCGCTAACCTCGGAGGAGAGGAGAGGCAGAGGAGCAAAGGGAGGCCTGGGGGAGAGGGGCATGATGACAGAACCATGTGAAGCTTCTTCCACTGACAGGAGCAACAACCGCCACATAACTAAACAAAATGGCAGTGATGATAAGTGGTCAGATGTGATGATCCACACAGACAGTGTCCATAGCATTCATACAAGGACTCAGTTGAGAGTCTTAAAACTGTCTTTATAGAACCATTTAAGTCCTGATTAAGTCAGAGTAGTAGTTTGAACGTGCAACTGAAACCAGTAGGAGTAAAGATGCAGATTTCTGGACAGGGCTGCGCTCAGAGTTTCTTGCCTTGGTAAATCGCGCGGTTAAGACACAGATGCCCTTTGCAACCATATACCTATGTGAGAGTGGATTCTCAGCCCTCACCAGCATGAAAACTAAATACAGGCACAGACTGTGTGGAAAATGATTTAAGACAGACTCTCCAATACAACCCAACATTGCAGAGTTATGTGCATCCTTTCACGCACACCATTCTCATTAACCTGTGGTGAGTTATTCACAATTTTTGATGAACAAATAAGGTTTGATGTAAGATGCTTAAAGAGCAATGGCAAAAAAACATTTGAGAGTGCTCTGACCCTGGTGCTAGAGGAGGCACGCAGCTGGAGGTTGAATGTTCGAAGGTGTACAGGACTAGAAAAAGTTTTGGAACCACTGCTCTACACCATAAAAATGGGGAGGGGGCGCTGCTAAACAATGCTAATTTTCACAGAAAAAAACAACATGGAACTGTTTACAAGGGTCCCTAGTGTTCACTCTGTCAAGAGGGAAACAATGTATCTGTTTCCTCTTGGTTTCCCCTCAACTCTCCATCTTTGCATTTTAAGTTTAGTTTCTCGAGCGTGGCCCCTAGGGATCGACGGTGTATGCTTGTTAGGATCCTGTAGTTGCATCTATTTTTACATTTTAGTAATTTAGCAGACGTTCTTATCCGGGGCGACTTACAGTAGTTAGTGAGTGCATACATTTTCATACGGGTCCCCTGTGGGAATCGAACCCACAATCCTATGCTCTACCAACTGAGCCACACGGGACATATGGGGCTAAGATCTGAAACTGTTTTTTTTGAGTCATGTTTCTTTTTTGTTTTAAATACTGACACCACAGATCTTAAAATCTGATCTCCCATACATCTTGCCGAAACTCAGTTTCTCTCCAGTCTAAAGATGGATGAACTGGCACAATATCATACAAATATTAGGTAGTAGAGATCACTCCCAAAGTACTGTATGCAATTTTCCTACACTTGTGCTAGGTGGATTCAGAAATTTCATGGTCATAATCCTTCAAATGATCTTTAACTCTGGCAGTGCCTTGGATTTTGTCGTCAAATAAATATATATTTTTGCAAAAACTGTTTAACAGTAGGGCATCAAAGAAAGCTGAACTCAACACTGGTACCATTGCTAAAAGCGTTTGTTCAAAAGAACCCCACCACACTTCATACCCGACCACTTCATGAAGTTAACGCAACTATACAAGCCAGTCGAATAAAGTACCTCAACAACCACAAGAAAGGGCAGGCTATGGTGGAAGCCACAATAGTTAAAAACATCTGTTCCGCCCGACAAACCCGGGACCTCTTATCTGTTGGCTGAGTGACCCAACTGACTTTAGAAGCTGCCATCTTAGGTTAGAGACTTCGCGGAAGGTGGGGTAGTATTTCATGGGATGCTCTATTATCTGTGAACACGTAGCTAGCCTGGTCGTTCAATAAAATTTTGTTTTTTCTATGTACACTGTTTTTTTAAATAACAGTTCGTTTTCGTTCTGTAATGAAAGGTTGAAAGTAGTCACGTCTGTAGTTGCTGGCGACCCATTATGCTGGTTGACTGATTACAAAAGAATGGAGAGAAGACCGACGCGTTCGGGAAAATAATGGTAATCTCGCACTTAGAAATACAGCCAGGAACTATACAGCGGCAGGTGCTTTTTAATCGAAAATACATGGATGAACCGATGGTAACAAGTGAAGTTATTCCAAGTTCACCCAGATCCAATGTTTATGATAAACAAGCCCCCTTAAACGTTAAAATGCGGAAACGCACTAAAACTGCAACCATCGCTTGCTGTTGATCAAAGTGGCACCGCAGGAAAATGTTAGTGCAGGTTTTTTTTCGACGAGTAACAACCGCCATCAATGTAGTCCACTGGCACAGGATTAGCCTTTGGGCTAGCAGCAAGACAACGAGGGCGATGATACAGTGCTCGAATGTTGGCTACAGGCTCAACTTCTCCACTCAACAATGGGGCCACTTCCAACTAGCTAGCAGCAAGCTAATTAAGGCCATCACACAGCTGACGGCAACGCAGAGCTCGCCTAGTTATTCCCTACTAAAATATAATAATCCCGAACCATATAAAATGAATATAGTCCATGTACTTTAACAATGATATATAGATATAAAGGGAGAGTAAAAAACATGGCCAAACAGGGATGACCGTCTGGCCTCAAGCAACCCTCTGTCCATATTCATCGTCCAATAAAACAACAGACAGGCTACTTTTTTTATCTCGTCATTAGCAAGTTAAATACCATGTGAATGAACTCAATTTAAGAAATTCAAATTGGACTTCTGTCTGGACTTATGTATCAAAATCCAGCTGTGTGGTATGCCGTATTTAAAATAAAATAAATAGTTTTCATAGCTAGTGTGCACCCAGGGAATATCCCTTGCGCTAGCAACCTACAGTATTAAATAATTCAGCTCGGCCACCGACTCACCTCTAACTACATTTGAGCCACCTCGTGTCTCACTAGCTGAACACACAATTAGCTAGCTAACCAAAGCTAACGAACACTCACCCTTGCCTATTGTATTATAAATAAATAAAACCAATTCAAAATGTTTCCAAATTCAACAAGTTGTTCACATTGTCTGCTTAACGAGATCTCATCGTGTTGGCTAGATAATATTCTTCACCTAGTGAAAAAAAACTATGGTGCTCTCAGCGGAAGGCGAGTTAAACTTGCTAACTGTAGTTAGTGTTTCAGCATGGTAGTTTACGGACCTGCAGTAACTTGTGTTGGGAAATTATTGTATCCCATTCACTTTCCAGAATAAACTGCGTTTACAGTAATTCGCTGAATAGACCAAAAGTCAGTTTCCAAACAAACTTGCATGGTAGATCAAAAGTCGATTGTAAGTGGGAAAACCCGTTCTATAACATTACATGGGTTACTTACAGGTAAGAGTAACACACAACTAATTTACCATGTGAACAAATGGGATATAGAGCGACTACGGAATTCAACCATTCAAATCATTGCTCGCTTACCCAACAAGCTTGGTCAATTCAGGGTTTCTCAAATGAACTCCCGTTAGTATCTCCAGTACAATCCTTTCTGGTCCGTTAATAAATTACGAAATTCAAGTTATTTTATAATGTTCGGCGTGTCGGTATCCCGTCTTCACCGGCTCGTTTTCTCCTTTGTGTTAATTTCACTAAATTCGAGTTTAATCCGATCGATCCCGGCAGTCGCGTACTCGAGTCGTCTCTTCCAGATACTCTCTCACCTTCTACGGGCAGGGGGCGCGTTCATGGCTCCAATGGATAAACATGCGTGCGCGTGAATGACCCTGCTGGGCTGTGACGAATGTGCGCTTTATTTTCAGTTCTTGTAACATAGTAGATGCGATTAAAGCTGCACCTTTTCATTTCTTATTTTGGCGTAGGGTTATGGGAGTTATTCATACATGCAGTGTGGACATCAAGTTGATTTTAAATTGCTCCAATTGATTCTCAAATTATAAACTGGAACTTGGCATGGGATAATGACGTCTATAAATTATCAACCTCAAATGATATGGTATTCTAAAAGCTCATCATACGGGTTCAAAACGAGTTCAAAACATGTTCCCAATTGCAATGGAACTGTATCAACTGAAATGAGTGGATGGTTTTATTTGTTTGGAGCATCAGTTCGTCCCCGATAATGACTTTCATAATAATTCCACGTGAACTGCAGATTAATAATTATGATTATTAGAGATGGACATCATGCAAGTTCACGATTCAAATTGACATAATACTTGCTCTTCTACCGAGCCTGAGAGCCTATTCTACCTGGTCCATTGGGCACGCACAGGGCCAACCTGAGGATTTCAGAGTAGTTCGAGTCCTTGCATTTTGCGAAGTTAAAAGCTAAACATGTGCAACCATTTTCTATAGAAATATACCAAAATGAAGAAATATGTATTCCACACTTGTGTGAAGGTCTCATCCTTGATGAACACTACAGAGGAATCATCGGGCAAGTTACCCGCAAGTCCTTTGCGCGGTCATTCATTTGCTTAGCATAACAACCTGCCCCACAGGAGTACTGTATTTAAAGGCGCAAGCATCCACTTTCTCTATGCCCAAATAAATGTCCTCTCAAATCGACTGGATACATTTTTGTGTTTACATGTGTATGTGGTGATGAATATAAGCTTGTAAATATTCCAATGGATCACTTATACATTTTGCAGTATTCGGAACATTATTTAATAGAGCATGTCTTTAAAAATATAAATGTCCTTCGCGTTTGTGGGTTTAATTTGCATGAGAGAAGGCTATCGTGAAGGTCACACTACTTGAATTGCATTCACGAAAATCAAACTTACATTTTTGAAACAGTTAATACAATTCATGCAGTAGGCATACTACTACCGTTTCAGAGGGTTCACTAATCTGTTCAACTCAAGCTTTTCCGTTTTCACATTTCCTTTCTTTACTGCTTTCAAAAGTAGGTCATGAGAATTGTAAGGATTTGATCATGTGATCTCACCTATAACATCATAAGCTGTTGCTGTGCGTGACTACCATCAAAAAACAATTTCAGGTTACATCCTAATGTTAAGGGATGTAATGGGGATGATGAGTAAAGAATATATCTCATGAAATATATCTGACTGCAATGCACCCCCACCCAACATTGATTTTTGATTTGCTGTTGGCCTATTTGACAAACCTTGCGCACTGGGCCAGTTTCCCAAAAGCATATTAAGAATAAATTGATTGTTTGAACTATAGGATCATATGGTTCTAAGGATGAACTTAGCCTTAGAATGCTTTTGGGAAACCAGGCCCAGAGCAGTGTTTCTTTTATAATAGACTAAAGCACACAAATAAGGTGAAATAAGGTGCATATCCAGTAAGTTATGTGGAATTATTTCATAAAGACATAGGAGACCTAGAAATTAAATCACACTTTCAATTGAATATCACCTGTAAAGTATCAAGGCCTACCTGAAACACATGTAACACAGAGCAAAGTGTGTTAAAAAGCCAGTTGAATTGGTACTGGGTGCATATGCCCCTTTAACCTTAGTGTTCATATTTTAATGCGTAAATCATAGTCCACAGACATACAGTAGCTTCGCAGCTCTGCACCATCTGAGGATGCAAAGCCCAAACGTGCTCTTCCCCACAATTCCCAACCAACTCGGCTACAGTATGCATCCTCTATTCATTTGAATGTGTTGACATTTGGAGAAATTGCTTGCGCCTTGCTGAAATATTCAGAAAGTATGAAAGCCAACAGTCCAATATTCTAGAACACTGCTGTGTGTAGGGGTACCCATTTTGGACTATGATAAATACATGGAAAGGGTGCAGTGATCATTTCAGAACCAAGCGTTTCCCAAACTCAGTCCTGGGGACCCCAAGGGGTGCACATTTATTTTTTTTGCCATAAAACTACACAGCTGATTAAAATGATTAAAGCGTGATTATTAGTTGATTATTTGAATAAGTTGTGTAGTGTGCTATGAGGAAAAAACAAAAGGTTCACCCCTTTGGTTATGAGGATGCTGCATAATCTTACAGGAATTCCAAAACTCCAGGCAGCTCTGAGGACACACATGCTTCACTTTATAAATTGATAAATCAAGAGATACAATACAGTATGGATCCATATATAATCGTTTCATTCATATACCAACACAGACACTCAGAAAAGTACTATAGGGAGATGCAAAATATCAACTCTAAAAAGGAAATGACAAAATGTAAGTTTAAACATTGCACATTTCTTCCACATAAATTTATATTTCATTTTATATATTTTTTATTATTTGCGATAGCATTTTTTTTATTTTTAAGAAAAACCAACACAGCAAACGGGGGGGGGGTCACAGACACTCCAGGTTCGGCTTTCCCCGCGCCGCTCTTACAACAGACGCGATGTTCACCATAATATCTACTAACAGAACGCACTGCCAAAGAAAGCAAGGCTTTACACAGCCACTCACACACCTACAGGAAAACGCTGCTCTGCACTGATGCTCCACAGCGGACTGCTTGGAAAACAAAATCCTGAAGAGAAAATATGTATGCATGCAGACTTGTATGTATAAATAGACAACTGTGTGTGCGCATGTAGGTACACATGTATGCATTTAGGAATGCATGTACTTTCTTAATATACGTGTATACATACACACACACATTTAGAGCAGGGGTTCTCAATCCTGGTTCTGGTGATCCAGAGGAGTGTACAGTTCTGTTTTTTCCATAACACTGCACACCTGAGTGAAATGACCAACTCATCATCAGGCTTCGATAATTAGAGTCAGGTGTGTAAGTTCAAAAAGAAAACATGTGCACCCCTTTGGGTCCCCAGGACCAGGATTGAGAACCAGTGATTTAGAGAATGTCTGAATGTCTGCAACACGTGTTTGAATGTAAAACAAACAAAAAAAGTGCTGTGTATGTGCTGTGCATGTATAAGACTATGCATATGTAGTTAGTGGAATGATTCCTTTGCAACCTGATTATGTTTTTCTATTGTTTTTCTGCTGTCCCAATCTTTTTGTTAAGGCAAACAGCTGAGATCCCTTTCCAGAGTAGAGGTGATCAAATTCTGGGGTTTGTGGTTATTGAACACAGGTAAACAACATTTTGGCATTAAAATAGATAAGATGCAGAATATTGAGCCAAAGTTTCTATACACAGTCATAGCAGATCTAGGGCACAGAGAGATAGCGAGGGGAGGGGGAGGCAGATGGCAGGACAAACTATAAGTAAAATGGTGTCCAAGTAGGTTTTTTAGCAATACTGTTGCAGTTTCAAGCTCTATTCGTAAAGTCTAGATTTTTCCAGGAAATTCAAAGAATTCTAGCTCGGTCAACATACACCAAAGCAAGAAAGGATTACTATATATATATATACAGAATGTGAGTGATAAATACAGAATTAAAACAGCCCTGTTTTTTCTCCTTTTAGCTTCTTCACTTCAGACATGGCCGCTGCTCGACACAACTCTATGTTTCTTTTTCTCTTTTATTTCAAACTTCTGCGTTAACCACACGTTCCCAAAGCTTTCTTTCTCCCACATGAAACCAATTCAAATACTAATTGATGACCAAGCTTGTAGTGTTCGATACAATTCAGCTTTAAGTCAAAACGTCAAAAAGACATGATCCACAACTGGCTCACAGATGTACAGATAGATACGAGTCCCTATCCTAAAGCATCCTGCCTGTTTGATGTACAGATAGATACGAGTCCCTATCCTAAAGCATCCTGCCTGTTTGATGTACAGATAGATATGAGACCCTATCCTAAAGCATCCTGCCTGTTTGATGTACAGATAGATATGAGACCCTATCCTAAAGTATCCTGCCACAATACTAACAGTAAACCCTACCATTCTACAACCCAGACAGGCTCCAATGCAGGACAAGCATTTTTGCCCCAGGACCGGGGGTACTTTAACGTGTTTTGCTTGGTATATTTTGACTGACAGTCATGGAGTATACAATTAGACTCTCCTGTGGCAAGGCTGTGTAGAGGGAGGGGTTAAGAAAATGTTAGTGAGCCCGACCAGTCCAGAAGAAACGCAAGGGGCAGGATGGGTGGTTGGGGGAGGGGGTATGAGACAGAGGGGCAGGGTGTTCAGCAGCATCCCCCTCCAGCCTGTTGGCCCCCCTGGCTACCGGAGAGTGTGGAGTTGGTGGCAGCGTGCTGGGGCCCAATCTTAATGCCGTTAGCCTGCCGAGACAAAACCAGAACATGCAAACGGTTAGTCAGGAAAATGGAACGTGATGATGGTCAGGTGTGGTTTGACGATTTAGAGTTTGAGTGTTTGTGTTTTTCTGGCGTGGATGAAATGGATATAACAAGAAATATCAATGGTGACAAATTCTCTTTGGCTCACAGTCACATGCACACTCTTTTGTAAGCATCACTCCCACACACACCAGCAAGTGGCACTTTCATGCATTGCCCCACTTTCATCTCTCCAGTCCTTTATTGGCTGAAGAGAACGCAGTGGCTAAAAGGCATCACTCCAATATGAGCCTGTGCTGCTGTGGCTTTAAGCAGTAGTAGCTATTAAGTCAACTCAATCGTTCTAAATCACATTTATAGTGTTCAGGGAAGAGGAGGAGGGTGGAGAAGGGGGGGGGGGGGGAGGAGGGTGGAGAAGGGGGGGGGGGGGTTCTCACGACGCCTGCCAGCAAGCGACGGGAATTCTGACCAGGGCTTCCCCCCTCGTCAGTCAGCTGATGCGGTTTGGACCGTGTCCCTGGCCTCACTTTCCCCCACCCCCTTTCCCCCTTATTTTACCCTTTACTACCTCTCAAAGAAGGCATACCAAACGGCTGCTCAGGGACTCGCCTCCTTCACGCTGGCTGTAACCTTGTGGGATGTGCGGAATTTATGCACTGGCCAGCAGCCAGGGCTAGCGGAGAGAGGGAAGGAGAGGGAAGGGAAAAACAGTGGAAGTTTTGCTCGGCTCTGCAGACTGGAACCTGCTCTGCTTCTTCTTGTCTTTCTTTAGAGGAGAGAGATGGGGTGTGGGCCGCTACAAATAAGCTGATGTGGAGGGGCTGAAAATATGAATATGGGTGCAGTGTCTCCTAGGAGCATGTGACTTCGTAACAGAGTAAGCTAACACAATGACTTTCTGGCCTTCAAATGGGCCTTTTTTTCCCCAATAGGATTTATCCAACGTCTGCTCTGTCAAGGTTTTATACTCTTCACTTTGTTTATGACGTGGGCTTAGGGCACAACGAAGGGAGCAAGGGCATTTGACCACTTGGCCATATCTCAGTTGATGACTTAAATCTAAGAAGTCAAGCCATGTCAAGAAGATGGTCTTTGTCAAAGCTGCGGTGTACAAAATGGACACAAAATGTGTCTCTCCCATGTCAAATGACCTCATTGTTGATGTCGAAGACACCCTCCTGGATCTTCTCGTAGATCTCCTTCGCTGTGTTGATGAATGCCTGAAAAGAGAGAGTGCCTAGTTAGTATAGGATCAGAGCTGAAATCCACAGCATCTAGATGTGACCGTTGTAATAACTGATAAACTCCCCTGCAAGATATCAAGCCTTGGACCAGTCAAACCATATACGTGGTTCTCGTTAACTGAATAAGTTCTAAAAGAGTGTGATTTACAGGAGTTTAGCCTCTGGCTTGTTGCCACAGATAATACATCTTCGTCACTCCGCTGTACAAACAACGCAAGCAGACGTATAAAGAGAGGCTTAGTTTTAGCCTGAATGTACAGCATGGTAGGCCTTATATAATCATTAAGTACACCTCAAAAGCGAGACTAGTCCAGGGTGCCCATCTATAGTAAATACTGCCTGTAATTCAGCTTTTTACAACAGAGGGAGGCCTACTTTAGAATCTGAAAGTAAATGTGCACCTCAGTATAGCTCAAGAGGCTCTGGCCTGATCTGGTCCCCTCTAACCTCCCTGCCTCTTCACACATGAAATTGTTTAACAGCAACAGATGGGTTTCCCTCAGCCTGAGGCAGAGCTCCCCCACCTGACCATGGAGGCCCAGGGCATAACCCAGGGACCCAGCATTATCCTCAACACATTACTCTCCATATAGTGCATTCGATAGTAGCATGGGAGCCTGATTGACATTCGGCTGTCACTTAGGATAGGAGAGCAGAGGGGAGGCTATGAATGTAGGCGATGTACACGTCACTGAGGGAGAGGAGAGGTATCGGAAGGATTCAGGAGACACTAATGAGACAAATGAATCATATCAGGGGTTTCTGCTGGGGGGAGGGGTTATATAAACCAGTCTCCTCCTGCCTTAAATCCTCAGAGAGCCTGGCTACCCAGCACACTGAAGAACAGATGTGTATGTGTGCGTTGGAGTGTTTGAGAGGTGGGTATATTAATAGGCAAACGTGTCAGTTCAAACAAACAAATGCACACACAATTTAGTGTGAGCAGGAGGTACCTCTTCTACATTGGATGCGGTCTTGGCGGAGGTCTCCATGAAGATAAGGCCGTGCTCTCTGGCGAAGGCCTCTCCCTCCTCCTTCTTCACCTCTCTCCTGGACTCCAGGTCACTTTGGGGAAAACGCCACACACATTCAGTATTTCACACACATTACCATAGACCTGTTATGCTAGTATGGTCTTGTGTCTCTCTGTTTTATTGCAAATGTTACTTCATTCTGTTACGTTTTCCAGTTAGGAGATATGTCATTAACTAGAGGAGACACGAGCACACAGGGAGCAGGGCTGTGACCTGGGTGGGTGTATCTCAATTGTCAAAAATGGCTTCCTCACACTTTTTCCTTTCCTTAATTTTTTATTTTTTTTATTTTACCTTTATTTAACCAGGTAGGCTAGTTGAGAACAAGTTCTCATTTGCAACTGCGACCTGGCCAAGATAAAGCATAGCAGTGTGAACAGACAACACAGAGTTACACATGGAGTAAACAATTAACAAGTCAATAACACAGTAGAAAAAAAAAAAAGAAAAAAAAATGGGCAGTCTATATACAATGTGTGCAAAAGGCATGAGGAGGTAGGCGAATAATACAATTTTGCAGATTAACACTAGGGTGATAAATGATCAGATGGTCATGTACAGGTAGAGATATTGGTGTGCAAAAGAGCAGAAAAGTAAATAAATAAAAAAAACAGTATAAAAACAGTATGGGAATGAGGTAGGTGAAAATGGGTGGGCTATTTACCAATAGACTATGTACAGCTGCAGCAATCGGTTAGCTGCTCGGATAGCTGATGTTTGAAGTTGGTGAGGGAGATAAAAGTCTCCAACTTCAGCGATTTTTGCAGTTCGTTCCAGTCACAGGCAGCAGAGTACTGGAACGAAAGGCGGCCAAATGAGGTGTTGGCTTTAGGGATGATCAGTGAGATACACCTGCTGGAGCGTGTGCTACGGATGGGTGTTGCCATCGTGACCAGTGAACTGAGATAAGGCGGAGCTTTACCTAGCATGGACTTGTAGATGACCTGGAGCCAGTGGGTCTGGCGACGAATATGTAGCGAGGGCCAGCCGACTAGAGCATACAAGTCGCAGTGGTGGGTGGTATAAGGTGCTTTGGTGACAAAACGGATGGCACTATGATAGACTGCATCCAGTTTGCTGAGTAGAGTGTTGGAAGCCATTTTGTAGATGACATCACGAAATCGAGGATCGGTAGGATAGTCAGTTTTACTAGGGTAAGCTTGGCGGCGTGAGTGAAGGAGGCTTTGTTGCGGAATAGAAAGCCGACTCTTGATTTGATTTTCGATTGGAGATGTTTGATGTGAGTCTGGAAGGAGAGTTTGCAGTCTAGCCAGACACCTAGGTACTTATAGATGTCCACATATTCAAGGTCGGAACCATCCAGGGTGGTGATGCTAGTCGGGCATGCGGGTGCAGGCAGCGATCGGTTGAAAAGCATGCATTTGGTTTTACTCGCGTTTAAGAGCAGTTGGAGGCCACGGAAGGAGTGCTGTATGGCATTGAAGCTCGTTTGAGGTTAGATAGCACAGTGTCCAATGACGGGCCGAAAGTATATAGAATGGTGTCGTCTGCGTAGAGGTGGATCAGGGAATCGCCCGCAGCAAGAGCAACATCATTGATATATACAGAGAAAAGAGTCGGCCCGAGAATTGAACCCTGTGGCACCCCATAGAGACTGCCAGAGGACCGGACAGCATGCCCTCCGATTTGACACACTGAACTCTGTCTGCAAAGTAATTGGTGAAACAGGCAAGGCAGTCATCCGAGAAACCGAGGCTATTGAGTCTGCCGATAAGAATATGGTGATTGACAGAGTCGAAAGCCTTGGCGAGGTCGATGAAGACGGCTGCACAGTACTGTCTTTTATCGATGGCGGTTATGATATTGTTTAGTACCTTGAGCGTGGCTGAGGTGCACCCGTGACCGGCTCGGAAACCAGATTGCACAGCGGAGAAGGTACGGTGGGATTCGAGATGGTCAGTGACCTGTTTGTTGACTTGGCTTTCGAAGACCTTAGATAGGCAGGGCAGGATGGATATAGGTCTATAGCAGTTTGGGTCCAGGGTGTCTCCCCCTTTGAAGAGGGGGATGACTGCGGCAGCTTTCAATCCTTGGGGATCTCAGACGATATGAAAGAGAGGTTGAACAGGCTGGTAATAGGGGTTGCGACAATGGCGGCAGATAGTTTCAGAAATAGAGGGTCCAGATTGTCAAGCCCAGCTGATTTGTACGGGTCTAGGTTTTGCAGCTCTTTCAGAACATCTGCTATCTGGATTTGGGTAAAGGAGAACCTGGAGAGGCTTGGGCGAGGAGCTGCGGGGGGGGGCGAAGCTGTTGGCCGAGGTTGGAGTAGCCAGGCGGAAGGCATGGCCGGCCGTTGAGAAGTGCTTATTGAAGCTTTCGATAATCGTGGATTTATCGGTGGAGACCGTGTTACCTAGCCTCAGTGCAGTGGGCAGCTGGGAGGAGGTGCTCTTGTTCTCCATGGACTTCACAGTGTCCCAGAACTTTTTGGAGTTGGAGCTACAGGATGCAAACTTCTGCCTGAAGAAGCTGGCCTTAGCTTTCCTGACTGACTGTGTGTATTGGTTCCTGACTTCCCTGAACAGTTGCATATCACAGGGGCTATTCGATGCTATTGCAGTCCGCCACAGGATGTTTTTGTGCTGGTCGAGGCAGTCAGGTCTGGAGTGAACCAAGGGCTGTATCTGTTCTTGGTTCTGCATTTTTTGAACGGAGCATGCTTATCTAAAATGGTGAGGAAGTTACTTTTAAAGAATGACCAGGCATCCTCAACTGACGGGATGAGGTCAATGTCCTTCCAGGATACCCGGGCCAGGTCGATTAGAAAGGCCTGCTCACAGAAGTGTTTTAGGGAGCGTTTGACAGTGATGAGGGGTGGTCGTTTGACTGCGGCTCCGTGGCGGATACAGGCAATGAGGCAGTGATCGCTGAGATCCTGGTTGAAGACAGCGGAGGTGTATTTGGAGGGCCAGTTGGTCAGGATGACGTCTATGAGGGTGCCCTTGTTTACAGAGTTAGGGTTGTACCTGGTGGGTTCCTTGATGATTTGAGTGAGATTGAGGGCATCTAGCTTACATTGTAGGACTGCCGGGGTGTTAAGCATATCCCAGTTTAGGTCACCTAACAGAACAAACTCTGAAGCTAGATGGGGGGCGATCAATTCACAAATGGTGTCCAGGGCACAGCTGGGAGCTGAGGGTGGCCGGTAGCAGGCGGCAACAGTGAGAGACTTATTTCTGGAGAGGGTAATTTTCAAAATTAGTAGTTCGAACTGTTTGGGTATGGACCTGGAAACTATGACATTACTTTGCAGGCTCTCTCTGCAGTAGACTGCAACTCCGCCCCCTTTGGTAGTTCTATCTTGACGGAAGATGTTATAGTTGGGTATGGAAATCTCTGAATTTTTGGTGGCCTTCCTGAGCCAGGATTCAGACACGGCAAGGACATCAGGGTTAGCAGAGTGTGCTAAAGCAGTGAGTAAAACAAACTTAGGGAGGAGGCTTCTGATGTTGACATGCATAAAACCAAGGCTTTTTCGATCACAGAAGTCAACAAATGAGGGTACCTGGGGACATGCAGGGCCTGGGTTTACCTCCACATCACCCGCGGAACAGAGAAGGAGTAGTATGAGGGTGCGGCTAAAGGCTATCAAAACTGGTCGCCTAGAGCGTTGGGGGCAGAGGATAAGAGGAGCAGGTTTCTGGGCATGGTAGAATATATTCAGGGCATAATGCGCAGACAGGGGTATGGTGGGGTGCGGGTACAGCGGAGGTAGGCCCAGGCACTGGGTGATGATGAGAGAGGTTGTATCTCTGGACATGCTGGTTGTAATGGGTGAGGTCACCGCATGTGTGGGAGGTGGGACAAAGGAGGTAACAGGGGTATGCAGAGTGGGTCTAGGGGCTCCATTGTGAACTAAAACAATGATAACTAACCTGAACAACAGTATACAAGGCATATTGACATCTGAGAGAGACATACAGCGAGGCATACAGTAATCACAGGTGTTGAATTTGGAAAGCTAGCTAAAAACAGTAGGCGAGGCTAATCCGCTAGCACAACAAACAGCAGGTAAAATGGCGTTGACTAGGCAACGGGGCCGACAGGTAAGACAAACAAGCAGAAAGGAGTACCGTGATTAATGGACAGTCCAGCGTGCGTCAGCTATGTAGCCAAGAGATCAGTGTCCAGGGGGCAGCGGTGGATGGGCAGGGTGGTTGGGCAGGGGGCTGGGCTGGCGAGTGTTATCCAGGTTTTTAAAAACTAACAATGACTAACTAGCTTGTAGCTAGTTAGCTGGTTAGCGTCTGGAGGTTCTTGAGTGTGTCATAAAAATAAAAATAAGAGTAAAAGTAATAGCGATTCCGTATCACATTGGGTGAGGCAGGTTTCCGGAAGGTATAAACAAATTAAAAATCAAAAAGAGATAGAAAGTAAATGGGGTCAGAGAGTGATTGGGACGCGGTGGTTCAGACGGTTAGCAGGCCTGTGCTAACAAGCTAACAGTTCGTAGGCCCGAGCTAGACAAGGTAGCAGTTAGCGGACCGGAGCTTGACAAGCTAGCCGTTAGCAGGCCGAATTAGCAAGCAGGGAGATAGCGAGGGCTAGAGAGTTAACCTTTGGGGGACGTCGCGATGGGGTGAGTCTGTTTATTCCTCTTCATGCGGTGAGCTGGAGATACAGCGATTCAGAAAGCTCGCGGGCCTTGGCCAGCAGATGGATCTTTGGCGATGTCGCAGCGGAAAAGCCTGTTGAAACCCCCTCGGACGATTATGTCGGCGGACCAGTAGTGATGGATCGGCGGGGCTCCGTGTCGGCAGTAGAGGGTCCAGGCCAATTGGCAAATTAGGTATTTTTGGACCTCTTCGGCTAGTCGGGAGATGGGCTTAGCTCCAGGCTAGCTCCAGGCTAACTGGTGCTTGCTCTGGGACAGAGACGTTAGCCAGGAGTAGCCACTCGGATTGCAGCTAGCTATTTACGATGATCCGGTATAAAGGTTCAGAGCTTGCGGTAGGAATCCGGAGATGTGGTAGAGAAAAAGCAGTCTGATATGCTTTGGGTAGATGTCGCGCTGGTGTCCTAGTTAGCGTTGAAGACCGCTAGCAGTGGCTAGCTACTAGCTAGTAGCTAGTTAGCTGGCTAGCTTCTGATGAGGGTTCCGATTCTAAAGTATAGAAAAAGCAGATCCGTACCACATTGGGTGATGCGGGTTGCAGGAGAGTATATTCAGCCTGTAGTTGGAAAGTGAGATTAAAATATGTACGAAATATATACAGGAAAAAACGAGGAAAAACTATATTTACACTATACAGGACGGGACAAGACAAAACACACGTCCGACTGCTACGCCATCTTGAAAGCAAAGAACACACAGCATCCACCATTTAGACTTGACATAACCCATGCTTTAAGACAAAATGAAGAAAGGTTGCCATTTCAGACCTTTGAGGCATAGCCTGTTTAGTAGCCATGACAACCATGACTAGGTTGTTTGGTAACCATGAGTGACAGGGAGATGAATCTGACCTCTTGTTCCCAATGAGCATGATGACCATGTTGGAGTTGGAATGTTGGCGAGCGTCCTCTAACCAGGTTGTCAAGTGGTTGAAGGTGTCCCTTCTAAAACAAAAACAGTTGAGCAACACTTAACATAAGAACAATAAATGTTCCTTTCCTAGTAAACTAATGCATAAACATGTCCTTCATTAGGTGAATGTAGGTCCCTTTTGTAACAACAGTTGACCCACATGAGCAAAATAAGGGCATTGGGGCGGGAGATTAAATTACATCCAAAATGTATTATACAAACAAATCTCAGTGGCTCCAACTATTGTTAAACTGAATGAACTTGATAAGAAAACAACATTTCCTTTCCTCTTAAACAAACTAATATATGTATATATATATATATTTTTTTTTTACATTTGTCAAGAGCAATAGTCATGTCCTAAATCCTAGGGTAGACTTAGTGGCCAAAGTGTTTACATAGATAAGACCTGGGGAGAAAATGGCCACCAGACTGACCTTGTGATGTCATACACGAGCAGGGCGCCAGCTGCCCCTCTGTAGTAAGACCGGGTGATGGAGCGGAAGGACTCTTGGCCGGCCTGACACACACACACACACACACACACACACACAATTAGTGCCAAAGACAAACAGACATAGTCTTTGCTTTAACAGAGCGTCTGTGTGTGTGTACTAAGTTCAGCACAGAAGCATAGTAACCCATAAGAAAGGGTACAAACAAGAGCCAGCAGTACTTCAAAGTAGTAGTAGTAAGCTGAACAAAGCAACTACTCTTAAAGGAGTCTTACTTCAAGTGCTCAAGGGTGTGTTAGACAAAATACCAACACAGATGTACTGTGTTACTAGGATCAGGGGTTCTTCTGAGACCATGTCCTGAAAAACTCCTGGCCCGAGCCATGTTTTACTCATGCATGTCCTGCCTAGTGCCTACTACACTCCTCCAGTCCAGGCTTTCCAGCAGCTTTCTCCTAATCCATATACATTCCCAACACGATAGATATTCCCAACCAGAGAGCCAAGCCTCCTGATTTTCCCTGTGCAGAGAGGTAGAGCACAGGCAAACCCCTGTCACTGTGTACAAAAGGCTCCTCTCTTTCTCTGCATCCCATACCTGACTCCTCATAAACAAGGGGCTCATTGTGTTCCACTATAGCCCACAATACCACATTCTACCTCTCTCCCCACACTCAGTGTTGGGTTAAAACAGCAGGCAGGCAGATAAGACCTGTCGATAGATGCCATTGTCAGCAGCTTATAAAATGGCTTCCCTGTTCCCTGGCTAGCAGCCGTTGTACCTTGGCTTACTCTATGCTGTTCTACATCAATTCCAGCCTGGCAGCAGGTGAGTGAGAACCAGGCAGCCCAGCACTGCAGCACATTTGAATTCAATAAGGCCCAGTCAGTGAGTCAGTGGCAACAGTCCCCCTGAGGCAGCTGCTAACGTTGGAGCTAATGGAGGCCATTGTGAATAAATGATGAATGACACCTTTATGCCTGCCATCTGCCGGATCTCAAAGGTTACCGGAAGACCAGAAATGCAGATTTTGGCTATTACATCACTCCCAGGCCAGGCAGTACCTCCCTACTCCTCCTCCTGTGCTCACACACTCACGCCGGAACACACACTGATACAGCTACACAGACGGTACCCACGCCCTGTGTTTGATTTGAACTCTGTCTTGACAGGGTGAACATGTAGTGGTCTGGGGATGTAAGCTAAGCCACAGACCATTCTAAGAGAGGGTATATTCATAGTGGTGTTTCAAAAATATAAAAGTGAAATGGTCATTTCTCAAAATGGCAGCTAGATTACCAAAGTGCCCAATCAAAGGTTTCCATTCTTATCCCCCTTGGCATCTATTTCTGCTGAATTCCAGCCTTACCTTTTCATCAACCAAAATGCACCGGTGTTGCCATGTGGCCTAGTAAGCACATAGCAGCTGGCTTGGTCTGAAGGCCAAAAGGCCTATAGGGCCTCGACTTGCACCATCCATCAGAATTACTGCTGAGAGATTCAATTCTTATTTATAGAACTGTGTCTCCCCCTAGAGGCCAATAGAAATACTACACTAAAAACCAAGATCACCATATCCTGTAGTGTTCATATTTCCTCAGCACAGTCAGTAGGGCACTATAAAATCCAGGTTAAGTAGAAAATGGACGTAATCATGGAATCCAAACTTTTAAATGGAATTCAACAATATATTCAACTTGAAATGAATACATTTTCCCAAGTTAATCATATGACATGAACAAACGGCATCAGTGTATTTTCCTGCAACGGCACAGGAATGCCTGTGTGTGTGGTGTGTGTGTGTATGCCTACACTTTATGTAACCGTCAGTGATGATGGTAATGATTAGCTTCTTCTGGTAGATATGGAAAGGCTTCCACAAAAAGATCCTCAATTTAACTTTAAAAAAATGTACTACAAAAAGCAGCCTATGGCAGATCGATATGATGATAGTTTATCAATCCAGGGCCAATTTGTTTTGCACACCCCAAAAAATAAAAACATTTTTCCTAAACCTCAAAAGTCTCATGATGTGGTTTAAGCAGTGTTGTGTACTTAAAGAAATACAAATTGGATGTTCTATATATTTTAAGTATGATTTAGAGAGCAAAATAGATCAATGAAAAGAAACCTAGAAAAACAAAATGGGGGAAAATAATATGGAATTTGGGTAAATTCTAGAAGGAAAAAAAAAAAAAAATCTGGCCAAAATGTAAACAGCTTTTAATGGGCCCTAGCAAAGCACAGGGAATCCCACATAATTAACAGTAGGGCACACTGAGAAACCCTAATTAACACTTCAATCTTTACTCCTAATTAGGGATGTTAAATGGTTAACGGCTAATTGGTTAGGCACCGAAAACACATTTGACTGGTCATGCTTATCAGTCTATAGGTTAATTTGTATAATTTAATGTAATTAAAAATTCCGGTGTGTGTTAGTCGTCATGCACCTTATTTATCACATGTGCACAGCATACAGAGCCTAGTTTGAGGAGCGGAATAGCCTATCAAATCAAACTCCAATTTATTTGTCACATGCTTCATAAACAAGAGATGCAGACTAGCAGTGACATTTTTACATATGGAGCCTTCTCAACAACGCAGAGAGAAATGACAATAGAAAACACGTAATAATAAAAGTAAACAATAAGTAACGATAACATGTCTTTATACACGGGGTACCATTCCTGAGTTGATGTGCAGAGGTACGAGATAATTGAGGTAGGTATGTACATATAGCTAGGAATAAAGTGACTAGGCAACAGGACAGAAACAGTAGCAGCAGCATATGTGATGAGTCCAAAAGAAGTTAGTGCAAAAAGGGTCAATTCAGATTGTTAAATAGTTAACCAATAGCCACCCGGACTAACTATTTAACAGCCTTATGACTTTGGGGTAGAAGCTGTTCATGGTCCTGTTGGTTCCAGACTTGGTGTATAGGTACCGCTTGCCGTGCGGTAGCAGAGATAATATTCTATGACTTGGGTGTCTGGAGTCTGACAATTTTAAGGCCTTTGTCTATACCAGGCTGTGTCAGAGGTCCTGGAAGGAAGGGAGCTCGGCCCCAATGGGCTGTACTCACTACCCTCTGCAGCGCCTTACGGTCAGATGGCAGTAATTGCCATACCAAGCAGTCATGGAGCCAGTCAAGATACTCTCAAATGGTGCAGCTGTAGAACTGAGTATCTGAGGGTCCATACCAAATCGTTTCAGCTCCTGAGGGGGAAGAGAAATTATTCTACCCTTTTCATGACTGTGTTGGTATGTGTGGACATTGAGAGATACTAAGTGATGTGGACACAGAGGAACTTGAAGATCTCGACCAGCTCCACTACAGCCCTGTCAATGTGAATGGGGGTGTGCTCGGCCCTCCTTTTTCTGTAGTCCACGATCAGCTCCTTGCTGACACTGAGGGAGAGGCTGTTGTCTCATCGTCGTCGGTGATCAGGCCTATCACCGCTGTGTCATCAGCAAACTTAACGGTGTTGGAGTCGTCCTTGGCAACGCAGTCGTGGTTGAACAGGGAGTACAGGAGGGTACTAAGCACGCACCCCCAAGGGGCCCATGTTGAGGGCCAGCGGGGCGGCTGTGTTGTTGCCTACCCACACCACCTGGGGACGGTCTGTCAGGAAGTCCAGGATCCAGTTGCAGAGGGAGGTTTTCAGAGCCAGGGTCCTTAGCTTAGTGATGAGCTTGGAGGACACTATGGTGTTGAACACTGCGCTGTATCACCCATCAGACAGCACTAGAGCAGCTGCTCAAAGAGCTGGTACTGGACTGAAACGTGCTTTTGTAAGCCCAGGCATTAAGCAACATATAACATTTCTAAAATGCAATCGCATGTTAAACTGTTTTGACGGCCACGATTAAAAATAGCTACCACCTCAATCTAAACTGGTAATTAAAGCGCGCCTCCCATTTGTTATTCGAGTGCATAGGCTATAGTCAACAGTATGCAGGCTATCAGCGCGTCACCACCACTTTGCAACGTGAGCTTGAGGCAGTGATCGTTTGAAACCTGAACGTTTTACTTTACTTCATATTATGAGTCATGTCTTACCTTGCTTTGAAGTAGCCTAGCCGAAATCCAGCCATAGAAAAGTGGAGGCAGATATTTTAGAAAAAAAGACTTCATGACATCAAATCAGCATTTCTCTGTGGTTCTATTGGTTTTACATCAACTTTTGTTGTCCAGAAACCAAAGTCACAATCCTAGTCATATTAGCAACCCATCCTAGTGGTTATTAGATTCCCCCTTTTGCTACAGATATTTTCATTATGGCACGGCTCTCATTATGTGTACTGTTTAAAACAGTGTTTTCCTGTAAAATGCATTTTGGTAAATGTTTGAAAAATACATTTTTTTTGCTGCTTCATTACAAGAGTTGAATGTTCAATAATAGACTATAGCCTTTTGACTGCATGACGATGGGCTTGCTATTGTTGCATGTCTCCATTAACTGCTTCATGAAAAATGTCCGGTCCTTGTATGCATGCACAGTACTGTATTTTCTGCTGGTCACATCTTTTTACTGTTTGGAAAGAATGTAACCGTTTGTTGACTGGTTAATGAGGGTCAGTTAGTATGCAACAAAAAAACATTTAAAAATAGAAAACTTCTCACAATTACAACGCTGAGGTTATTTGAGAAGAGGGTGAAACATGTGAACAGCGAACTGACAAATGCTGTTGTGTAGGGCTCTGTCATTGTTCTCTTTACAAGGCAAGCAACATGTCCATAGTGACACAAAATGGTGATACACATGCTGAACAAAACGTCAATAGCATGTACTGTATGTTGAAAATAAAACATTTTCCCCAGGTGTACAAGATTCCAATGACTCCAAGATTTTAAAAAATCTCCTTATCACTGATAAGATACCGATGTACCAAAGAGGATTCCGAAAATATCATGATTACAGTCGACCCCTGATAAGTGCACTTGAGATAGGCTAAGTATAAACTGTTTAATTGACAGAATGAACCTGTATCACTTCAACAGTACATTGACTACATTCTTTATGATTGAACTGCATGCAGTAGTTGACAACTTAACTGATGAGAACTGTTCCACACTGCTGCATGTATCAGGAGTCGACTGTATCGTGTGTTCAGGTAAAGAATCATATCTGTTCAATGTGAAACAGGGCAGGTATCTTACCGTGTCCCAGATCTGCAGCTTGATCTGTTTACCATCTATGGTGATCATCCGCGCCCCAAACTCCACACCTGGGAAAGACACACCCACCACAAGGACACATTCAGTCTACAACTCACTTGCATGAAAACACTAATACCAAGATTCAATGGAAATCATGAATGGTTAGTACTATAAGGAATCCTTGGGATGTCCCTACCCTAAACATTTTGCAGGTCTGGGTTTGGGAAACACTGTTCTAGAACCCCTCCCCTGCCTCCACCACAGAAACACCCTAAAAGCCTATGTTGACTAATGGTTAGAGTTGACAGAGTGTAGTAGAGGAGGCAGACACGCACTGGACAAACATTAAAACATTTTTTTTTTTTAAATAGTCAAAAAAACTGAATTCAATTGTTGCCAGTAACACAGTGCAGTCACTAACTCTCTTGATAACATTTTACTCGCCCTAGCAGAGCTGATTTGTGTTAAGAGTGAGGTGTTCTGTTATTTGTGTCTGGAAGTAGCTAGCAAGCTAAAATAAAATCCATCTCCCTCATCATCAGAGGTTAGACCAGAGGAGTGATGAAAATCCTTAAGAAATTAATTAAGACAAGGGCAGGGCGTGACATTAACGCTTGCCCGGGGCAACTAAAGAAAAGTTGTCCGATATGGAGATCACAACATGGAAACAACTAGGCTGCGCCAATCAGAATTGGAGCAAAGCCTTTACACCCAGCAGCTCTCCAAATGGAGGGTTGACGGTCACGTGTTTTATACAGTAGCATATCAGTGGGGTGGGGGGTAAGAGCCTTGCTCAAGGCCACAACAGCAGGAGATATAATGCATGGGATCAGAGACCAGCAGCCTTATATTGTCAATACCAGTGAAAATAATGAATGTTATTTTGTGAAGTGGGTCCTTGCATCAACCCATTATTTTTATTTCTACTTTGCACATTCTTCCACTGCAAATCTACCATTCCAGTGTTTTACTTGCTATATTGTATTTACTTTGCCACCATGGCCTTTTTTTTGCCTTTACCTCCCTTATCGCACCTCATTTGCTCACATCGTATATAGACTTGTTTCTACTGCATGTTTGTTTTACTCCATGTGTAACTGTTGTTGTATGTGTCGAACTGCTTTGCTTTATCTTGGCCAGGTCGCAATTGTAAATGAGAACTTGTTCTCAACTTGCCTACCTGGTTAAATAAAGGTGAAATTAAATTAAATCATACAACTCAATTTGTTACCTTTTTGGCCCATGGTGTTATACCTTTTTGGGGGGAGGAGGGGCAAGTGACCTGAGCTTTCAGACAAATGGCTAAAAAGGTTCATGCCAAGCCCTGGGCGTGGAGATCTGAGCTGAGCACAGATGATTTAATTGAGGTCCCTCCAGTGCAGCTAGGCAGTGCAGAGGCAGGATACATTTCAATCACAGCCGTTGTTAAACGTTATAATGAATATAGAGGAGCCTTACCGATAGTGAGGTCGTGAACCGGCTGAAACCGCTTGTCTGTGAACTGTAATAATAGGCATGATTTTCCCACACCTGTAAAACAAACATGCAGTTAAACAGAGGCACACACATGAACAAATAGGCACTCTGTCTGCATAACTAACATCATTTAGCCAGTCACACACACACGTTGGAAAACCAACAACACATCTGGTCGCACACACACATTAAAGAAGTTGAATCCCATATGATGTGTCAGAGAACAAAAAAGTACATAAGGAGGGTAATTTAATGAGATAAAAATGTCAGACTGTATCAGGCCCTACAGCCCTCTGACTACACCCACACACACAATGGTAAAGAAGCTCATAGTCAGTCCTGCTGAAGCCAAGAGGCTTGTCAAACAAGTAGAATTCTGGTTGTCATTTTTTTCTGGAGTAGGTAGAGGATGCATTAAAACACATTCAGGGTGAGATATCGTTTTATTCCCTCAATGGTCCAGGGTGGGATAGTGTTATCCGATCCTGGATCAGTGGTTAAGATGAGCCATTTCCTCCTCGAGCTTGTTTCTTCAGGAGGACCTGTGTTCGAGGCACTGTCAACATGATGATGAAGCTCCTGATAGGGATGGACATTTTATCAAAAATGTCAACACACAAATGTCATGACTCATGAGGTTGTTTGGTGTGATGAAACAAAGATATTCCCAGGTAGCACTGACCATAATGAATGCAATAATTAGCCTAATGATGGGCGGCTAACTCCATTTATTACAAAGTACACCTAAATATAACGTGTGGCGTGCGCCTGTGTGAATAATTTAAAAAGTAAACGGTGACAGTGAAACACACTGCCATATTGTGGAGGGGGGACCTGTGAAAACGTGTCCTGCACTGTATGGTTATAATGCAAACAGGTGAAACCTTTAGGACACCAGAGAAGGCTATCATTAGTGTTTCTATGGGTTACCACCACCGTTGCTAGGCAGGGGAGTCAGGGTGATAGAAGACATCATGAGAAGGATGTAACAAAACAAAGCTATTTCACCCATTTAACTGTGTACCTGCTAGACAATCAGCCTCTAGCACTGAATAGATAGTCCATCTGGTTCTTTAGTGGTCAGGTCATTATCTTAAAGCAACAGCAATTAGACAGGGGTGCCAAATCAAAGACTAGCCTAATTACCCCCCCCCCCCCCATGACTAATTGAAAAACTGCATTTGATTGGGCAGGAAGAGGTGTACAACTGGATTTTGATTCAGGTGAAAACTACAGTTTATGGTATGGAGGCTGAGAAATAATGCCTCCTTTTGGATAGGGGTTTCTCAACTATCACCTCATCTAGCCAAGTTACCAACCACATAGCGTAGACTATATCTTACTGCTTGAACAGCTGGGATAGCCATAACTAAACAGCAAAGTCATGTAGAATGTGAGTGGGTAATGTGAAAACACTGAATGATCAACAGCTTGGGTTGCAGGGGGTCACATGATGGCCCCCAGTGAAGCCAGGGCGATGACAGGTCTGCAGTGTTGCAACTAGAGCTGTGACGATACCAGTATCGCAAAAATATTCCATGGCAGAAATTAAAACAAAGCAGACCAAACTCTTTGGTCCTTTAAAAAACTACTGTATGTAAAATATTGTGTGCTATAGTTTAGAAAATAAATGTGAGTCGATGACAACATGATGTTTGTTTCCACATTAGGGCTGTTTTTCTTGATGTGTAATCCCTTTGTGTTTTCTTTCCTAGCCACAATACTAACGAGTATCGCCATACTGGTATCGTCCTGACCCTATTAATTATACAAATAAAACAAGGGGGAAAACTCTGCTGGATGTAGCCTGGGAAAAAATGCACTGACAGATTTGTACTCCCAAATGCTGACCACTGTTCTGGGTTGGAAATTATGTCTCCAGTTTGAAACAAGCACAATATGATATGTGGTCCTGTAAGCAAATAGTTTGGTTCAAGTACAATTCTGCCCTTTCATCTCAGAGAAATGCAGGGGAGCATGCTGCTTAATCTGTTATTGGCCTTCCTGCAAACAGGGTACACTTCCCTTCACTGATACTTTCAAACAGAATAAACCACAGTAAATTGGTACTTTTAAAAAGGCAGCATGTACCCTTTGAATGTACAAGCCTTATTGATCAATTAATAAACTAAAGTGATGGAAGTCTTACCATCACAACATTCCCCCTGTGGTCTTAAGATGCCAACCAGGTACATGTGTTTATTTCTCAGTATCAAACACTGTCAATCTGTAGTCAGAGAGATAGGTAATCTCAGTATCCCTCGTTTTCCCTGGGTAATAAGCATAGCAAGCTGTGCTGCTACTGGGCTATTTCAACAAGGATCCGGGTTGAGCAATAGATGTATAACAGATCTAATCAAATAAGATGCACATAGTTATACTGTTTTTGATAAACAAGTACATACGTCGCCTGCTTCTAATGCAACCTGCAATAAATTATCTGGACAAAAATGTAGGTTGGCTTTGGCAGCATCCACAATATTTGGGAAACCTACTCAGTCCGCCTAGTCTAGGTAAACAAACGACAGTGAACTGCTTAACCTCATTAACATAACACCCGTGTAAAAGTACATTTTAACAACACGAGCATAAACTAGAATGCTGCCGTAGTAGGCAACCGTACAAAAAAGTAGGTAAAACGCCATTTCGAGGGAGGGCGCTTGGTGCTTGTGGCCTAGCAATTACAACCGCGCAACAAAAAAAAAACAGACAGCCCAAAACCTTGGCTTGACTCTGTCCAAGTGACTGACATAGCCAGTGTTGACGCCCATGTTGTAGAGAAGCTGTCAAACTAGCTGTTTTTTTATGTCGCTGTAAACAGCTACTTTGCCAACGTTAACGTTACCTTGCTAGCTAATAGGCTAAGTAGCAAAACTAGCTTAGCACCCCCACCCTCAGTGCACAACTGAAGGACAATAGGCAGTCGGCTTGTTGGATGTGTTGCTAAATTAACACGCTACTAGTTGACCACAACATTATGCGATGTAAGGTGGGAATTTTGGGGGGAGGATTATTTCACGTTAATGACAAGCTATTAACGACGTTTGCAAGCGAGAAATCCGTCAGTCATCCCACCTCCCGCGTCTCCGCTTTTCCACGTCACATTGGACTCTCCAACACTGCGGAAATAAAAGGTATCTGCTTGCTAACTACCGTTAGCAATATTTGCTGCTATTGACTAGTGCTTACCTGTGTCTCCGATAATGATGTATTTGAAAAGGTATGCATATGCCATGGCCACTGGGTCCTGTGTCAACCTTCCTCTGCCGTTGTTTTGTGTAATTGAAACCGTATGAAAATGGTCTATGTAATCGTTAAATCTTCCCCTTTCTAGCCTCCTTTCGCTCTTCGACGGGAAGGAACAAATAACACCTCCAAGCTTCAGCTGAAAACGTCATACGTTCCGCCCTCGCCACGCAAACTAAAAGCAATCATTCACCCCAGTTGCCACTGGTAGTAGGCTATTAATTTATATTGTGTCACTTAGACTCTTTAAAACAAATCTAAACCTGATTAACTAAACAATTTGCAAGACATGTAATTAATGTGCACATGATATAGCATAGCTGTTTAGACCTGCACAATCTGATGTAGGCCTGGTAGTCCTTGTTAAAAAAGGGTCCCCTTTAACGCTGTAAATTCATTTGTTTTCATTATTTGATAGTTGCTTGCAGATTATTTAACCCCTTATGACATGTCAATATTCATTTTATTGGGGGCAAAGACAGGTCAGTGAAAGACACTCAAAAGGGGTGCATGACATGTCCACCAGAACTGTTGGAGAGCAGAATGACAACAAGGTAAGTATTTTCTCTTTAACAGGAAATAGTTGATTACCAATGCAATGCATATTCTGCTGTGGTGTACATGACCATGAAGATACACAAATCAGGCTACTAATTCTGGAACCCACTCAGACCTGTGATACCAGAAGTGCACCATTACTTCAATATTTTTTCTAAATTGATTTGCCATTTCTTTTAAAATGCTGAAAACTCTTATGTATATGGGAAAACCCATTCTTGGCAAATCGCCTGTTGAACAAGAATAACAATTATTTACATCACAGCTACTTCAGCCATATGTTATATTACTGCAAAATAAAAGCTCTGCTATTGAAATGTATTCATTTAGGAAGGACTGTCCAGAGTTATACCTCAATAGGGTAGAGTGCATGGGGCAAGTTTCTGCCTGCCAACCTGGGAGCAATCAAATGGCACAGCCTGTCTGCCAACCTGGGAACAATCAAATGGCACAGCCTGTCTGCCAACCTGGGAGCAATCAAATGGCACAGCCTGTCTGCCAACCTGGGAGCAATCAAATGGCACAGCCTGTCTGCCAACCTGGGAGCAATCAAATGGCACAGAGACTCCGCTCATGTCACTACACAGAACAATCACTACTAGCTGACAGTAGGAGCATCTTGCTCTGATACTCTGTTACAGCCCAAAGTATAACAGCCTTACCACCAAATGAATAGCAGCCATTCCTCCAAACTGCCAGCGTACCTGAGCAGAGGGAAGGGATCCTCTCCACAGGTATCATTCCTCCACCACCACCACCACCTCCCATCATCCCCATGGTAGAAAAGGAAATACCCAGATTCTGCACTCAAATCTCATTTTATTTGTCACATACGCCGAATACAACCTTACCGTGAAATGCTTATTTACAGGCCCTTAACCAACAATGCAGTTGAAGAAATAGATTTAAGAAAATATTAACTAAATAAACTGAAGTTAAAAATGTAATAAAAAGTAACACAATAAAACAAAGTCAATGTGCGGGGGTACAGGTTACCCAAGGTCATTTGTACATGTAGGTAGGAGTAGAGTGACTATGCATAGATAATAAACAGTGAGTAGCAGCAGTGTAAAACAAAAAAGGGGAGGGTCAATGTAAATACTCCGGGTGGCCATTTCATTAATTGTTCACTATTCTGGGCGACTTTAACAACACCAGTCTGAGCCATGAGCTGTACAGTTACAAACAACTGTTGAAAGGCCACACAAGAAAACAGAAAACCTTAGATCACAGTTACAACACCATCAAAGGAGCATACCACGCTACCCCCGCTCCCCCCTGGGGAACTCTGACCATGTGATGATCCAACTCATCCCCTTATACAGACAGAAACTGACAACCGCCAAGCATTTGTTTTAAACGGTGAGGAAATGGACCGGTGAGGTCATAGGGAAATTTAAGGACAGCCTGGAATCCAACGATTGGGATATTTTCAAAAATGACAATACCACAATTCAGGATTTTTGACAGAGTCACATCTTACATCGGTATCTGTTAGGAAAACTGCATTCCAACCAGCACATTGTCACATTCAGCAAAGACAAACCCTGGTTCAATGCAGAGCTGAAAGGTCTATGCTCTGCCAAAGGTAAGGCACATAGGAGTGGCATTAGGAGTGGTAATATGGACCATTACAGAGTGGAATAGCAGCAACTGAATTGACAATGGACATTACAAGGAGAGGCTAGAACAACAACTCTCCACCTATGAATAAACAGGTACAAAGTATTTTAGTTTAGGCATATGCTCTGGGGTCCTAGAATCTAATAACATCAAGACTGGACACTATATCATCAATGATTTGTTGTATATCTGTGATGTTTTAGCCTACTATTTCAAAATATTTCTGTGATTTTTTTTCTCCCATTATAGCTCTAACATGGTTGACCTTGACAAAGCCCTTGGCACCATTTTTTTTGCGTGCTGTTGTGTAATCCAGTGCAGGCCATGTTAGGTTGATTAATACCAGGTGTGATGAGACCTGGGTGCGGCGGCCCAGAGGAAGGAGCGGGTGAGAGGGAATAGGGAATTGGTGTTGGTGATTTGAGATCTAAATTTGACTCCGTTTTTGAAGAATAATTTATAGTTTGATGCCCAATCCTAAACTGTTACAAGGTGTTGTTTTGCTAATTTCCACATTTCCCAGCTCAACATGGATTGATAGAACCTGTGTATAGTTTTAGGCAGAGCTCCCTATGTTCTTGTTTAAACCTGGGGTAGCGTAGTATGTCAGCATTCCATAGCCTATAGGCCTATTCTTGTCTACTCTGAAAAAGAGATTTGCTAATCTCAATATGATTGAGGTGGCAGGTAGCCTAGTGGTTAGAGCGTTGGGCCAGTAACCGAAAGGTTGCTAGATTAAAATCCCTGAGCTGACAAGGTAAAAATCCGTTGTTCTGCCCTGAACAAGGCTGTCAACCCACTGTTCCTAGGTCGTCATTGTAAAAAAGAATGTGTTCTTAACTGGCTTGCCTAGTTAAATAAAAATAATATTTGATAAATAGAACTACAAATAAAGACTGGACACTATTGAGATAGGCTTAAAACAAATAATGTAGGTTGTGATGTTTTACTTCTCATATTAAAATAAAACCTCAGCATGCGCTTTTTACGGCCTGTCCCCTGCCCCGTATCAAGTGCCCCGCCTAGGCAACAAACATGAGCTGGTAGATTCCCATGCTGGAGAGGGGGACATTTGTTTAAAAACGTTTAATTTCCAAGAGAATGTTAAGTGTCATGATTCAAATGAGTGGATTCAGCTATTTCAGCCACACCCATTGCTGAGAGGTGTAGAAAGTCGAGCACACCGCCATGCAATCTCCATAGAAAAACATTGGCAGTAGAATGACCTTACTGAAAAGCACAATGGCTTTCAACGTGGCACTGTCATAGGATGCCACATTTCCAACTAGTCAGTTCATCAAATGTCTGCCCTGCTAGAGCAGCCCTGGTCAACTGTATGTGCTGTTATTGTGAAGTGGAAACGTCTAGGACCAGCAACGGCTCAGCCGCGAAGTGGTAAGCCACACAAGCTCACAGAACGGGACCGTTGAGTGCTGAAGCGCATAGCGTGTAAAAATCATCTGTCCTCAGTTGCAACACTCACTACTGAGTTCCAAACTGCCTCTGGAAGCAACGTCAGCACAATAACTGTTTGTTGGGAGCTTCATGAAATGGGTTTCCATATCTGAGCAGCCGCATGCAAGCCTAAGATCACTTTGCGCCATGCCAAGCGTCGGCTGGAGTGGTGTAAAGGTCGCCACCATTGGACTCTGGAGCAGTGGAAACGGGTTCTCTGGATTGATGAATCATGCTTCACCATCTGGCAGTCCGTCGGACGAATCTGGGTTTGGTAGATACATGGAGAACACTACCTGCCCCAATACATAGTGCCAGCTGTAAAGTTTGGTGGAGGAGGAATAATGGTCTGGTGCTGTTTTTCATGGTTCGGGCTAGGCCCCTTAGTTCCAATTAAGGGAAATCTTTAACGCTACAGCATACAATGACATTCAATCAATAAAATCTATTTATAAAGCCCTTCTTACATCAGCCGATGTCACAAAGTGCTATACAGAAACCCAGCCTAAAACCCCAAACAGCAAGCAATGCATATGTAGAAGCACAGTGGCTAGGAAAAACTCCCTAGAAAGGCAGGAACCTAGGAAGAAACCTAGAGAGGAACCAGGCTAGGAGGGGTGGCCAGTCCTCTTCTGGCTGTGCCAGGTGGAGATTATAACAGTACATGGCCAAGATGTTCAAATGTTCATAGATGACCAGCAGGGTCAAATAATAATAATCACAGTGGTTGTAGAAGGTGCAACAGGTCAGCACCACAGGTGCAAATGTCAGTTGTCTTTTCATAGCCGATTATTCAGAGTTAGAGACAGCAGGTGCGTTAGAGAGAGAGAGTCAAAAGAGCAGGTCCAGGACAAGGTAGCACGTCCGGTGAACAGGTCATGGTTCCATAGCCACAGGCAGAACAGTTGAAACTGGAGCAGCAGCACAACCAGGTGGACTGGGGACTGCAAGAAGTTATCAGGCCAGGTAGTCCTGAGGCAGGCCTCAGAGAGAAGAGAGAAAAGAGAGAGAGTTAGAGGGAGCATACTTAATTTCACACAGGACACCGGGTAAGACAGGAGAAATACTCCAGATATAACAGACTGATCCTAGCCCCTGAAACATAAACTATTGCAGCATAAATACTGAAGGCTGAGACAGGAGGTGTCGGGAGACACTGTGGCCCCGTCCAACTATACCCCCAGTCAGGGCCAACCAGGCAGGATGTAACCCCACCTACTTTGCCAAAACACAACCTCCACACCACGAGAGATATCTTGAACCCACCGACTTACTACCCTAAGACAAGGCCGAGTATAGCCCACGAAGATCTCCCCCACTGCACGAACCCGAGGGAGCGCCAACCCGGACAGGAAGATCACGTCAGTGACTCTATCCACTCAAGTGACGCACCCCTCCTAGGGACGGCATGGAAGAGCACCAGTAAGCCAGAGACTCAGCCCCCGTAATAGGGTTAGAGGCAGAGAATCCCAGTGGAGAGAGGGGAACCAGCCAGGCAGATACAGCAAGGGCCGTTCGTGGCTCCAGTGCCTTTCCGTTCACCTTCACACCCCTGGGCCAGACTACACTCAATCATAGGACCTACTGAAGAGATGAGTCTTCAATAAAGACTTAAAGGTTGAGACTGAGTCTGCGTCTCTCATATGGATAGGCAGAACATTCCATAAAAATGGAGCTCTATAGGAGAAAGCATTGCCTCCAGCTGTTTGCTTAGAAATTCTAGGGACAATAAGGAGGCCTGCGTCTTGTGACGGTATGTACGGCAGGACCAAATTGGAAAGATAGGTAGGAGCAAGCTTATGTAATACTTTGTAGGTTAGCAGTAAAACCTTGAAATCAGACCTAGCCTTAACAGGAAGCTAGTGTAGAGAGGCTAGCACTGGAGTAATATGATCACATTTTTTGTTTCTAGTCAGGATTCTAGCAGCCGTGTTTAGTGTAGCCGATGTGAAATGGCTAGCTAGTTAGCGGTGGTGCGCGCTAGTGGCGTTTCAATCGGTGACGTCACTTGCTCTGAGACCTTGAAATAGTGGTTCCCCTTGCTCTGTGGCATCATCAGTTTGGAGAAGGCCCTTTCCTGTTTCAGCATGAAAATGCCCCTATGCACAAAGCGAGGTCCATTCAGAAATGGTTTGTCGAGATTAGTGTGGAAGAACTTGACTGGCCTGCACAAAGCCCTGACCTCAACCCCATCGAACACCTTTGTGATGAATTGAAACGCCGACTACGAGACAGGCCTAATCGCCCAACACCAGTGCCCGACCTCACTAATGCTCTTGTGGCTGAATGGAAGCAAGTCCCCGCAGCAATGTTCCAACATCTAGTGGAAAGCCTTCCATGAAGAGTGGAGGCTGTTATAGCAGCAAAGGGGGGACCAACTCCATATTAATGCCCATGATTTTGGAATGAGATGTTCGACGAGCAAGTGTCCAATGACTTTTGGTCATGTAGTGTACTTATTCTACTCTATTTGAGACTCTTCTGACACTACATTAGAGATGGTACTCTGCATCTCAATCGGCCCCTTCGTGTTGTTCAGCTGCCCCTGCATGTGGTTCATCGACTGCTTTACATTGTTCAGCAGGACCAAAATGTCACCCCTAGAGGAAATCAGGAGGTCAACAGACTGAGATAAAGAGAGAGGCTTCATACCCATTGGACCATCTTTGTTTCTTTCTCACTTAACACCAATCTTATTAGGAAAGCACCATTGTGTAGATGTTAAGTCCTATTTAGAAAAGCCTTACCTTGACAGACGCCTTTGGACTGATGGGATGTCTTGCTCACTGATGGAGAAATGTGATTCAGATAAGAGGACAAAGCTGGACATTTGACATTTTTAGTGGCATATCCAGAGACCAAAAACCTGATTGTAAATCATTCATTTTTCATGATATACCGCCCAAATGGGCAGGGTGCTACTATTAATTGTTAAACGAATAACGCCAGCTCTGGGGTTCACTCTCACTTTTAGATAAAGTTATACAAGCATTAGACCCATCCGAAGGGTAATTGCTTTGCTCCGTGAAAATATTGGCCCCTGTTATTTTTGGCATATATTGTCCCCGTTTTGCACATATTGTGAAGAATCCTTAGTCAAGTCAACATTTTGTTAGCAATTCCAGAGAAAGAGCATTAACATTTCTGCTTAAGGCAGTGCTTCTAGGTATGGGAGGTATAAAAGAAAGTCAAGAATCTGTTGTCTGAGTACTTATTGGAGAGGTGTCCATGGTTAGCGTTCTAGATGAATGAAGCCAGAAACTAGCATCCTGGCTGGGTCAAAAATAGATTGATACACAGCATTGGGCCTGGAGGATGAGACAGTACAGGTATCGCTCAGTTTTATGACATATTATTGATTCATAATCACGACTGCTTATTAACTAGGGAATCTCGAGATCATAGTGATATTCACCAATGTCATAGTAACCACTAACCAGACACACATACTGTTATTACTAACTATGTTATGATTGTGATGTAATCAATCAATATGTATGTAATCCATTATTGCATAGTATTTTCTGACTGTCTATATGGAAGAAATGCGAAAGGTCATAATTATGACAACCAATTCCAACCTTTTTCCAACAATAGTCTTATAGGCCAATATCTTATTCAATAATTTTCTTATACTGTGGCGTATATAGCAACAAATACCAAACTAATAACAAAATGCCAAGTACTCTACCCAATCAACATAATAACATCAAACACCTGCCTCCTACAAACCAAATGCCCACCAAGTTTTCAGGATGATCACATCATAATTAAGGATAATCATGGGTTTCACCCTTGGCGATGGAACATTTAAATGCGTCGGCAGGTAGCCTAGCGGTTAAGCCTACGGTTAAGAGCGTTAGGCCAGGAACGGAAAGGTCGCTGGTTCGAATCCCCGAGCCGACTAGGTGAAAAATCTGTCGATGTGCCATTGAGCAAAGCACAGTACACTTTACTTGACACCCAGCGTTATGTCGTGGTCGTAGCCATGTCATAATATGTCATAATCTGTCATAATATGTTCATAAAACTGCCATGACTCATATATTTACACCTGTTGTGTCATATATATTGTACTATTTTATGACACCTCGTAGTTTTTTGGGGTTATCTGTACTTTACTATTTGTATTTTTGACAACTTTTACTTTTACTTCACTACTTTTTACTCCACACATTCTCCCTGACACCCAAAAGTACTCGTTACATTTTCAATGCTTAGCAGGACAGGAAAATGGTCCATACTTACAGTATCAAGAAAACATCCATGGTCATCCCTATTGCCTCTGATCTGGTTGACTCACTAAACACATGCTTTGTTTGTAAATGATGTCTGAATGTGCCCCTCGCTATCCGCTAAAAAAAAATAAAAAAATAGTGCCGCTTGGTTTGCTTAATATAAGGAATTTGAAATGATTTATACTTTAGCTTTTGATACTTAAGAATATTTTAGCAATTACATTGACTTTTGATACTTAAGTATATTTAAAACCAAATGCTTTTAAACTTTTACTCGAGTAGTATTTTACTGGGTCACTTTTACTTGAGTCATTTTCTTTTAAGATATATTTACTTTTCTCAAGTATGACAATTGTGTATTTTTTCCACCACTGCATATAAGCCATATAGACCTAGCACGTATAGATCTAGTACATATGTCAGTCATCAGTCAAAAAGAGGGTGTCTTGTCCTGCTCCTGAAATCTGCTTCTGCATTTCATCAGCAACAGAGCATTGGGGTAGGTGCATGTCTGACATCAATGTGTGCACAATTACAATAATCATTTAATATAGTCAATTTTAGAAAATGTTATATAACTTAATCATACTGTTGACAAGTACGCTATGGTTTAATGGAATGTTTTGCCTTGTGTGGTAGGTTTTGCCTTGTGTGGTAGGCTTTGCCTTGTGTGGTAGGATTTGTGGGTTTTGACCCTCTTATTTAGGCGTCATAACCAGCCATAAAGTAACGCAATATGTCACAATAGGTCTAAATATATGTCATGACAGTGTTATGACCATATTATGACAAGTTATGTCAGCTGTTATGACATATATTATGACATAGTTATGACCATATCAAAACGTGTTATGATGCTGGGTGTCAAGTAAAGTGTTACCCACAGTTAACCCTAATTGCTCCTGTAAGATGCTCTAGATAAGAGCGCTTGCTAAAATGTAAATGGAATCGGTCTTTCCCAACCAAATTTTTATTAGCCTATCCCCAACTATTATTATTTTTTACTTTGATTTAATAAGAAGTTTCAGGGGGAACAGAAAGCTAGGTTGAAGATACTCTATCCCCGGCATAGAGGAGGATAGAGGCCTCTAGTGGCCAAAAGGCTGTTATAAACTGGGTGGTTTGAGCTCTGAATGCTGATTGACTGACAGGCGTGGTATATCAGACCGTATACTACGAGTATGACAAAACACTTATTTTTACTGCTCTAATTCTGTTGGTAACCAGTTTATAATAGCAATAAGGCACCTTTGTGATATATGGCCAATATACCACGGCTAAGGGCTGTGTCCAGGCACTCCACGTTGCGTTGTGCCGAAGAACTTAACCATGGTATATTGTCCATATACCACATCCCCTCAGGCCTTATTGCTTAATTATAGCATTGGCAGCACCATTGTGGGCTTCCATCATTTTAATGTAGTCAACTGGGTGGGACTTCAAACTTTATTGGCTGATTCCTGCTGATGACCCTGTTGGAGGGAGCAGCCAATTGTGAAGAAGAAAATGTACTACTTCTGAATGGAGATTGCCTTAATGGCGGTGCCGTCTGCTCAGACGAAATAATGGGAACTAACCTGAACTAAAATATGAACGCAACATGTAAAGTGTTTGTCCCATGTTTCATGAGTTGAAATAAAAGATACCAGAAATATTCCATACTCACAAAAAGCTTATTTCTCTCAAATGTTGTGCACAAATGTGTTTACAGGTGTGGTATATCAAGAAGCTGATTAAACAGCATGATCATTATGCAGGTGCTGGGGACAATAAAAGGCCACTCTAAAATGGGCAGTTTTGTCACACAACACAATGCCACAGATGTCTCAAGTTTTGAGGGAATATGCAATTGGCATAATGACTGCAGAGCTGTTGCCAGATAATTAAATGTTAATTTCTCTACCATAATGTAACGGCTCTCGTTTGTTGAATAAAGAGTGGACCAAGACGCAGCGTGGAAAGTGTTCATGATTTTGATATTCAAAAACACTCAAACAAAATAACAAACAGAAAACAAGATTCCACAAAACCCAAAAGGAAAATGACAACTTATATAGGATCCCCAATCAGAGACAATGATAGACAGCTGCCTCTGATTGGGAACAACACTCGGCCAAAAACAAAGAAATGGAAAACATAGACTTTCCCACCCGAGTGGGGAGGGGAGGGTCCGGGTGGGCATCTACTCTCGGTGGAGGCTCCAGTGCGGGACGCAGACCCCGCTCCGCTTGAGGCTCCCCCCACTTTGGTGGCGCCTCTGGTGCAAGGATCGTTACCTGTGGAGAGCTGGCACAGGACGCACTGGGCTGTGAAGGCGCACTGGAGGCATAGTGCGTAGAGCCGGCGCAGGATATACTGGGCCATGGAGGCGCACTGGAGGTCTGGAGCATAGAGCTGGCACAATGCGTCCTGGCTGAATACCCCCTATAGCACGGCAAGTTCAGTGAGCTGGAACAGGCCGCACTGGGTTGTGCTGGCGAACTGGGGATACCGTGCGTAGAGCTGGCGCAGGATATCCTGAACCGAGTAGACTCACCGGAGACCAGAGGCGCTGAGCTGGCACAATCCGTCCTGGCTGAATGCCCACTCTAACCTTTACCATCTCAGATGTCCTCCCATGTACAGTCCTCCTGGTCACGCTGCTTGGTCCGTTTTTGGTGGGATCTTCTGTAACTGCTCTCGTTTGTAGCATGAAGAGTGGACCAAGACGCAGCGTGGAAAGTGATTTTAATATTCAAAAACACTCAAAAAAAATAACAAATGTGAAAGCGAACAGTTCTGTCAGGCAAAAACCACTAAACAGTGGCAGCTCCCCGCACCAGGTTTCTAGTACATAGAAAACACAGACTTTCCCACCCGAGTCACACCCTGACCTAACCAAACATAGAGAATAATAAGGATCTTTAAGGTCAGGGCGTGACACATAAGCCGAGTCCAACGTCGTTTTAAAGAATTTGGCCGTATGTCCAACCGGCCTCACAACTGCAGACCATATGTAACCATGCCAGCCCAGGACCTCCACATCCGGCTTCATCTCCTGCGGGATCGTCTGAGACCAGACACCCGGACAGCTGATGAAACTGTGGGTTTTTACAACCGAATAATTTCTGCACAAACTGTCAGAAACCGTCTCAGGAAAGCTCATCTGCAGTTCGGCGTCATAGCCAACTTCAGTGGGCAAATGCTCACCTTCTATGGCCACTGGCACGCTGGACATGTGTGCTCTTTATGGATGAACCCCCATTTCAACTCTACCGGGTAGATGGCAGACAGAGTGTATAGCGTTTTGTGGGCGAGCGGTTTGCTGATGTCAATGTTGTGAACAAAGTGATCCATGGTGGGGTTATATATAGGCCAGGCATAAGCTACAGACAACGAACACAATTGCATTTTATCTATGGCAATTTGAATGCACAGATATACCGTGACGAGATCCTGAGGCCCATTGTCGTGCCGTTCAAACCTCATGTTTCAGCATGATAATGCACGACCCCATGTCGCAAGGGTCTGTACACAATTCCTGGTATCTGAAAATGGTCTAGTTCTTCAATGCCCTGCATACTCACCAGACATGTCACCCATTGAGAATGTTTGGGACGCTCTGGGTAAACATGTATGACAGCGTGTTCCAGTTCCCGCCAATATCCAGCAACTTCGCACAGCCATTGAAGAGGAGTGTGACAACATTCCACAGGCCACAATCAACAGCCTGATCAACTCTATGCAAAGGAGATGTGTCGTGCTGCATAAGGCAAATGGTGGTCACACCAGATACTGACTGGTTTTCTGATCCACGCCCCTACCTTTTTTTAAATGTACAGTAAGTGTCTTGCAATATCCTATATTGTCCACCAGAGAGCGGTGGTGTTATTGACTTTAGATCAGGTGCCTTGGACAGGAGTTGAGAGTCGGATCTGGCATACTCTGATGGCTAGAGAAACTATTTGTTATAAGAAATGCCTACAGCATTATACAAATCTGACAGAATACATTTAATAATACTATATTATAACACTAATAGATTTAGTGAATATTTGCAGTACCAGTCAAAAGTTTGGACAGACCTACTCGTTCAAGGGGCTTTTCTTTATTTTTACTATTTTCTGCATTGTAGAATCATAGTGAAGAAGACATCAAAACTATGAAATAACACATATGGAATAATGTAGTAACCAAAAAAGTGTTAAGCAAATCAAAATATATTTGAGATTTGAGATATTTCAAAGTAGCCACCCTTTTCCTTGATGACAGCTTCACACACTCTTGGCATTCTCTCAACCAGATCATGAGGTAGTCACCTGGAATGCTTTTCCAACCGTATTGAAGGAGTTCCCACATATGCTGAGCACTTGTTCGCTGCTTTTCCTTCACTCTGCGGTCCAACTCATCCCAAACCATCTCAATTGGGTTGAGGTCAGGTGATTGTGGAGGCCAGGTCATCTGATACAGCACTCCATCATCTGATACAGCACTTGGTCAAATAGGCGTAACACAGCCTGGAGGTGTGTTGGGTCATTGTCCTGTTGAAAAACAAATGATAGTCCCACTAAGTGCAAACCAGATGGGATGGCGTATCGCTGCGGAATGCTGTGGTAGCCATGCTGGTTAAGTGTGCCTTGAATTCTAAATAAATTACTAACAGTATCACCAGCAAAGCACCCCCACACCATCACATGCAGGAACCACACATGCAGAGATCATCCGTTCACCTACTCTGCGTCTCGGAAAGACACGGCGGTTGGAACCAAAAAATCTCACATTTGGGCCAAGCAAGTCTCTTCTTCTTATTGGTGTCCTTTAGTAGTGGTTTCTTTGGGGGGGGGGGTCTCAATATTAGGAAGATGTTCCTAATGTTTGGTATACTCAGTGTATACAAGGTTGTTATCAAAATGAATCGACAAAGAATATGAGAAAATTAACATAAAACTACAGTATATGAAGAAGTCAAGATTAGAAAAGAAAGAAAAGTAGACCAGTTTCCAAAATATATCCAGAATTGATTCGCGTCCGAAGAGGATTATCAGGCTAAAGTTATGCTATTTAAAAACAAATTGTTTTAACCTCATATCTGGTCCTATGGGATCTAAATGACCTCATTATGAAGATTCTGACAGAGAGTGGGATGTGCAATCTATTCCATTTAGGAAATGAGGGTCAAGGTGGTTTCCTAGTACAGAATATTAAGCGATTAATCAATCTTATTCCCTTTGACAAATTCTATACTTTGGGACAGGCATATGACACAGCGGGATATATCATATCTTGCCAGAACAGTACTGGTCAGTTCTACTCTATAAGCTAATCCTCTATGTTTGCATCTATTGACAATGAAAGGATTGGTTTACTTTGTGCTGTAAGTAAGGAGCCTTGCACAAGCCTTGTGCGAGCAGGAATGGCTCATAGGAGCTGGAGTCGTATTTCTGTAGCATGAGACAGTTTGATGTACACCACCTCAACAGGACACTAGTCTTACCCCCAATCTCTCTCCTTAATTCTGAGGGCCAAGCAGAGACGCACTGGGTACCAGTTTTTGTCTTTGGTATGACTTGGATCAAACTCCCAATCTCAAGACAGACACAAGGCCACTAAGTGCTGAGTTAGTCAACAAAAAGCCTAGCCAGTAAAGGACTTCCACAGGAATGTGCACGTGTAATATGTGACACCACTTTTACATAAACCTTCTATTTTTCAAGAATAGTGTTCATCTGTTCTCTCTGCACAAATAGATAGACATTTTTTCCCGTAAATCTCTGAGGAAACACAAATCTGGACAAACGGATCACATTCTAATATTGAAATGCTGACTGTCAATTTCTTCACCTGAAAAACATCAGGATCATAATATCTATTCCTAACAGTAACCCCTCTGAAAAGCGCTCCACTTCTCTTCCCTGTCTCCCTCTCTTTTTGTTGTTGTTGGTATTGATTCCCATTAGCTGTTGCGAAAGTTGCAGCTACTATTCCTGGGGTCCATACAGAACATGAAATAATACAGAACATTAATAGACAAGAATAACTCAAGGACAGAACTACATACATTTAAAAATGGCACACAGCCTACATACCCAGGTCAAATAGGGGAGAGGCGTTGTGCCGTGAGGTGTTGCTTTATCTGTTTTTTAAACCAGGTTTCAAAAAACAGCAATATGAGATGGAAGGGAGTTCAATGCAATAATGGCTCAATATAATACTGTATGCTTTCTTGAATTTGTTCTGGATTTGCGGACTATGAAAAGACTCTTGTTGACATGTCTGGTGGGGTAAGTGTGTGTGTCACACTTACCCCACCAGACACACACACACACACACAAATCTTCCTTTCCTTACACCACAGTGAATTGCTGAGCTGTTTAAAAGGTGCTCCACTTTGACAGGGACTTGACTCATCCAATCCAATCTCTGTCTGTGTGGGGCGGGGACTCTGTGGGCTGCTAGTGCTGAAAGAGAGTTTTGAAACTTACCTAGAGTGTCTGTTGATGGGAGAGTCTACACTGCAGCCGAGAGAGAGAGACTTTCACTCTCTCCTATTAGATGGACTGAGCAGGAAGAAAGAAAACGGATCAAATCAAAAGCCAAAGACTTTAACATCAAATCAAAGCAGGTGTGTTCAGTAAAAAGACTTGTTCCATACTGCCATGGCAGACAGCATGACTGAGGAGTCTGACTACTACCCTGGGAAGGATGATCTGGACTGGGGATATCAGGAAGGTAAGGGCTTTGGAGGTTTTTAGTAAACACTTGTGTACCGAACACTTGTTTCCCTTTCTCTCACAAAACATAACTTTCTTTACCATTTAGGCACTAAACAATGCATGCATTGATATGGAAATTCTTTCTTCTCAGATATAAACAGAAAAAAATAGCCATCTCTTCTCTCTCCCTCTCTCTCGTTCTCTATTCTCTCTCTCCCCCTCTTTCATTCTCTATTCTCTCTCTCTCTCTCTCTCTCCCTCTCTCTCTCTCTCTCTCTAACATACAGTAGGTAAAGAACCCAAAGAAGGTAGGGTATTTTGATCAATGCACTTCTTATTGGGGTAACTTGATCATGCAAATGATGTATAGAGCTGAACTTGAGATTCTGGAGTCACACCCATGATTAAGTATTCTAAGAGAGTAGTGGTCTAGCTACCATGCTTTTATGGTTCTGGGCTTTTAAGTGCTCTTGTTCAGGGCACCATTGTGTGCATTGTCTCAAAATGCCTCTGGGCTCTTGGAGGGTAATTGTCAAGGTTTCCAGTAGCTGGGAAAAAAAGAGAGCTTTTATAACCAAAGTCAAGAGCTAAACTTTTAGTAACTAATGTTGTTATTGGTGTTGACTTGAAATAAAAAAGAATCTGGTTGGTAGGGGATAAAGTCATCCATACACTGAAAGAGAAGAGAGGACTTGTCTGTAGCGCTAACTAACTTAGCCTCACTGTTTCCGCACATTCTTCTTATTCTGTTTTTCACACTGTGTATTCATATATTCACTCAGCTCATTCTAATATATCTACTACTCTACATTGCATTTTGTTACACTGTTTATTCACACGGTGTATTTATATACTGGATTCTTGACATAGCTCACTGTCATTTATCTACCTCTGTACATGTCATTCTTACCCACTGGGCACACACTGGTTGAATTCATGTGGTTTCCACATCATTTCAATGAAATTACGTTGAACCAACGTGGTATAGATGTTGAATTGACGTCTGTGCCCAGTGAGTAGTATATATTTTTGGTTTGTATACGCATAGATTGTATTTGGATTACTGATAGTGTTGTTTGGGTTGTTAACTGGATTCGTTGTGATATTTGTGATTTCTTTTTCTAGTTTTTGATTATTATTTGTGTACTTGTTTGACATTTTACTGCATTGTAAGGAACGAGTAACACATTTTTCACACTTACAGCCAAGTGATAAATAACTTTGAAATAATTCAGGGCATACTATGGAAAGAGCAGAGACCTAAGACCGCTAGCTAACAGAATGTTCTTACAAAGTGTGAAAAGAAGTGACAATGAGAAGGAGAAGATTTGTACTCTTTGTGGAAGATTGAAGGAGGTTGTATGACGAAATGTGAAAAAGAGAGGAAGAGTGTCAGTGAGGTATAGACAGAGAGGAAGATGGTGTCAGTGAGGTATAGACAGAGAGGAAGATGGTGTCAGTGAGGTATAGACAGAGAGGAAGGTGGTGTCAGTGAGGTATAGACAGAGAGGAAGATGGTGTCAGTGAGGTATAGACAGAGAGGAAGATGGTGTCCGTGAGGTATAGACAGAGAGGAAGATGGTGTCAGTGAGGTATAGACAGAGAGGAAGATGGTGTCAGTGAGGTATAGACAGAGAGGAAGAGGATGTCAGTGAGGTATAGACAGAGAGGAAGATGGTGTCAGTGAGGTATAGACAGAGAGTAAGATGGTGTCAGTGAGGTATAGACAGAGAGGAAGATGGTGTCAGTGAGGTATAGACAGAGAGGAAGAGGATGTCAGTGAGGTATAGACAGAGAGGAAGATGGTGTCAGTGAGGTATAGACAGAGAGGAAGATGGTGTCAGTGAGGTATAGAGAGAGAGGAAGAGGATGTCAGTGAGGTATAGACAGAGAGGAAGATGGTGTCAGTGAGGTATAGACAGAGAGGAAGATGGTGTCAGTGAGGTATAGACAGAGAGGAAGATGGTGTCAGTGAGGTATAGACAGAGAGGAAGATGGTGTCAGTGAGGTATAGAGAGAGAGGAAGAGGATGTCAGTGAGGTATAGACAGAGAGGAAGATGGTGTCAGTGAGGTATAGACAGAGAGGAAGATGGTGTCAGTGAGGTATAGACAGAGAGGAAGATGGTGTCAGTGAGGTATAGACAGAGAGGAAGAGGATGTCAGTGAGGTATAGACAGAGAGGAAGAGGATGTCAGTGAGGTATAGACAGAGAGGAAGAGGATGTCAGTGAGGTATAGACAGAGAGGAAGGGGATCCAGTAAAAAGAGAGGAAGTGTGAGTGGTGTTAAGAAAGAAGAGCTAGAACATCCTTGTGTCCCTCTGGTGAGGGTTATTCCTGGTACAGACTCCCCAGGTGCTCAGTTCAATGACATTCAGCAATTGGCGTACTCTTAGCCCAGTTTAGCTTCAGTGTGTGTGTGTGTGTGTGTGCGTGTGTGTGTGTGTGCATGCATACACATTTGTGTGTCCTCAGGTATACTTTGTTTATGCTGCATGTGTATTCAAAGGCTGGATTTACACTCCACCAGACATCACCACTTTGTGACTTCACCACACACCATAGAGGACTCTGCATGGAGGTCTCAGTGCAAGCCAGAGGTTGTAACCTCACTGAGGTTACTCTAAGGAGAGCATTTGGTGGAGTTTAAGTCTAAGTTGTGTGGGTTTTCAGGTGTAGAGTGGGGTTTGCTGTTCCCTGATGCGAATGGGGAGTACCAGTCCCCGATCAACCTGAACTCCCGGGAGGCCCGCTATGACCCCTCTCTCCTGGACGTGGGGCTCACGCCCAATTATGTGGTGTGTCGGGACTGTGAGGTCATCAACGATGGACACACCGCACGCATCATTCTGAGGTCCAAATCAGGTGAAAGTTGATATTACATTACCACAGTATCATCAAAAGAATGAATGGGTTAACTGTACCTGAACACTCCACTAGACTGGGGATCTTGCAAACACCTTTTCAATGAGCTCACATTAACCGTAATAACTGAGTGTTGAGTCAATGACTGTGTGCTGCGTGTGATACACACTTAGAGAAATCAGAGTTGCACCAGAATTCAGACCTACATTCAAAACCCCCAGCTAATTTAATATGGTCTTAATTTCTTGTGTCTGCTCTTGACGCTCTGGGTTTCCTGTCTGCAGTGGTAACTGGTGGCCCATTGCCAAGTGACCACGAGTATGAGCTGCATGAGGTGCGCTTCCACTGGGGCAAGGAGAACCAGCGGGGATCAGAACACACCGTCAACTTTAAGGCCTTCCCCATGGAGGTATGAGTCTCAGCCAAACACACACACACACACACACACACACAGTCTACTTCAAGGCCATGACCATGGATGTTTGTCTCAGTTAGAGGCCACTGTCACAGTACTCAGAGGGAGTTGGTATGTTATTTTCACATAAAACAAGGTTATTTAAGGTCAGGGCTTTTGTAACGGAGTCCTGTATGGCTCAGTTAGTAGAGCAGGGTTGTAATTCCTGGGGCCACCTATCCACAAAAATGTATGCACAAATTACTCTAAGTTGCATTGGATAAAGCATCTGCTAAATGACATATATGATTGTTTTTATTATTATACAGTATATTAGCTCGTTACTATGTTTCATGCATTTACAAATCACTGAGACCATTGATGTAAACAAGTGTTTGAAAGGCCCTGAAGAAGCTATGCCGCTGGTGGTTTGGCTTTATAAGCTTCCTTCTCTATCACAGGTGCTTGGTACTCTATTTCAAATTGAAGAGTGCACTTACGTCCCATACACCTGCTCTGTCTCGGCCCTGTCGTCTACAGCCTCATTCTGCCTATGATCTTTCTGTCTGTCTGTCTCTTTCTCTGAGTATCAAATGTGGTTGATCTCTTTTGTGATCAACTTCCCTGTAATATGATACAATATAAATATAATACAATAAGTGTGCTTCCCCCCCAGCTCCATCTGATCCACTGGAACACAACGCTGTTCAACAGTGTGGAAGAAGCCCTGGCGAAGAAGAACGGAGTTCTCATCATCGCTCTGTTTGTGCAGGTATTGATTTGGTTCACTCTGTAGTGATATGAGTCCTCTCTTCTCGTGGTCTGTATGGTTTTTAGGGACTTGCCAACTTGGTACTGTAATTTATATCATATGAGCTTTGACACTAAAGTCAACATATATCCATCCACTTGTTTTTCAATTGGACTGAGAAAACCCCCAACATTCAAATAACCACAATAACATTTGATTGACGTGAGCTGGCTTGAGGCTTACTGTTTACCTAAATGTATAAAACCGTCTGTTTTAAGTGAACCCATCACTTTGTCCTTCCTGTTTTTGAAAGCTCCAAGAGTTTCCCCCGCCACCACCACATCCTGGCAGGACTCACGTCAGCAGCCCCATGTTAACACCTGTTAACGTCACAACATAATGCTTATATGTTAGGACAGTGATATTCAAACTCGGTGTCGCAAAAACTGCAGTGGGGTCGCCAAATTATATAAATTTTTAATTTAATTTAATTTTTATTTTTAGGAAGAGTACAGATTATTGTATGGGACGTTTTTGTGAAAGAATTTGAAAAATGTAATTGGTTTATTTGAATTTTGTTAAGAGATGAAAATGTAATGAATTGAAGGTTATTTGTTAAAACTTCTCTAGGGTTGGGTGCAGCATTTGGAATTTTGGATGAAAAGCGTCCCCAAATTAAACTGCCTTCTACTCAGGCACAGAAGATAGGATATGCATATAATTGGTAGATTTGGATAGAACTCTAAAGTTTCCAAAACTGTTAAAATAGTGTCTGTGAGTATAACAGAACTAATTTCCAGTCAGGAAGTAGGATTTTTGTTGTTGTTGTAGTATTCTATTCAATGCCATTACAGTATCCATTGACTTAGGACTCAAATTGCAGTTCCTATGCCTTCCATTAGATGTCAACAGTCTTTAGAAATAGTTTCAGGCGTGTATTCTGAAAAAGGAGGGAGTAAGAGCAGTCCGAGAGAGTGCCTTTCTTGTTTACCTTTTATATTGACGACGTTATTGACCGGTTGAAATATTATTGATTATTTAGGCTTGATTATGAACATTGTTTGAAATGTTTCTACGAACTTTATGGATACTATTTGGAATTTTTTGTCTCCCTGTTGTGACTGCGTTTGAGCCTGTGGATTACTGAAGAAAACGCGCAAACATAACGGAGGTTTTTGGATATATAGACACTATCAAACAAAAGGAACATTTATTGAATAAATTAATGTCTTCTGAGTGCAACCATATGAAGATCATCAAAGGTAAGTGATTAATTGTATCTCTATTTCTGACTTGTGTAACTCTTCTACTTGGCTGGTTACTGTTTGTAATGATTTGTCTGCTGGGCTATGTTCTCAAATAATAGTAAGGTATGCTTTCGCCGTAAAGCATTTTTTAAATCTGACACCGTGGTTGGATTCACAAGAAGTTCATCTTTAAACCTATGTTTAATAGTTGTATCTTTTCTGAATTTTTATAATGAGTATTTCTGTATTTGAATTTGGAGCCCTGCAATCTCACTGGATGTTGGCCAGGTGGGACGCTAGCGTCCCTACATACCCTAGAGAGGTTCATGTAAAAAAAATCAAAATGGACGGATTTTTAAGATTGTGTCATTATATTTGGGGTCGGGTCTTGAAAAAAATGCTAAAACAAATGGGGTCCCCAGAAATTCTGGCAGAAAAAAAGGGTCCCTGCTGAAAAGGTTTGAATACCACTGTGTTAGGACCCTCTTTCCTTAACTCTTTCTGACTCAATGCCCTTGACGTTGTTTCCTTCAGATAGGGAAGGAGCATCTGGGGTTGAAGGCCATAACAGAAGTGCTGCAGGACCTACAATACAAGGTAAGACGTTGCCGTCCAAGTGATATTGTTATGGCGATGATGTTATGGTTATGAGTTTTCATGGTGATGAGAGGGCAGATGTTATGATAAATTACTTATATGACCTAAGGGTGTAGAAGCCCAATACTTAACTGAGAGATAGAGGAAGACATACAGAACATAGACATTCAAATTAGGGTCCGTGCTATCAGGGCTCCTTGGGACGTCCCTACTCCATTTAAGTTGACATTTAAAAGGGTTAAAGTAAGGGTTAAGGTTAGGGTTAAGGTTAGGGTTAGGGTAAGGGTAGGAGTTCAGGTCCCAAGACATCCCTACCCTAAATAGCATTAACCATCAAATTAGGCAGTCAACCGACAAATCAGCAGCTGCAACGGTTGGAGCATGCAGCAATTGATTAATTTATAGATTTTTCAATGAAACCTGATGCAATTAATGCTCCAGGTTGATTTGAGACTATGTGAAACATGTAAGATTAGACAGGAGAAATGTTGAATGTGAAGAATGTGAAGGAAGAGGTCCAGTAGTACAGATGACATGGTGGCTAAATGAAGAGTACATTACAAATTAAGCAAAACAACCAATATTCTTTGTTATGTTTTGACTTATCTTTACAGGGGAAGACCAAAATAATACCGTGCTTCAATCCCAACACACTACTTCCGGGTGAGTCCTTCATCTAATTGTGTATAATTCCTGCTTGCATGTATGGTGTGACACAGTATTAGATGAAGTTATGGTATGTGTTTGTTACTCCCTACAGACCCCCTCCTGAGAGACTACTGGATATATGAGGGCTCCCTGACCACACCTCCATGTAGTGAGAACGTCACCTGGATCCTGTACCGCTACCCACTCACTATCTCACAGTTACAAGTAGGCCATCTGACACAATGGCCTGGTCAAAGCAATCAAATGTATTTTATAAATCTATTTGTACATCAGCAGTTGTCACACTTATATCTTTTGTCTTGCCAATTCACCCTCTTAATACACACATAAACAATCAATGTCTCAAAGTTTAAACATCCTTATTTAACCTGTGTCCTCCCCTTCATCTACACTGATTGAAGTGTATTTAACAAGTGACATCAATAAGGGATCAAAGATTTGACCTGGATTCACCTGTTTTGTACACTGTGTACTGCCGACGTGATCGCCCGATGTGGTCTCAACAGGCTATTATGTCGCCGAAGAACCATCTACCAGCCCCAGCACACTAGCTTTTCTGAACGCTGTGTCTCCTGCTCACCTAGCTTAGTAGTGACTACCGAACGGCACCCTGACTCACCTATTGCTGCTCTTTTGACCCTATGATCACTCGGCTACACAGCTGATGCCCCCTGGACTGTTTCAATAACACGGTACCTCATTTTGTTTACCTGTCGGCCCCAGCATCGAACTCAGGTCCTGTATGTACCTAACTGACCCGCTCTGCCCATTCATCGCCATTTACCCGTTGTTGACTTAGCTCTTCTGATCAACACCTGTGATTGCTTTATGCCTCTCTCTAATGTCAATATGCCTTGTCTACTGCTGTCTTGGCTAGTTCTTACTGTTTTATTTCACTGTAGAGCCGTCAGTCCCGCTCAACATGTCTTAGATAGCTCTTTTGTCGCACCCCACACACATGCGGAGACTTCACCTGGCTTAACTGGTGCCTCCAGAGACGAAACCTCTCTCATCGTCACTCAACACCTAGGTTTACCTCCACTGTACTCACATCCTACCATTCCATTGTCTGGACATTATGCCCTGAATCTATTCTACCACGCCCAGAAATCTGCTCCTTTTATTCTCTGTTCCCAAAGCACTAGATGACCAGTTCTTATAGCCTTTAGCCGTACCCTTATCCAACTCATCCTCTGTTCCTCTGGTGATGTAGAGGTTAACCCAGGCCCTGTAGCCCCCAGTTCCACTCCTATTCCCCAGGCGCTCTCATTTGTTGACTTCTGTAACCGTAAAAGCCTTGGTTTCATGCATGTTAACATCAGAAGCCTCCTCCCTAAGCAGGTATATTTCACTGGTCATCCCCAAACCCAACTCCTCATTTGGCCACCTTTCCTTCCAGTTCTCTGCTGCCAATGACTGGAACAAATTGCAAAAATCACTCAAGCTGGAGTCTTATATCTCCCTCACTAACTTTAAGCATCAGCTGTCAGAACAGCTTACTGACCATTGCACCTGTTCACAGCCTATCTGTCAATAGCCCACCCAACTACCTCATCCCCATATTGTTATTTTGCACCCCAGTATCTCTACTTGCACACTCATCTTCTGCACATCTATCACTCCAGTGTTAACGCTAAATTGTAATTATTTCGCCACTATGGCCTATTTATTGCCTTACCTCCCCATTATTACTAGATTTGCACACAGTGTATATAGATTTTTCTATTGTGTTATTGATTGTATGTTTGTTTATCCCATGTGTAACTCTGTGTTGTTTGTGTCACACTGCTGTTCTTTATCTTGGCCAGGTCGCATTTGTAAATGAGAACTTGTTCTCAACTGGCCTACCTGGTTAAATAAAGGTGAAATAAGAAAAAAAACAAGAAAAAAAAACGTAATAGGGCTCACATGGAAAGAGGAGTCTAAAATAGCACAGGACAAGCATTCAGTAAAATGCTCATATTTATCCACACCATAATCACTACACAGAACACTTAATTAATCTATCACCACTCATTCCCTTCCATGTAACTTCTCTCTCTTTCTTCCTCCATTTCCCTAATTTCCCTCATCTCATCACTCTCTTTCTCATCCCTCTCTCCCAGATAGAGGAGTTCAGGAGGCTGAGGTCCCATCTAAAAGGTGCTGAGCTTCCTGAGGGAAACGATGGGATGTTGGGAGACAACTTCCGCCCCACTCAGCCCCTTAGTGACAGGACGGTCCGGGCTGCCTTCCAGTGACACCCCCTCCCCCAGTCCATCCTCCATGGGGAATCCCTAGCTACATGTTCCACAGGTAAAGGTCAACAGTCAGACTGTTCTGAGCCCCTCATAACCTCACATATAGTTTCAGGCCCTTAGAAGGTTTCTTTTTAGAAGTTGTGGCCCTCTTTCTTGCGGAGAGGAACTTTTAGCAATACAGCCAATAGTTTAGCAGCGGTCCTGAATGGCGCAGTGGTCTAAGGCTCTGCTTCGCAGTGCTAGAGGTGTCACTACAGACCCGGGTTTGAGCCCATGCTGTATCACAACCAGCCGTGATCGGGAGTCCTATAGGGCAGTGCACAATTGGCCCAGCGTCCGGGTTAGGGGGGGACTTTACAAGTAGGCCGTCATTGTAAATAAGAATTTGTTCTTAACTGACTTGCCTCATTTAAAAATAAAATATTGATGCATAGACTATGTTCTTCCATGACCTGGATTGATGGATAATAATGTATACCACAAAGAACCATGTATCAGGGTCACATTGGCTTGCCCTGGAAGTTATACTTTAACAGAAATAGGCCAGGTATTTCCCAGAGGTACAATCATAATGGTACCACTAAACACTGGAGCCGTGGCAGAGCTATAGTAATAATGAGCTAACCCAGTTCTCCCACTAATCTAGGACTAGCTGTGTTGTGTGTGTGGACCGGAGCGACATATCTATTTTAGAGCTAGCATTGGGAACACCTAGGATACTGGCAAATTACTCATTTTGAAAGGAGTGGGTGGATTTGGATGTGCTCAATTGAAGGCACATGGACAAAGTGTGTCTAGACTCACAACTGTATTATGCAAACAGTGAAGAGAAAGAACAGGATTGTATCAAAGAGCCAGATAAGCCCATTGTTTGGTAGTTTGACAGTGTAAGTATAAGCATATCAACGTTTCAACTGGGTGGAAAAGGTTGTATAATAGTTGTGAGCTGCTATGTAGCTACAGAGGGAAATGCCAGAGGGACTGTGGAAGAGATAGTGGAGTATTGTCTCTGGTAAGGGATATTTAAGTGGTCATGTGACCTGGCCAGACCTGAGAGGGGCCAGGAAAGGGGGAATAGAGGAAGAAGGAGGAGGGATAGAGGAAGGGGGTTCTGAAGGGACTCCAATTGCATAATTAAGCAATACCTTAAATTACATTGCCAAACCATTTGTAGTTAATTATAAGGGAATAATGCATGTAATTACATTGTAGCATGTTTGTAAATGCAGGTACTGTAGTTAAATGGGTCTGCCAAATGTTACTTCTGTTTACTATGGAAATACAAAAAGGACGGTGGTCAGTACTGCATAATTGCATGTACTTACTAGATATAATTGTAGAAATCATATAAAGTGCATAAGTGATTTTATAGGTTATTGCACCAGTAGGTACTCTGGAATAAGGATTATGTGACAAAACGTGTGGCCGAAAACATCACATTTCTAGCTCTGTAACCATCATAGCTCATCCAAAGAAAACAGGATATTAGTTTGTGGATTTTAGAGTGGAAAATATTACATCTTAACATTGCACAATGTCCAACAATTCCAATCCAAAACATGGGACTTATAAAATAACACTTTGCTCTTCTATCTGCCACCTTTGTTTCCAAAGTCTTAGGGCGACATTATTGCTGGAATGTTCCGACATCTACAAAATATTAAATTTTTTCTTTTCATAGTGAAACAAGAGGAGGAGATAAAGGAGAGGAGAGGGAGAAACAACCTTGCTGGATGGTTGGATGTTATGTTACATTGGATCACTTGGACTGGGAGGGAGCTAACAAAGGCACCATTTTACTCTGTGTTGATGAAGGCAGTGCTGACAGATCAACCGGCTTACTTCACCTGTGACCTGGAACCAATGGCATTAATACGTGTCATATATCAGTTTTCAAACAATGTAAAAAATATATATATATATTGAGTTAATAAAGTCGCATACAAACATGGTCTCTTTTCTTCTTTGTTGAGTAAGGCAGCTCCAAAATGCAGGTGTTTCAGCCGAGCTCAGTGCTTTCTGTGGAGGGACAGCATGCGGAAAATACAGTGTAGGAATTGGTCATCTTCTCTAGTTGCGCTGTCATTGGCTCAGTCTTGTCACTCACGGAGACACTGCGTCACAGCAAAATCTACAGAGAGAGCTAGAAAGTTCAATCCCCTTTGGGTGCTGCCATAGATTTACATTAGAAGTGCCCATCCAAGAAGGCTCAAGGTCATTGGCCACAGATAGCAAGCTAGATAAGCTGTTATCATCATGAATCACGTCGACAATCTACTGCCAAATCCTTTTCAATACTTGTCATATGAAGAGAAATTATAGATAAAAAGTATTGGTGCTCATCGGCCATTGGACATAAACATTACACAACAAGTTGGAAATCGCAAATTCAACAATGAGGTGGTGGAAGGAATCAGTGGCTAACTGCAAGCGTTGCAAAGCAATCACCATTTTTCATCCCCTGCCTGCTATTCGGTGGAGAAGGTGTGTGGTTCAAGTCTTCGGTTTAAGGGTCTCTTAAACGTTAACAAGGTTGGGTAGGTTACGACCAAACGGCTCTCCTGTGAAGTCGTGACTTGCGACATACACGTAGTTTCCTGAATCAGGTCACAAATGACAGTTACTAGCTACCTGTCCAAAATTGTAATCAGTAACGTAACTTTTGGATTACCCAAACTCAGTAACGTAATCTGATTACATTCAGTTACTTTTAGATTACTTTCCCCTTAAGAGGCATTAGAAAAAGACAAACATATATGTTACCAATTGAAGGACATCAATTGCAGGATAAATCAATGTTAAAGTTTACAGTGAGGGAAAAAAGTATTTGATCCCCGTTTGCCCACTGACAAAGAAATGATCAGTCTATAAGTTTAATGGTAGGTTTATTTGAACAGTGAGAGACAGAATAACAACAAGAAAATCCAGAAAAACGCATGTCAAAAATGTTCTAAATTGATTTGCATTTTAATGAGGGAAATAAGTATTTGACCCCCTCTCAATCAGAAAGATTTCTGGCTCCCAGGTGTCTTTCATACAGGTAACGAGCTGAGATTAGGAGCACACTCTTAAAGGGAGTGCTCCTAATCTCAGTGTGTTACCTGTATAAAAGACACCTGTCCACAGAAGCAATCAATCAATCAGATTCCAAACTCTACACCATGGCCAAGACCAAAGAGCTCTCCAAGGATGTCAGGGACAAGATTGTAGACCTACACAAGGCTGGAATGGGCTACAAGACAATCGCCAAGCAGCTTGGTGAGAAGGTGACAACAGTTGGTGTGATTATTCACGAATGGAAGAAACACAAAAGATCTGTCAATCTCCCTCGGCCTGGGGCTCCATGCAAGATCTCACCTCGTGGAGTTGCAATGATCATGAGAACGCTGAGGAATCAGCCCAGAACTACATGGGAGGATCTTGTCAATGATCTCAAGGCAGCTGGGACCATAGACACCAAGAAAACAATTGGTAACACACTACGCCGTGAAGGACTGAAATCCTGCAGCGCCCGCAAGGTCCCCCTGCTCAAGAAAGCACATATATATGCCCTTCTGAAGTTTGCCAATGAACATCTGAATGATTCAGAGGACAACTGGGTGAAAGTGTTGTGGTCAGATGAGACCAAAATGGAGCTCTTTGGCATCAACTCAATTCGCCGTGTTTGGAGGTGGAGGAAAGCTGCCTATGACCCCAAGAACACCATCCCCACCGTCAAACATGGAGGTGGAAACATTATGCTTTGGGGGTGTTTTTCTGCTAAGGGGACAGAACAACTTCACCGCATCAAAGGTACGATGGACGGGGCCATGTACCGTCAAATCTTGGGTGAGAACCTCCTTCCCTCAGCCAGTGCATTGAAAATGGGTCGTGGATCGGTATTCCAGCATGACAATGATCCAAAACACATGGATAAGGCAACACAGGAGTGGCTCAAGAAGAAGCACATTTTAAGGTCCTGGAGTGGCCTAGCCAGTCTACAGACCTTGATCCCATAAAAAATCTGTGGAGGGAGCTGAAGGTTCGAGTTGCCAAACGTCAGCCTCGAAACCTTAATGGCTTGGAGAAGATCTGCAAAGAGGAGTGGGACAAAATCACTCCTGAGATGTGTGCAAACCTGGTGGCCAACTACAAGAAACGTCTGACCTCTGTGGTTTTGCCACCAAGTACTAAGTCATGTTTTGCAGAGGGGTCAAATACTTATTTCCCTCATTAAAATGCAAATCAATTTATAACATTTTTGACATGTGTTTTTCTGGATTATTTTTGTTGTTATTCTGTCTCTCACTGTTCAAATAAACCTACCATTAAAATTATAGACTGATCATTTCTTTGTCAATAGGCAAACATACAAAATCAGCAGGGGATCAAATACTTTTTCCCCCTCACTGTACATAGCTGGCCATATGGATGTTAAATTTTACTTTATGGGTCGGTTATGTAGGCTTCTTCTAACCTATCGCTTTCTACCACATATAATAATACGATTCAATTAGATATTGATTTAATGTAAATATATATCAGAATTCCAGTCATTCCAATAAATGTTATACCCCTTGATCTTCAAGAAAAGGACGTGGAAATATGGAAGTATAGATTAGCCAAATTGTTTTACCTGAGCATAACCCCAAAACTAAGGACTTCTTAGCCAGCCCTACTCTGTTGTTTATGATTTTGTTGTCATGGAGGACGGATTGGGCTCATTGATTCAAGTTGGAAAAATAAATACTGCGCTCATTGAATGGCATGCTTTGAGCACTACCGAAAAGTGTTATTTACATTTGAAAAATGAATGCTATATGCTGCATTTGCTGTAGGCCTATTGCTGACCTTTTTGTTGGTGACACTTTGGTATCTTCATAATATGTAGCTGTTTAAAGGGCAAATCCACAGGTGAAACAATAATAAAACATACACTGGACAGAGGAATTTTGGAAAAAAGTGTTATGGACAGACAAATCTAAGTTTGAGGTGTTCGGATCACAAAGAAGAACATTCGTGAGATGCAGAAAAAAATGAAAAGATGCTGGAGGAGTGATGACGCCATCTGTCATGGTGGAGGCAATGTGATGGTCTGGGGGTGCTTTGGTGGTGGTAAAGTGGGAGATTTGTACAGGGTTAAAGGTGATATTGAAGAAGGAAGGCTATCACTCCATTTTGCAACGCCATGCCATACCCTGTGGACGGCGCTTAATTGGAGCCAATATCCTCCTACAACAGGACAATGACCCAAAGCACAGCTCCAAACTATGCAAGAACTATTTAGGGAAGAAGCAGTCAGCTTGTATTCTGTCTGTAATGGAGTGGCCAGCACAGTCACCGGATCTCAACCCTATTGAGCTGTTGTGGGAGCAGCTTGACCGTATGGTACTTAATAAGTGCCCATCAAGCCAATCCAACTTGTGGGAGGTGCTTCAGGAAGCATGGGGTGAAATCTCTTCAGATTACGTGTCACGATCGTCATAAGAAGCAACCAAAGCGCAGCGTGGTGTGAATGCATCATTTAATACATTACGAAAAACACGAAGTAAACTGTACAAAAACAATAAACGACCGTGAAGCTATCATAAGAACTGTGCTGACACAAGCAACTAACATAGACAATCACCCACAAACAAACAGTGAAACCCAGGCTACCTAAGTATGATTCTCAATCAGAGACAACTAATGACACCTGCCTCTGATTGAGAACCATACTAGGCCGAAACATAGAAATCCCAAAATCATAGAAAAACAAACATAGACTGCCCACACAACTCACGCCCTGACCATACTAAATAATGACAAAACAAAGGAAATAAAGGTCAGAATGTGACATTACCTCACCAAATTGACAACTAGAAGCCAAAGGTCTGCAAGGCTGTAAATGCTGCAAATGGAAGATTCTTTGACGTAAGCAAAGTTTAAAGGACACAATTATTATTTCAATTAAAAATCATTATTTATAACCTTGTCAACATTTTGACTATTTTTCCTATTAATTTTGCAACTAATTTCATGTATGTTTTCATGGAAAATAAGGCCATTTCTAAGTGACCCCAAACTTTTGAACGGTAGTGTACATCAATAAGGGATCATAACTTTCACCTGGATTCACCTGGTCAGTCGATGTCATGGAAAGAGCAGGTGTTCTTAATGTTTTGTATACTCAGTGCACATGGGCAGGTCTGGTTTAATAATGTATAATAATTTCAGGAGACTCATAGGCTAATATTTGTTGAGATATTTTGGTTGGCTTCCAGCTCCTGTCCTTGCGGTATTGAAAGCTGAAGAGTGTTTTGGTGTTTTTAGATATCTGCTTATCTAGTGGTAGGAAGCTTGACAATATACGTTAAGACCACAGGGTGCCCTCTCTTGTAAAAACAAAGGAAACATGCATCAAAGGTAAATTACCTCAAGGGCTACAGACACACAGAATGGCTCAGATTTATAGGTTATGAAAATTAAACAATGAGAGACTTGTTGTGATATTTTTAGACATTTTACACGGTACTGTGATTCTTGTACTGATAGTCATTTGATGATGATAAAGATGACTATTACTGTAAGTTAACAATAAAAGGTCAAACTGTTCTTAGTAATACATTTGTCACTGGTGTTATGTCAACCATCTAGCCTGTCACATGGACCTACTCAATTTCCCATTACACCACTAAAAATGTTCACTACCATCCAACTAACTGCCAAAATAAAGGAAACACTTGAGTAAATGAGGGATACATTTGATTTGATTTGATATAAAGTACTGTATATTCAAAGCAGGTGCTTCCACACAGGTGTCGTTCCTGAGTTAATTAAGCATTTAACATCCCTTCATACTTAGGGTCATGTATAAAAAGGCCCAGTTGCTCATTATTTTGGCTAACATGGCTAGAAGAAGAGATCTCAGTGACTTTAAAAGAAGGGTCGTGCGTGCGTGTGTGTCTCTCAGTTACCAAATCTCAACCCAATTGAAACTTATGGGAGATTTTGGAGCGGCCCCTGAGAGAGCGTTTTCCACCACCTTCAGCAAAACACCAAATTATGTCATTTCTCGTGGAAGAATGGTGTCTCATTCCTCCAAGAGTTCCAGAATCACTTCTTGACAGTAATGTACTGTTAAACCAAAGTTTATTTGGAATTTTTGGTAACATCCTATACTTTTTTTAAACTGTAGCTTACAGGTAACTAGCTGCCAGTAAATTCCCGTAAAAACAACAGGATTTTTTTTACAGTGTACATCCTGGTGTAATTATACCCACCTATCTAACACAACTAATCTGCCCATAGGGAGCTCTCATCTCACACCGCAAAAGTACAACAAAGTTCCACACATAGTATTAGTATAAGCTTAAACACACAGCTAAGCCATAAACATGCTGTAATACAGTACAGGACAGTGACTGAGGTCCTTCTAGTGCCTTGCGGTTGGAGGCCGAGCAGTTGCAATACCAGGCGGTGATGCAACCATTGCTCTCAATGGTGCAGATGTAGAACTTTTTGAGGATCTGAGGACCCATGCCAAATCTTTTCAATCTCCTGGGGAGGAAAAGGCGTTGTCGTGCCCTCTTCACGGCTGTCTCGGTGTGTTTGGACCATGATAGTTCGTTGGTGATGTGGACACCAAGGAACTTGATGCGCTCAACCTGCTCCACTACAGCCCCATTGATGAGAATGGGGGCGTGCTCGACCCTCCTTTTCCTGTAGTCCACGATCATCTCACTGCCAGGTCTCTGACCTCCTCCCTATAGGCTGTCTCATCATTGTCAGTGATCAGGCCAACCACTGTGTGTCATTGGCAAACTTAATGATGGTGTTGGAGTTGTGCTTGGCCATGCAGTCATAGGTGAACAGGGAGTACAGGAGGGGACTGAGCACACACCCCTGAGGGGCCCCGGTGTTGAGGATCAGCGTGGCAGATGTTTTGTTACCTCCCCTTACCGCCTGGGGGGCGGCCCGTCAGGAAGTCCAGGATCCAGTTGCAGAGGGAGGTGTTCAGTCCCAGGGACCTTAGCTGAGTGATGAGCTTTTAGGGCACTATGGTGTTGAACACTGAGCTGTAGTCAATGAATAGCATTCTCACATAGGTGTTCCTTTTGTCCAGGTGGGAAAGGGCAGTGTGGAGTGCAATAGAGATTGCGTCATCTGTGGATCTATTGGGGCGGTATGCAAATCTGACAAGCGTCAGAGCCGGTGTAGTACGATAAATATTAGTCCTATATTGACGCTTTGCCTGGTTGATGGTTCGTCGGAGGGCATAGCATGATTTCTTATAACTGTCCGGGTTACAGTCCCACTCCTTAAAAGCGGCAGCTCTACCCTTTAGCTCAGTGCAGATGTTGCCTGTAATCCATGGCTTCTGGTTGGAGTATGTATGTACAGTCACTGTATGGACGACGTCATCGATGCACTTATTGATGAAGCCAGTGACTGATGTGGTTTACTGCTCAATGCCATCGGGAGAATCCAATAACATACTCCAGTCTGTCTTAGCAAAACAGTCCTAAAGCTTAGCATCTGCATATTCTGACCACTTCCGTAATGAGCGAGTCACTGGTACTTCCTGCTTTAGTTTAGCTTGTAAGCCGGAATCAGGAGGATAGAGTTATGGTCAAATTTGCCAAATGGAGGCCGAGAGAGATTTTTGTACGCGTCTTTGTGTGGAGTGAAGGTAGTCTAGAGTTTTTTCCCTCTGGTTGCACATGTAACATGCTGGTAGAAATGAGGTAAAATGGATTTAAGGTTCCCTGCATTAAAGTTCCCGGCCACTAGGAGTGCCGCTTCTGGATGATAATTTTCTTGTTCGCTTATGGCCTTATACAGCTCATTAAGTGTGTTCTTAGTGCCAGCATCGGTTTGTGGTGGTAAATGGACAGCTATGAAAAATATAGGCTCTCTTGGTAAATAGTGTGGTCTACAGCTTATCATGTGATACACTACCTCAAGCGAGCAAAACCTAGAGACTTCCTTAGTATTAGATTTTGTGCACCAGTTATTATTTACAAATAGACACAGACCGCCACCCCTTGTCTTACCGGAGGCAGCTGTTCTATCTTGCAGATGGATAGAAAACCCAGGCAGCTGTATGTTATCCATATCATTGTTCAGCCACAACTCAGTGAAACTGTTATGCAGATGAGTGAGGACCCAACAGCGATTCAACAGAAACAGAGTCTTTTAATGTCCAAACAGGGAAAACATAAATCCTCTATCTTTGCAGGAGAGTCCTCCTTCTAGTAGTAGAGGAGAATTGCAGGGCTAGCAGCAACAGACTGCAGGTCCCTCTGGGTAGGCGCGGGCCGTAGAGGACAGAGACACCTGCTCACACGCAGCATCTGATGAAGAGGCAGATTACGACAGGACGGGACAAGGGCAAAGCAAACAAGAATCCGACAAGGACAGAAGCAGAAACAGAGAGAGAAATAGAGACTTAATCAGAGGGCAAAAGAGGGGACAGGTGTGAGAGAGTAAACGAGGTCGTTAGGAGAATGAGGAACAGCTGGGAGCAGGAACGGAACGATAGAGAGAGAGAGAGTAACCTAATACGACCAGCAGGGGGAAACGAAGAGAAGGGAAAGCACAGGGACAAGACATAACATGACAGTACCCCCCCACTCACCGAGCGCCTCCTGGCGCACTCGAGGAGGAAACCTGGCGGCAACGGAGGAAATCATCGATCAGCGAACGGTCCAGCACGTCCCGAGATGGAACCCAACTCCTTTCCTCAGGACCGTAACCCTCCCAATCCACTAGGTACTGATGACCACGGCCCAGAGGACGCATGTCCATAATCTTCCGGACCCTGTAGATAGGTGCGCCCTCGACAAGGACGGGGGGGGGGGGGGGGGGGAGACGAACGGGGGCACGAAGAAAAGGCTTGACACAGGAGACATGGAAGACCGGGTGGACGCGACAAAGATGTCGCGGAAGAAGAAGTCGCACTGCGACAGGATTAACGACCTGAGAAATACGGAACGGACCAATGAACCGCGGGGTCAACTTGCGAGAAGCTGTCATAAGGGGAAGGTTACGAGTGGAGAGCCATACCCTCTGACCGCGACAATACCTAGGACTCTTAGTCCTACGCTTATTAGCGGCTCTCACAGTCTGCGCCCTATAACGGCAAAGTGCAGACCTGACCCTCTTCCAGGTGCGCTCACAACGTTGGACAAAAGCCTGAGCGGAGGGGACGCTGGACTCGGCGAGCTGGGACGAGAACAGAGGAGGCTGGTACCCGAGGCTACTCTGAAAAGGAGATAGCCCGGTCGCAGACGAAGGAAGCGAGTTGTGAGCGTATTCTGCTGATTATGTCAGCGGACCAGTCGTGATGGATCGGCGGGGCTCCGTGTCGGCAGTAGAGGGTCAGTAGAGGGTCCAGGCCAATTGGCAAATTAGGTATTTTTGGACCTCTTCGGCTAGTCGGGAGATGGGCTTAGCTCGAGGCTAGCTCCAGGCTAACTGGTGCTTGCTCTGGGACAGAGACGTTAGCCAGGAGTAGCCACTCGGATTGCAGCTAGCTATTTACGATGATCCGGTATAAAGGTTCAGAGCTTGCGGTAGGAATCCGGAGATGTGGTAGAGAAAAAGCAGTCTGATATGCTTTGGGTAGATGTCGCGCTGGTGTCCTAGTTAGCGTTGAAGACCGCTAGCAGTGGCTAGCTAGTAGCTAGTTAGCGGCTAGCTTCTGATGAGGGTTCCGATTCTAAAGTATAGAAAAAGCAGATCCGTACCACATTGGGTGATGCGGGTTGCAGGAGAGTATATTCAGCCTGTAGTTGGAAAGTGAGATTAAAATATGTACGAAATATATACAGAAAAAAAAAAAAAAAAAAAAAACGAGGAAAAACTATATTTACACTATACAGGACGGGACAAGACAAAACACACGTCCGACTGTATATTCAGCCTGTAGTTGGAAAGTGAGATTAAAATATGTACGAAATATATAAAGAAAAAAAAAAAAAACGAGGAAAAACTATATTTACACTATACAGGACGGGACAAGACAAAACACACGTCCGACTGCTACGCCATCTTGGATCATCCTCATTTGATTTGATTTAGAGTGCAGCAGTACTAGTATGACAGTGCCCTCCTCTGTCTGAAAGACTAATGGCAGCATAGAAAACAGAGCCCCTTCAAATGTCAGAGAAAACACACTGCACCTCATTACCATGACTCCTACACTGATGATGACTAATATACACTTCACCGGCCAGTTTATAGGCACACCATCTAGTACCGGGTCGGACCCCCTATGCTTCCAGAACAGCCTGAATTTTTCAGGGCATGAATTCTACAAGTCAGAAACGTTCCACAAGGATGTTGGTTCATGCTGACGCGATGACACCACGCAGCTGCTGCAGATTGGACAGTGGTACACCACCACCACCATACTGTACCGTTGACACCAGGCAGGATAGGTCCATGGACTCATGGTGCTTACGCCAAATCTTGACTCTGCCATCAGCATGACGCAACAGGTACTGGGATTCATTAATCTTCCTGTCTGGGTTGGCGCCCCCCCTTGGGTTGTGCCGTGGCGTAGATCTTTGTGGGCTATACTGGGCCTTGTCTCAGGATGGTAAGTTGGTGGTTGAAGATATCCCTCTAGTGGTGTGGGGCTGTGCTTTGGCAAAGCGGGTGGGGTTATATCCTAACTGTTTGGCCCTGTCCGGGGGGTATCGTCGGATGGGGCCACAGTGTCTCCCGACCCCTCCTGTCTCAGCCTCCAGTATTTATGCTGCAATAGTTCATGAGTCGGGGGGCTAGGGTCAGTCTGTTATATCTGGAGTATTTCTCCTGTCTTATCCGGTGTCCTGTGTGAATTTAAGTATGCTATCTCTAATTCTTTATTTCTTTCTCTCTCTCGGAGGACCTGAGCCCTAGGACCATGCCTCAGGACTACCTAGTATGATGACTCCTTGCTGTCCCCAGTCCACCTGGCTGTGCTGCTGCTCCAGTTTGAACTGTTCTGCCTGCGGCTATGGAACCCTGACCCCTTCACCGGACGTGCTAACTGTCCCAGACCTGCTGTTTTCAACTCTCTAGAGACAGCAGGAGCGGCAGAGATACTCTGAATGATCGGCTATGAAAAGCCAACTGACATTATACTCCTGAGGTGCTGACCTGTTGCACCCTCGACAACCACTGTGATTATTATTATTTGACCCTGCTGGTCATCTATGAACATTTGAACATCTTGGCAATGTTCTGTTATAATCTCCACCCAGCACAGCCAGAAGAAGACTGGCCACCCCTCATAGCCTAGTTCCTCTCTAGGTTTCTTCCTAGGTTCTGGCCATTCTAGGGAGTTTTTCCTAATCACTGTGCTTCTACACCTGCATTGCTTGCTGTTTGGGGTTTTAGGCTGGGTTTCTGTCCAGCACTATGAGAGATATGCTGATGTAAGAAGGGCTTTATAAATACATTTGATTTGATTGGACCAGGCAATGTTTTTCCATTCCTCAATTGTCTTGTTAGCTGATAGGAGTGGAACCCGGTGTGGTTGTCTGCTGCAATAACTAATCCATGACAAGGATCGACTAGTTGTGCGTTTCGAGATGCCGGTCTGCACACCACTGTTGTACTGTGCCATTATTTGTCTGTTTGTGGCTTGCCTGTTAGCTTGCACAATTTATTGCCATTCTCCTTTCGACCTCTCTCATCACAAGCCGTTTTCGCTCAAAGGCTTGCCACTGACTGAATGTTTTTTGTTTGTTGCACCATTCTCTGAAAACTCTAGACACTGTTGTGCATGAAAAGCCCAGGAGGACGGCTGTTTCTGAGATACTGGATCTGGCACCTGGTACCGGCAGTCTTACCACGCTAAAAGTGACTTAGGCCACTCATGTTGCTTATTCTAACTTTCAATCGAACAGTAACTGAATGCCTCAATGCCTGTCTACCTGCTTTATATAGCAAGCCACGGCCACACGATCAATTTTCGTGAATGGGATGGTGTACCTAATAAACTGTCTGGTGAATGTATATACAGTTGAAGTCGGAAGTTCACATACACCTTAGCCAAATACATTTCAACTCAGCTTTTCACAATTCCTGACATTTAATCCTAGGAAATATTCCCTGTTTTAGGTCAGTTAGGATTACCACTTAATTTTAAAATGTGATTTAATTTGTTTTATTTCACCTTTATTTAACCAGGTAGGCTAGTTGAGAACAAGTTCTCATTTACATCTGCGACCTGGCGTAGTTGTAAATAATAGTAGAGAGAATGATTCATTTCAGCCTTTATTTCTTTCATCACATTCCCAGTGGGTCAGACGTTTACATACACTCAATTAGTATTTGGTAGCATTGCCTTTAAATTCTTTAACTTGGGTCTGTCACGTTCTGACCTTTATTTCCTTTGTTTTGTATTTATTTAGTATGGTCAGGGCGTGAGTTGGGTGGGCAGTCTATGTTTGTTTTTCTATGATTTGGGTATTTCTATGTTTCGGCCTAGTATGGTTCTCGATCAGAGGCAGGTGTCATTAGTTGTCTCTGATTGAGAATCATACTTAGGTAGCCTGGGTTGCACTGTTTGTTTGTGGGTGATTGTCTATGTTGATGGCTTGTTTCAGCGCAGCTCGCATTAGCTTCACGGTTGTTATTTTGTTTACTGTTTTTGTATAGTGTTTCAGTGTTCAGTTCTTTCTTTAATTAAACATTCAACATGAACACATATCACGCTGCATTTTGGTCCTCCGATCCTTCTCGCCTCTCCTCTTCAGATGAAGAGGAGGACGACCGTGACAGGGTCAAACATTTTGGGTAGCCTTCCACAAGCTTCCCACAATAAGTTGGGTTAATTTTAGCCCATTCCTCCTGACAGAGCTGGTGTAACTGAGTCAGGTTTGTAGGCCTCCTTGCTCATACACGCTTTTTCAGTTCTGCCCACAAATTTTCTATAGGATTGAGGTCAGTGCTTTGTGATGGCCACTCCAATACCTTGACTTTGTTGTCCTTAAGGCATTTCTCCACAACTTTGGAAGTATGCTTTGTCCATTTGGAAGACCAATTTGTTGACTGATGTCTTGAAATGATGCTTCAATATATCCACATAACTATCCATCCTCATGATGCCATCTATTTTGTGAAGTGCACCAGTCCCTCCTGCAGCAAAGCACCCCCACAACATGATACTGCCACCACCGTGCTTCACGGTTGGGATGGTGTTCTTCAGCTTGCAAGCATCCGACCTTTTTCCTCCAAACATAACGACGGTCATTATGGCCAATCAGTTCTATTTTTGTTTCAGCAGACCAGAGGACATTTCTCCAAAAAGTATGATCTTTGTCCCCATGTGCAGTTGCAAACCGTAGTCTGGATTTTTATGGCGGTTTTGGAGCAGTGGCTTCTTCCTTGCTGAGCGGCCTTTCAGGTTATTTCGATATAGGACTAATTTTACTGTGGATATAGATACTTTTGTACCTGTTTCCTCCAGCATCTTCAAGGTTTATTTGCACTTTTCACACCAAAGTACGTTCATCTCTAGGAGACAGAAAGCATCTCCCTCCTGAGCGGTATGACGGCTGCATGGTCCCATAGTGTTTATACTTGCGTACTATTGTTTGTACAGATGAACATGGTACCTTTAGGCGTTTGGAAATTGCTCCCAAGGATGAACCAGACTTGTGGAGGTCTACAATTTTTTTGGGCTGATTTATTTTGATTTTCCCACGATGTCAAGCAAAAAGGTACTGAGTTTGAAGGTAGGCCTTGAAATACATCCACAGGTACACCTCCAATTGACTCAAATTATGTCAGTTAGCCTGTCAGAATAAGCTTCTAAAGCCATGACATCATTTTCTGGAATTTTCCAAGCTGTTTAAAAGCACAGTCAACTTAGTGTATGTTAACTTCTGACCCACTGGAATTGTGATCCAGTGAATTATAACTGAAATAATCTGTCTGTAAACAATTGTTGGAAAAATGACTTGTGTCATGCACAAAGTAATGTCCTAACCAACTTGCCAAAACTATAGTTTGTTAACAAGAAGTTTGTGGAGTGGTTGAAAAACGAGTTTTAATGACTCCAACCTAAGTGTATGTAAACTTCCGACTTCAACTGTTGCAAACACGACACCTGGGGCAGCAGTGACTCGGTGAAAAATCTGATGATGTGCCTTTGTGCAGAACACTTAACCCTAATTGCTCCTGTAAGTTGCTCTGGATATTTTTTTATTTATATAACTTGGCAAGTCAGTTAAGAACAAATTCTCATTTTCAATGACAGCCTAGGAACAGTGGGTTGGTTAACTGCCTTGTTCAGGTGTAGAATGACAAATTTTCACCTGGTTAGCTCAGGGACTTGATCCTTCAACCTTTCGGTTACTAGTCCAATGCTCTAACCACTGGGCTACCTGCCACCCCAATTGTGGGCCACCCTATGGGACTCCCAATCACGGCCGGTTGTGAAACAGCCTTTAATCAAACCAAGGTCTGTTGTGACACCTCTAGCACTGAGATGCAGTGCCTTAGACCGCTGCGCCACTCAGGAGCCCAATGAGTGTCTGCTAAATGACTAAAATGAAAGGTCACTGGTAAAGGAGGTCACATGACTGTGGCTAGATGTACTGTAGGCTAATACCCTGACTACACTGCTTGCATCGCGAGCGTTGCAAAATAAACCTTGAAATCTATATTATTCAATTATTGCACCCACACTGATCGCGCACACCAACCAACGAGTGTCTGCGTTTACAAGTGCTAAAATAGTTATATTTGTGATGCAGATCGCGCAGCAAGTCCCGCCTCTCCCATCTCCTCATTGGTTTATAGAAGCAGGTACTCCTTTCCATCTCCTCATTGGTTATACCCACATGGGTGACTGAAAAACGAACGAGGTCGGTGGCGGTAATGCACCTAATTTATGAAAGTTGCTAATCGCAATATGAAGTCCAGAGAATAAAAGGCTTGGAAGGAGGAGAAATGACTAGAAACAATTTGGTTGACCGTTTTATGTGTGGATTAATTGTCGGAGTAGAGGACCTTGTGCATTTTAGGTAAAATAACAACTCAATGTTTATGTCCCAGGACAAATTAGCTAGCAACAGCAAGCTAGCTAAATAGGACAAATTAGCTTGCAAGTTCAAGCTAACTAGCTAAATTGCCATAAATGTTTAATGCTTTTCGACCTGTCCCCAAATTAATGTAATTGGTTCAGTTTGCTTTGATATTTTAACCTGCATGTCTTGATCGTGTTTGGTGTGGGGGGACAAAATACATTTATGCATGATGGAGCATGATGGTGCATGATGGAGCATGATGGAGCATGATGGTGCATGATGGCGCATGATGGCGCACGCACGCAGCCGGTTTGGGTTCTATGTTACAGGCTGACTACACTGCTTGCGTCACTTGCACGAGCGTTGCAAAATAAATGTAGACATAAATGTTATTCAATTATTGCACCCACACTGCTTGCGCGTGCCAGTGAGCGTCTGCATTGACAAGGGCTAAAATAGAAGTTTGTCAGTTCTATTTCTGACGCCGATCGTGCTGCAAGTCCTGCCTCTCCCATCTCCTCATTGGTTTATAGAAGCAGGTACCCACGTGCCATCTCCTCATTGGTTATACCCACGTGGGTGACTGAAAGACGAACGAGGCCAGTGCCGGTAATGCACCTAATTTATGAACGTTGCCATTCGCAATATAAAGTCAAGAGAAGAAAATGCCTTGAAGGAGGAGAGATGACTAGAAACGATTCGGTTGACCTTTTTAAGTGTGGATTAATTGGTGGAGTAGAGGACCTTGTGCATTTCAGGTAAAATATCAACTCAATGTTTATATCCCAGTACAAATTAGCTACCAACAGCAAGCTAGCTAAATAGGACAAATTAGCTAGCAAGTGCAGGCTAGCTAGCTAAATTGCCATAAATTTGTAATACTTTTTGATCTGTCCTCAAATTAATATAATTGGTTCAGAGTTTGTTTTGATATTTTAACCTGCGTGTCGTGATCGCTTTTGGTGTGGGGGGACAAAATACATATATGCATGATGGGTTCTGTGTAATAGGGTGAGTCTTAGTGCAAAGACATGTATTTGACACAAATTTACCATCATTACCTTACCTGTTTGACAATCCTCTGTTTTTGTGACTTAATATTTCTTATCTATTAGTCAGACTATCTTAAGATTCACCGTTTAATTCTTTAAAATCATGGAGTTAATTGTGTGCATGCAGGGGAGCCCTATGGGGGGGAAAGTTAGGACGATTCTAAGGGCCTGTGATTGCCTGTCACATATACACTCCCTCTCTGGCCTCTAGATCATCAGGCTGCTGATTATCCTCCTTGATTATCTTCTCTATATCTGTCACTCCCCTTGGTTCTTCCCCCAGGTGTTATTGACTATGTTTTCATGTTGGTGCGTTGTTTTGTGTTTCGTGTTTATTGTTTTGTTTATTTATTAAAACACTCCCTGTATTTGCTTCCCGACTCTCAGCCTACTTGTTACAGAATAACACCTCACCTAAGGGAAGCATCAGGGAGTGTTTTTTAATTTTATTTTTGTGTCAGAGTAATGACGTTGGGTCCGGGAACTGCTGCAGGCTCTCATGCTTCAACCAGATCGCCAGGCTCCCCTACCTCCGCCGGCTCGTTGGGCTTTCATGCCTTAGCCGGATCAAGGTTCCCCTGCCTCAACCGATCTGTCAGGTTCCCGCGCCCCAGCGCGACAGGTTCTCGCGCATCAGCAGGGGGGAGTGGTCCAATTCTGATTCCCGGGGTTCGTCCCCTTTGATGGCGTCCTGCGGCTGAAGCCGCACGTTGGGGAGGGGGTGCTGTCACATTCTCCCACTCCGTCCTATATGTGATCAGGCTGCTGATTATCCCGCACACCTGTCACCATTGTCTCGCGCACCTGCGCCTCATGACACTCACCTGGACTCCATCACCTCCTTGATTATCTTCTCTATATCTGTCACGCCCCTTGGTTCTTTCCTCAGGTGTTACTGACTCTGTTTTCATGTTGGTGCGTTGTTTGTGTTTTGTGTTTATTGTTTTGTTTATTTATAAAACACTCCCTGTACTTGCTTCCCGACTCTCAGCGCACTCATTACACTGACAGGGGTCCTAAGAAATTATTAGAACATTTTTTTCAATATTAAATGATTAACCTATCATCATAAATATTATATTTTATTTACAATGTACTAATACAACTAACGGTTTGTTTTTATTTTCTTGTTTTTGGCAAAAAGTAAACATCCAGAGAGCCTCTGTATTCTGGCTTCTAAAAACAAAAAGAAAGAAAAGAAAGACAGGAGAGAACATTTCTCACAGAGGAAGGTGGGTGTCGTCCGTGAGATGTGGAAATGAACCTGTTAGCTTAGTCCATAGTGAAAGGCTACTTTTGCTGCCCTAACATTAGTTTTCTTCACAGAAAATGCTGAGTGTTTACATTTCACTCCTATTTTAGCCAACATTTAATCAATGCAGGCAAACTTTTAGCAAGCTATTCATTCTAAATCAGTTGTCTCTGCCCCTGCCTGGTGCCAGGCCCAACACATGTAGCTTCAGGCTCAGCAACCCTGTCTCCCCATCCCCATACCCCTTAACCAGCCTTACTCCCGACTGAAGGAGGTGAGCAGCATTGTGTTGAATGACATGTCAGTTGGCAAAATTGCAGGTACTGCAATGCATTGAGAACAGGAATGTGATTCTCCAGTCAGGAAAAATCTCACTTGACACAAAGGCAGCCAATATCAGAGCCTTTAAGGAAGAGATGCAGGCTCTTAAGAGATGGATGGAAGTCTCTCCTGTCTGAGGCAACACTGATTGCTACGCAAATGGATGTTGCACCTCAATTTAGCACGGAACACAGCCAGAGAAAGAGGAAGAGACTCCATGATGAGACCTCAAGAGGAGACAGCTCAGGACAGTGCAGCAACGGTGTTGTGTGTTGGAACACAGTGTTTTTTACTTCTATGGACAACATCATAAGTGACTTGGAAACTAGGTTCCACACCACTGCAAAAATTGTAGAATGATTTTCTGCTGCTCTGAAAGTTGGGCAGATTAGTGAGGGTAAAGTCCCTTCTGTTTGCCTACCACTGATCATGAAGTATTGCAGAGATGAGAGATCTTACACCTGACTTTCAAAATGAAGACACCTGAAGACTGTATATTCTGCCACTTTCCCCCCTAACTTGTCCCCCCTTGGTCTCCTGAATGCAATTTGTAAGATGCAGCTGCATTTTTGGAGAAGTGTGCTTTGCTTTATGTATATTTTGCACACTGCCTGTGACTGTTGCTGGTGGCAAGAGCTTTCAGTAAGATAAAACTACTAAACTATTTGAGGTCCACTATGTCCCAGGACAGGCTGTGCAGTCTTGCCAAGCTGTCCCATTGAAAGTCAGTTAGCTAGAAAGCTGGACTTCAAAGACTTGATCAGTGACTTTGCTAGCAAGAAGGCTCGGCACTGGGCTCTTGGTGAGTAAGGCTGAGCAAGGCCCAGTGATAACTGTTAAATGGCATGGCTGTGGATATTGGGTCACTACACACATGATGCCCACAGGCTGAGAACAAGACTGAGAACAGACTGAGAACAAGATATATCTCAAAGTAATGGCTGGATTGCCATAAAATTAGTGGTGCACAATCAAGACCCCAAGTGGAAGAAACCTATTGATTTGGTGACCTCTTGACCTTTCCTCTAGTGCCACCATCAGGCCTTTTCATTTCCATTTTGTTTTCCATTTCCACTTTTACAGCTGCTTATTTTCTAGTTCAAAAATCTGCTGCTGATTGCATTATTTTGTTTGTTATATTATTCTATAGATGATGATGTTAACTTATTTTAATTGAAGAGGTTAATGTATATTTAAGTTATATTTATTTTAAGTTATTCATTAATGTTGAAAATGTTCCATTCAAGAATTTTACCATTAAAATTACATTTTACTGTAAAAGATGGCCTTTAGCACATTTCTTATAGAGGGCATCAGTCCTGCATCAAATAGTGAATTCCACTGTATGCAGAATGTTGCATGCATGTCTGCACAGTGTTATATTTTCACAGCTCACTGTCAGTAAATATCATACAGTAAATATTGGACTACAAGAGAGTCGCAAGCCTGCAAAAGTAGTTATATAAAGCTTTGAATGGGTCGATTGGGTTCTGGAGGTGTGTGGTTACAGCAATTGCGCTGGGTTGGCGTGGCCTGATATCTTTTCACGGGGCCCAAAATCCCTGGCGCCCCTGTGTGCATGCATCATTCACAGCAATTGCCTCCATAGTTTCCTTACTTATGTTTCTGTTGCAGTTCTTCAGTGAAACAGTTGGGGGCACTCTAAATCTAATCCTGCGAGAACCTGGTATCAACTACAGCGGTACAGAGACAGAGAGGCATGGGGAGCGGATATGGAGGAGACAGGGGGAATGTTCCGGGCCACAGAGCATCTAACTGTCTTATCAGCTGTGGCTTTTCACACACCGAGAGAGACTATTGGAGATGATGGAACATCTTGTCTGACATTTGTTCTATTATTCAGTTTCTTCCTCTCTCACAGGGAGGGAGGTTAGAAAAAGCTACTTTATATGATTATATGATCGAGAGAGAGAGAGAGAGATAAAGCGAAAGAGAGGAGAAAAGAGAGAGAATTCAAATTGAGCCTTTCTGTAGTAAAATGTCCCTCTTGCATCCTCAAGAGATTGCAATTGTATAGCACAGTGTACCTTCACTTCACTAGATGCTCTCTCACTGAGTCAGGAGAAAAAGGCATCCGGGCACTAGCCTGGTTGCCATCTCTGTTCAGGTATTAAATTCCACTCCTTGCCACTCCTGTCATTTGCCAAAGAGACGGGCCTTTCTGCAATCTTCAAATATGAACATTCTATCATTAATGAGCTCAAGGTTTCAAGGGTTCGATAACCCTCAAAGCTATCATCCAATCACAATGTGTATGCAAATTAGACTGATAGGAAAACATTCTACTTCATACATTTTATTGGAAACATTCTAACTTTGGGCATTCTGACTTAGTACATTTAATTGTAAACATAAGCATTGGGAGACAAGAGGATTCATGTTTATTGCATTTTGACAAGCTCTCACCATTCAAACTTCCACTCCAGTTCATTGAAAACGCTTTAACCTATTTTATATCCAGTAAGCAAGAGCAAGGTGCTTATTTCCTCGAATATACAGTGGCCCAGTGGCCCGCAGTGGGAGAAAATGGAGCGAGATGGATTTTGGCCGACATTCTGCACATTTTCTCATCGATTAAACCTTTGATTTCTATACACTTTTCTGTTTCCAAAACTAGATCTGTAACAAACAGAGTGGACTGCGCTTTACCATATGCCAAAGTTTTAAAAAATTGCCTTGTTTAGAAGGAGTTCAAGTGAGAATTGAGTTATTGCAGATTCGCATTTCACAGAGTAAACGTTCCCAACGGAAATGTGCAAATAAATGCTAGAATGTGCCATTAGGATCTCACTAGCTCATGTCCACCTCTTTGCTTGTTTTTTGAATGTTTTTATTTAACTAGGCAAGTCAGTTAAAAACAAATTCTTATTTACAATGACGGCCTACCCCGGCCAAACCCTCCCCTACCACGGACAATGCTGGGCCAGTTGTGCACCGCCCTATGGGACTCCCAATCATGGCAGGTTGTGATACAGCCCAGGATCGAACAAGGGTCTGTAGTGACGCCTCTAGCCCTGAGATGCATTGCCTTAGACTGCTGCGCCACTCAGGAGCCCTCTATGATTCATTTGCTCCCATTGGAAACAACAGGACCTGGTCTATCTTGGGTTAATTATACAAATCTTAGTCCTGTGTTTATTTGTTATTGGAACATACAATCTACCTGCAGTGACGCTGCTCAACATTTACATTACATTCAGTCATTTAACAGACTCCCATCCAGAGCGATTCACAGGAGCAACCAGGGTCAAGCGCCCCAACCAAGGGCACGACGACAGATCTCCCACCAAGTCAAAAACAGGGACGTGTTACATGTAGTTTTGTAATGGACTAAAACAAGCAGACAACAAGAAAAATAATATTGACTCAGAGTATAGTCCCAGTCGGTATTAGATAGAATGTGCGGCCCACCTACCTGTGGGGAAAACAACCTATGGTTACCTAGGTTACCCCATTGGATTACAGCAAAAAAATGTGACCTTTTTGAAACGCACTTTTCATGTTGTCTGCTTGCTTTAGTCAATTACAAAACTACATTTAAGACCATGTCGAAAGATTACTTTTCAACATTGCCACGTGAGTTGAGTGCTAGCTAGCTACCAACCAGAACATTAAGGTATCCAAGACCAACAACACAAACAAACTGACTATGGAGCTACAACTAGTGAGTGGAATTACAAAAATACTTTACTAAACAAGTTAAATGTCTTACCTGTGATGAAATGTTTCCACACACACATAGCTACGTATGGCCTACTCGGACACTGGGTCTCTTAATTTCCCACTCCCCAATGCCAAATAGCCTGAATCCACAGGTCTCTATTTCCCTACATGGGAGCATTGTGAACCGTAGGTTGGGATTTTTTGACCTGGTTACATATACATTGAACAATACAGCAGCTTTTCGGCATGTTTTGTTATTTCTTCTATGGGAAAGCATGTTTACTATCCCCAATTTGTGGGCGTGGTCGAGGGGAATTCCTTCTTATGACATGACTATGGACTCGGAGTATCCTCCTATTTGCCCACCTCAGCAATCTCTCTCGGCGTAATAGATTTATCTCCATAGAGCAGATGATGTTTGACGCAGAGGTACTGACCATAATCCAGCAATGGGCTCTTCTATTGTTCTGCACCCATTCAGAGGTTTATTGATGTACCTCTTAACGTGACCCTTTTGACTCAAGTTGTTTGGACAATAGAGACAGAAGCCCAAACAGATGGGCAGGTCTCCACACACAGAAGAGGAGAAGGGACACTGACCTTGGTAAGCTATAGCTGCCATAACATTACACCAATGTTATTCTGTACCCAGTCATTCACATTACAGCGAACCAAGGGGTGGTAATGAAAGTGTAATGACAGGTAATGATGGCCGATCCTTACTCTGTGAGGTGGGGGAATGAGTGTAGATATCTATAGGTATCTAATAGGTTGGTAATAGCTAGGCCAGGGGTGTCAAACTCTATTTCCCTGCATGTCGCATTGGGTCTTCACTGAGGTCCAGGGGGCCGCACATAAAATGTATCATATTTCCTCGCCATCAGGATTTGCTAAAAAAATGATTTTGGAATTTTCGATGGTTCCTGAATGTTGGCTAGCTTTCATTTCGATTACTTTTCGCAAGCTGGACAGAGTGAAGAGACTAGAAATGTACAGTACCAGTCAAAAGTTTGGACACACGTACTCATTCAAGGGTTTATCTTGATTTGTACTATTTTCTACATTATAGAATAATAGTGAAGACATCAAAATTATGAAGTAACACATATGGAATCATGTAGTAACCAAACAAGTGTTAAACAAATCAAAATATATTTTATATTTGAGATTCTTCAAAGTAGGCACCCTTTGCCTTGATGACAGCTTTGCTCACTCTTAGCATTCTCTCAACCAGCTTCATGAGGTAGTCACCTGGAATGCATTTCAATTAACAGGTGTGCCTTGTAAAAGTTCATTTGTGGAATTTCTTTCCTTCTTAATGTGTTTCAGTTGTGTTGTGACAGGTAGGGGTGGTATACAGACGATAGTGCTATTTGGTAAAAGACCAAGTCCACATTATGGCAAGAACAGATCAAATAAGCAAAGGGAAATGACAATCCATCATTACTTTAAGACATGAAGGTCAGTCAATCTGGAAAATGTAAAGAACTTTGAAAGTTTATTCAAGCGCAGTCGCGAAAACCATCAATCGCTATGATGGAACTGAATCTCATGAGGACCGCCACAGGAAAGGAAGACCCAGAGTTACCTCTGCTGCAGAGGATAAGTTCATTAGAGTTACCAGTCTCATAAATTGCAGCCCAAATAAATGCTTCACAGCATGCTCTTGGCATAGGATCTTAATTTGTGCCAGTGTGCTACAGCAGGAAATTAATCCTGCAGCAACAGGAAATGTGAATCATTCTGTTGATTATAATCCACAATTTTCTTTTCGGGGTTGATACATTTTTTGTTACAGCAAATCTAGTCGGAAATGTTTAAATGGAAATGTCAAACTTTAGAAGCCTTTTTAAACCTAGAATACAATACACATTTGCATTTCCTGCCTTGCAGGAAAATTCTCAGCAACAAAAGAGTGATAAAATGAAGATCTTACATCTGTATTTAGTTCCCCCATTTGAAGGTGTCATAAGTATTTGGACAAATTAACTTATATGTGTATTAAAGTAGTCAAAGGTTTACTATTTGGTCCCATATTCCTAGCACACACTGACTACATCAAGCGTGTGAATGTACAGCAGTTTGTTTTGGTTGTGTTTCAGATTACAGTATTCATACCCCTTGATTTATTCTACATTTTGTTGTGTTACAGCCTGAACTCAAAATTAATTCAATTGTATTTTCTTCTCACCCATCTATACATAATACCCCATCATAACAAAGTGAAAACATGTTCTTAGAAATTTCAGCAAATTTATTGAAAATTAAATACAAAAATATCTAATTTACATAAGTATTCACACCCCTGAATCAATACATGTTAGAAGCACCTTTGGCAGTGATTACAGCTGTGAGTCTTTCTGGGTAAGTCGCTAAGAGCTTTGCATACCTAGATTGTACAATATTTGTCCATTATTCTTTTCAGAGTTTTTAAGCTCTGTCAAATGTGTTGTTGATCATTGCTGGACAACCATTTTAATTTCTTGCAATGGATTTTCAAGCAGATTTAAGTCAAAACTTTAACTCAGCCACTCAGGAACCTTCACTGTCTTCTTGGTAAGCAACTCCAGTGTAGATTTGGCCTTGTGTTTTGGGTTATTGTCCTGCTGAAACATGAATTCATCTCCCAGTGTCGGGTGGAAAGCAGACTGAATCCGGTTTTCCACTAGGATTTTACATGTGCTTACACCATTCCATGTATTTTTTTATCCTAAAAAACACCCCAGTCCTTAACGATTACAAGCATAGCAATTAAACATGATCAAATCAAATTGTATTAGTCACTTGCACCGAATACAACAGGTGAAATACGTACTTGCGAGCCCTTTCCCAACAATGCAGAGTTAAAAGTACAAAAATTAAAACGAGCAAATAAGATATAAAAGGAAATAGTAACACAATAAAATAACAATAACGAGAAAGTTACAGAGACAAACAGATTATAACACAACACATTCTAACCTCTCACCATTACCAATAACAGGGAAGGTTAGCATTTTTTGGGGGGTATGATATTTATGTGCCTGTAACTTTCTCACTCATCATTAGTCATGATTCATTCATGATTATCCATTATCATGGTAGCATCCATGGTAATGTTGAAGTGTTCAGAAACATATTCTATTCTTATTTAGAATAAAACCGACTCATAAATGACATAATCCATTACTTACCATTAATTTATATTGGGCACAAACTAATCTGAAACACAACCAAAACAAACTGCAAATACACCCAACAAGTTTGTAGAGTCACAAGCGTGATGTAGTCATTGTGTGCTAGGAATATGGGTCCAAATACTAAACTTTTGACTAAATTGATTACAGAATAAGTGAACTTGTCCAAATACTTATGACACCTTCAAATGGGGGGACTAGATACATAGAGTGCATTCATTTCTAAACGGCTAAATGTATGTATGAACATTCTGTTGCCTCAAAATAAAAATTTGATCTCAAACCCAAAATGCTGGAGTATATAGCCAAATTATACATTTTAGCTTCACTGTCCAAATAAATACATAGGGGAGTGTACGGGCATGTGTTCCTGCATACATGTGTATGTATTACGTGAGTACATACCCCAGGTATCTGTGAGGAGGGTACTGACCCCACCCTGCATTTCGTTGGACATGTGTGTCCTGTACATACAACTTATAAAACTTGAAACGTAAAACTATACTGTATAGCAGGGGTTGACTGCAGCTGAGGCCTGAGTGGAGTGGGCCATTCCTGGAGTGCAGTGGAGCATCGTAGGGACAGATTGGAGCTGATGTGTGATTGTGTGAGGGCAGGGACCCAGAAAATAACCTGCTATTGAGCCCACTCTCTTTGGAGGGGGCAGCAAAACAATGTCCCTTTCAAACCCTGGGTGTTGCACAAGTATACCCATGGATACTGACGGTAAGTCACAAATATGAAATGTACTTCCTGGTTGGTGTGACACTGAGCCACCCAATGGTATACATTTGGGTTTGGGTGTGAGTGAGGGCACAGAACCAGCTCTGCTCATCTTCAACAGTGTCGTAATCCATTGGTGAAAAGACCTCTCTGATCTGTTGTGGACAGACTACGTAACATAGAGACCTGAGACTTGTGAGAAATGATGTCTATTCATGAGTGTGAAAAGGTACTTTTAGTTTACAACAGCAAGATCGCTGTAAAATAATCATTGGAAAAAGAGGTAGAATTGTGGCAGAGCGGTAATCTTTTTCTGACCAACAGCGACTAGGCTAGAGCCTGGGTGCCAGAATGTTTATACTTTAGCCAACTAATTGGTCTTTGTCATGCCTAACTGAGAAAAATGTTGTGTCAAACTACTCACCACCACACTGACACGTTGCATGGGTTGTGCTCTGTAAGTTTGATGGACCTAGCCTGTGTTCTATAAGCTAATGTATCACTGCTGCTCTGCATTGCAGTATGTACTGTCAATTATTTTGTGTTCACTGGAAACTATGCTTGTTCTCAGTTCAATAAGTTTGGCTTGATCTTGCTCATCTGTTATTTCTGATCTCTCATCTCTGTATCATGTAAGTTATTCCTCATTGTTTATAAATTAAACCTATTCTCTACATAACTTCAGCTCGGTGTGTATTATTTTCCATGACTCTCTACCCCAAAGGGAATGAAGGGATGAGGGGGGAGGGGAGCATGTAAATGCAGCTGCCCCTTATAAAACATTCCTGTCGTTCCCAAACTCAAATGCCACAACGGAGTCATGGAGCCAAGTCAAACATCATGCACTTTATACCGTTTATTACATGTATACACTGGATGATTGATGGATCCTACCGAAAAAAAGCTCTTCTGTTAGTTCTCTACTCCTTTGTGAGCCATTGGTGGCTTATCATCAATGTATTGATTAGTACTTTGTTATGCTTGGGATTACGGGATATGGTCTGGCCCTAGGTGTCTGATTATGAATTGCAATCAAATTTGCCAAACAAATTTGTCTAAAAGGAGAGAGACAGAGAGCAAGAGAGAGAGAGAGAGAGAGAGAGAGAGAGAGAGACAAAGAGAGAGACAGACAAAGAGAGAGAGAGAGAGACAGGGAGAGAGTGAGAGAGAGACAGCGAGAGAGAGACAGAGACAGAGTGAGAGCAAGAGAGAAAGAGAGAAACACAGAACACAGAGACCCAGATAATGGTAAATTACATCATTACTACTGTGAGACTTTAAAACTCTATAAAACTCGTACACTTAGAACCAAAAAATAACAGTACAACAGCAAGCAGCTAACACTAATTGAGGAGTCCATAAACATATACAACTTCTGGCAAAATTGGAAAAACCTTTAAAAAGGAGGAATTAGCCATACAAAATGGTGACATATTGACACCCATTTTAAAACACTCTTACAACACCGTTCAAATTGACGCAGAAGCAGAATAATGTCAAATTCATGAGAAGTTGAATGGATTAGAAAAAGCTATAAAGGACAATCAAAATCCATTGGACTCCCCAATTACTGACCAGGAGCCCTATAAAAAACATCAGGCCCTCAAATATTTAAAAAAACATGCGGACCTGAAGGCATCCTAAATGAGATGCTCATATTCAATAGTGCAAAAATGTCAATTGGCTGGATTAAAACTTTAATTTGATCTTGAGTGTAGGTTATTTCCTTGACATCTGAAATCAAGGACTCATAACCCCAATTTTTAAGAACGGAGACAAATTTGACCCTAACAATTACAGAGGCATTTGTGTGAACAGTAACCTGGGGAAGGTTTTCTGTAGTATTATACATGGAAGAGTTCTAAACTTCCTTAATAAGCACAATGTCTTGAGTAAAAGCCCAATTGGATATATACCAAAACATTGATCATATACCATATACCAAAACAATCGATCATATTTACACCCTACACACCCTGACATGTTCACCAAAAATAATATCAAAATGTACACTTGCTTTTATCGACTTCCAAAAAGCATTGCTTCTATTTGGCATATAGGACTGTTCTACAAAGTTATTGAAAGTGGTGTAGGGGGTAAAACATATGACATATTTAAATCAATGTATACTGGCAATACGTGTAGCAACAAAATTGTCTAGAAAATAACAGAATTATTTAACCAGGAGCGGGGCCTTCGCCAGGGTTGCAATCTGAGCCCTGCACCCTTCAATATTTACATCAACGAATTGACCACTATTCTAGAAAAATCCTCAGCCCCTGGTGTTAGTCTCCACAATTCAGATGATAAATGTTTGCTCTTCAGGGATGACCTGTGTCTGCTGTCACCCACAGCACATGGCCGAGAAGCAGAACCTGGACCTGCTAGAGCAGTACTGCCAGGGCAGACCTGGGCCCTGGCAGTAAACCCCAAAAAGACAAAAATAATGATTTTCCAGAGAAGATCCAGATCTCATGGAATTAAACTGCAGTTCTCATTTGGTACAAAATATGTAGAGTACTGCACACACTACATTACTTAGGTTTAATAAGAAGCTCAACTGGATACCTTAATGCGGCAGTGAATGAACTGAGAGAGAAAGCACACAGGGCATTCTACACCATTAAAAAACTAATTCAAATGGAAATATCTATAAAAATTTGTCTACAACTAATTGAATGTGTCATTAAACATTGCACTGGCACGAATGGCAGCGAGGTGTGGGGTCCGCACAGAAGATTTCACCAAATTGCACAAACACCCAATTGAAACCCTGCATGCAGAGTTATGTAAGATTCTCCTACATGTCCAGAGGAAAACTACAAACAATGCATGCAGGGCAGAAATAGGCCAATATCCACTAATAATAAAAACAAAAAAAAGAGCAATTTAGTTTGGAAACATCAAAAATATAGTGACCCCCTCTCATTTCATGACCAAGCCCTGCAATGCCAAGAGCTGAGCAAAGAAACGAGTCCCCTTATCCAGCTGGTCCTGGGGCTGAGTTCACAAACCTGTTCTACTAACACACTGACACCTCAGGACCAAAAGATCCAATCAATCAGAATAAACCAAATTACAACACAGTCAAAACAAAACTACATTACTTATTTGGGAAACACAAGCACAAATGAAAATGCAGTGCATTCTGGCCCTAAATCGACAGTACACCATGGCTAACTATTTGACCATGGTTACTGATCTAAACCATAGAAGAACCTTGACAAAGTACAGGCTCAGTGAGCACAGCCTTGCCATTGAGAAGGGTAGACACAGGAAAACCTGTGAGAGAGAGCGAGAGAGAGAGAGAGAGAGCGAGAGAGAGAGAGAGAGAGAGAGAGAGAGAGAGAGAGAATGAAGCAAACAGCAGAATGCTATTTGTGTGCAGGAGTGTCACGAGTCGGCCCCTCTCCTTGTTCGTTCGGCGTTCGGTGCTCGGCGTTCGGCGTTCGGCGGTCGACGTCACCGGCTTTCTAGCCATCGCCGATCCATTTTTCTATTATCCATTTGTTTTGTCTTGTTCCATTCACACCTGGTTTTCATTCCCCAATCACCCTACTTGTATTTATTCCTCTGTTCCCCACTCATGTCTTTGTGTGAAATTATTTGTGTGTTACGTGTTGAACGCACTAGGCTAAGTGTTTGTTATTTTCCGTGTGTTTTCACAAAACTTATTTGTATTGTTATACATTTATGTTGTGTGACTATTGTGTGCGCTATACACTTTACCTTGCTGGCTGGAGGAGGTTTTTGAGGCAGCTGCATCCGTCTGTATATCTCTCCTGCCGTAATAAAGTGTGCCTGTTCACAATTCTCTGCTCTCCTGCACCTGACTTCACCTCAGGTACGCACACGCCTGACAAGGAGACATGTTCAGAATTTCTGGAACTACAAGATAGTGGTACTCACCAGAGGCAGTGTGAATAGTAGTTTTGTGAAACAACAGTGTGGCACTTTTGTTTTATCCAATAAATGAACTTCCATGGTATAAAATACAGTATTTCCATATTATTGAAAAGAATAACAGGAATTGTCCAAACATGTCTTAATAACCCATTTAGTACAATTGGTCACAAAAGTGAGAATTGTATTTCTCTCTTTAAAGGCTCTAGAGAAGTGAAATTTGAACTTATCAACAAATAAGTAATATATTATCCATTATTAAAGTGTCTAGTATGATTCAGAGAAGTTTCATATGATTTCTTAAAAGACCACAAGCATAAATCTCCAAGGTGTACTCTTACAGGATGAATTTGGCACCAGAATTCTGTACTCAACAGCATAAAAAACAAATACATTGTTGAAATGTATTTTATTTGTAAATATAATGTTTAAAGGGTCTAATTTATAATGTCTTCAGAAAGTGTTCACACCCCTTGACTTTTTAAATCTAGATGTGTTTGTCACTTGCATACACACAATACCCCATAATGTCAAAGTGTAATTATGTTTTTTGAAATGTTTACAAATTCATAAAAAACGAAAAGCTGAACTGTCTTGAGTCAATAAGTATTCAACCTGTTTTTTATGGCAAGCCTAAATCAATCAACCAATCAATCAATCAATCAATCAATCAATCAATGAATTAAATGTATTTATAAAGCCCTTCTTACATCAGCTGATGTCTCATAGTGCTGTACAGAAACCCAGCCTAAAACCCCAAACAGCAAGCAATGCAGGTGTAGAAGCACGGTGGCTAGGAAAAACTCCCTATAAAGGCCAGAACCTAGGAAGAAACCGAGAGAGGAACCAGGCTATGAGGGGTGGCCAGTCCTCTTCTGGCTGTGCCGGGTGGAGATTATAACAGAATATGGCCAAGATGTTCAAATGTTCATAGACGACCAGCATGGTCAAATAATAATAAACACAGTAGTTGTCGAGGGTGCAGCAAGTCAGCGCCTCAGGAGTATAATGTCAGTTGGCTTTTCATAGCCGATCATTAAGAGTATCTCTACCTCTCCTGCTGTCTCTAGAGAGTTGAAAACAGCAGGTCTGGGATAGGTAGCACGTCCGGTGAACAGGTCAGGATTCCATAGCCGCAGGCAGAACAGTTGAAACTGGAGCAGCAGCACGGCCAGGTGGACTGGGGACAGCAAGGAGTTATCAGGCCAGGTAGTCCTGAGGCATGGTCCTAGGGCTCAGGTCCTCCGAGAGAGAGAGAGAGAGAGAGAGAAAGAAAGAAAGAAAGAAAGAAAGAAAGAAAGAAAGAAAGAGAAAGAGAGAGAGAGAGAAAGAAAGAGAGAAAGAGAGAAAGAAAGAGAGAGAAAAGAGAGAAAATAGAGAGAATTAGAGAGAGCATACTTAAATTCACACAGGACACCAGATAAGACAGGAGAAATACTCAAGATATAACAAACTGACCCTAGCCCCCCGACACATAAACTACTGCAGCATAAATATTGGAGGCTGAGACAAATAAATAAATAAGTTCAGAAGTAAAAATGTGCTTAACAAGTCATATAATAAGTTGCATGGACTCTGTGTGCAATAACAGTGTTTAACATGATTTCTGAATGTTTACCTGGTTTATATGAGTATGCCCATGGATTTACCTGGTTTATATGAGTATGCCCATGGATTTACCTGGTTTATATGAGTATGCCCATGGATTTACCTGGTTTATATGAGTATGCCCATGGATTTACCTGGTTTCTATGAGAATGCCCATGGATTTACCTGGTTTATATGAGTATGCCCATGGATTTACCTGGTTTATATGAGTATGCCCATGGATTTACCTGGTTTATATGAGTATGCCCATGGATTTACCTGGTTTATATGAGTATGCCCATGGATTTACCTGGTTTATATGAGAATGCCCATGGATTTACCTGGTTTATATGAGTATGCCCATGGATTTACCTGGTTTATATGAGTATGCCCATGGATTTACCTGGTTTATATGAGTATGCCCATGGATTTACCTGGTTTATATGAGTATGCCCATGGATTTACCTGGTTTATATGAGAATGCCCATGGATTTACCTGGTTTATATGAGTATGCCCATGGATTTACCTGGTTTATATGAGAATGCCCATGGATTTACCTGGTTTATATGAGTATGCCCATAGATTTACCTGATTTATATGAGTAATGGGTTGTAGGGATACACAAGGCTCATACAGGTAATGGGTTGTAGGGATACACAAGGCTCATACAGGTAATGGGTTGTAGGGATACACAAGGCTCATACAGGTAATGGGTTGTAGGGATACACAAGGCTCATACAGGTAATGGGGTGTAGGGATACACAAGGCTCATACAGGTAATGGGGTGTAGGGATACACAAGGCTCATACAGGTAATGGGTTGTAGGGATACACAAGGCTCATACAGGTAATGGGGTGTAGGGATACACAAGGCTCATACAGGTAATGGGTTGTAGGGATACACAAGGCTCATACAGGTAATGGGGTGTAGGGATACACAAGGCTCATACAGGTAATGGGGTGTAGGGATACACAAGGCTCATACAGGTAATGGGGTGTAGGGATACACAAGGCTCATACAGGTAATGGGGTGTAGGGATACACAAGGCTCATACAGGTAATGGGTTGTAGGGATACACAAGGCTCATACAGGTAATGGGTTGTAGGGATACACAAGGCTCATACAGGTAATGGGTTGTAGGGATACACAAGGCTCATACAGGTAATGGGGTGTAGGGATACACAAGGCTCATACAGGTAATGGGTTGTAGGGATACACAAGGCTCATACAGGTAATGGGTTGTAGGGATACACAAGGCTCATACAGGTAATGGGGTGTAGGGATACACAAGGCTCATACAGGTAATGGGGTGTAGGGATACACAAGGCTCATACAGGTAATGGGTTGTAGGGATACACAAGGCTCATACAGGTAATGGGGTGTAGGGATACACAAGGCTCATACAGGTAATGGGTTGTAGGGATACACAAGGCTCATACAGGTAATGGGGTGTAGGGATACACAAGGCTCATACAAGGATACACAAGGCTCATACAGGTAATGGGTTGTAGGGATACACAAGGCTCATACTGGTAATGGGTTGTAGGGATACACAAGGCTCATACAGGTAATGGGGTGTAGGGATACACAAGGCTCATACAGGTAATGGGTTGTAGGGATACACAAGGCTCATACAGGTAATGGGTTGTAGGGATACACAAGGCTCATACAGGTAATGGGGTGTAGGGATACACAAGGCTCATACAGGTAATGGGGTGTAGGGATACACAAGGCTCATACAGGTAATGGGTTGTAGGGATACACAAGGCTCATACAGGTAATGGGTTGTAGGGATACACAAGGCTCATACAGGTAATGGGTTGTAGGGATACACAAGGCTCATACAGGTAATGGGTTGTAGGGATACACAAGGCTCATACAGGTAATGGGTTGTAGGGATACACAAGGCTCATACAGGTAATGGGTTGTAGGGATACACAAGGCTCATACAGGTAATGGGGTGTAGGGATACACAAGGCTCATACAGGTAATGGGTTGTAGGGATACACAAGGCTCATACAGGTAATGGGGTGTAGGGATACACAAGGCTCATACAGGTAATGGGGTGTAGGGATACACAAGGCTCATACAGGTAATGGGTTGTAGGGATACACAAGGCTCATACAGGTAATGGGGTGTAGGGATACACAAGGCTCATACAGGTAATGGGTTGTAGGATACACACGGCTCATACAGGTAATGGGGTGTAGGGATACACAAGGCTCATACAGGTAATGGGGTGTAGGGATACACAAGGCTCATACAGGTAATGGGTTGTAGGGATACACAAGGCTCATACAGGTAATGGGGTGTAGGGATACACAAGGCTCATACAGGTAATGGGTTGTAGGGATACACAAGGCTCATACAGGTAATGGGTTGTAGGGATACACAAGGCTCATACAGGTAATGGGGTGTAGGGATACACAAGGCTCATACAGGTAATGGGGTGTAGGGATACACAAGGCTCATACAGGTAATGGGTTGTAGGGATACACAAGGCTCATACAGGTAATGGGTTGTAGGGATACACAAGGCTCATACAGGTAATGGGTTGTAGGGATACACAAGGCTCATAAGGGTAATGGGGTGTAGGGATACACAAGGCTCATACAGGTAATGGGGTGTAGGGATACACAAGGCTCATACAGGTAATGGGGTGTAGGGATACACAAGGCTCATACAGGTAATGGGTTGTAGGGATACACAAGGCTCATACAGGTAATGGGTTGTAGGGATACACAAGGCTCATACAGGTAATGGGTTGTAGGGATACACAAGGCTCATACAGGTAATGGGTTGTAGGGATACACAAGGCTCATACAGGTAATGGGTTGTAGGGATACACAAGGCTCATACAGGTAATGGGGTGTAGAGATACACAAGGCTCATACAGGTAATGGGGTGTAGGGATACACAAGGCTCATACAGGTAATGGGGTGTAGGGATACACAAGGCTCATACAGGTAATGGGTTGTAGGGATACACAAGGCTCATACAGGTAATGGGTTGTAGGGATACACAAGGCTCATACAGGTAATGGGTTGTAGGGATACACAAGGCTCATACAGGTAATGGGTTGTAGGGATACACAAGGCTCATACAGGTAATGGGTTGTAGGGATACACAAGGCTCATACAGGTAATGGGTTGTAGGGATACACAAGGCTCATACAGGTAATGGGTTGTAGGGATACACAAGGATCATACAGGTAATGGGTTGTAGGGATACACAAGGCTCATACAGGTAATGGGGTGTAGGGATACACAAGGCTCATACAGGTAATGGGGTGTAGGGATACACAAGGCTCATACAGGTAATGGGGTGTAGGGATACACAAGGCTCATACAGGTAATGGGTTGTAGGGATACACAAGGCTCATACAGGTAATGGGTTGTAGGGATACACAAGCCTCATACAGGTAATGGGTTGTAGGGATACACAAGGCTCATACAGGTAATGGGTTGTAGGGATACACAAGGCTCATACAGGTAATGGGGTGTAGGGATACACAAGGCTCATACAGGTAATGGGGTGTAGGGATACACAAGGCTCATACAGGTAATGGGGTGTAGGGATACACAAGGCTCATACAGGTAATGGGGTGTAGGGATACACAAGGCTCATACAGGTAATGGGTTGTAGGGATACACAAGGCTCATACAGGTAATGGGTCTGGATGGACTTGTATTGCCCATTTAAATCCTTTCGGGGAACAATTTTGTGGTAGGAAAAAAGATAATGGGGCTGTACTATGAGTTTATCTATTAAACTATTAGTGTATACAGGTCACAGGTCACAGGACTAAGATATGCAAATATCAGGGTTGGGGTTTGCAGCGAATAACTGGGTATAGGGTACTGTTGGTGACCTGGGGAATACAGGAAAGAGGGTAACAGGGCTGAGATAGGCAAGTAACCGGGATGATGTGTATTGGCAAAGGAACTGAGGTCTCGGAGTAACAAATAGGGCATTCAGGGCTAGGGTATGGGTGTATCATTCAGGGCTAGGGTATGGGTGTATCATTCAGGGCTAGGGTATGGGTGTATCATTCAGAGCTAGGGTATGGGTGTATCATTCAGGGCTAGGGTATGGGTGTATCATTCAGGGCTAGGGTATGGGTGTATCATTCAGGGCTAGTGTATGGGTGTATCATTCAGGGCTAGGGTATGGGTGTATCATTCAGGGCTAGGGTATGGGTGTATCATTCAGGGCTAGGGTATGGGTGTATCATTCAGGGCTAGTGTATGGGTGTATCATTCAGGGCTAGGGTATGGGTGTATCATTCAGGGCTAGGGTATGGGTGTATCATTCAGGGCTAGGATATGGGTGTATCATTCAGGGCTAGGGTATGGGTGTATCATTCAGGGCTAGGGTATGGGTGTATCATTCAGGGCTAGGGTATGGGTGTATCATTCAGGGCTAGGGTATGGGTGTATCATTCAGGGCTAGGGTATGGGTGTATCATTCAGGGCTAGGGTATGAGTGTATCATTCAGGGCTAGGGTATGGGTGTATCATTCAGGGCTAGGGTATGGGTGTATCATTCAGGGCTAGGGTATGGGTGTATCATTCAGGGCTAGGGTATGGGTGTATCATTCAGGGCTAGGGTATGGGTGTATCATTCAGGGCTAGGGTATGGGTGTATCATTCAGGGCTAGGGTATGGGTGTATCATTCAGGGCTAGGGTATGAGTGTATCATTCAGGGCTAGGGTATGGGTGTATCATTCAGGGCTAGGGTATGGGTGTATCATTCAGGGCTAGGGTATGGGTGTATCATTCAGGGCTAGGGTATGGGTGTATCATTCAGGGCTAGGGTATGGGTGTATCATTCAGGGCTAGGGTATGGGTGTATCATTCAGGGCTAGTGTATGGGTGTATCATTCAGGGCTAGGGTATGGGTGTATCATTCACGGCTAGGGTATGGGTGTATCAGTACTTGATTGTATCAATATTAGGGTGTTGGCATGTGGGTTTCAGGGTTAGGGCATGGGGGTAACAGGGCTGAGGTGTGTGGGTTATTGGGTTTGGGTTTAGGTGTGTGGGTAAGTGGGCTGAGGTACATAGATATTGGGGCTGAGGAAATGGGTCTGTTAATGTTATTATAGGCATCGGTCATGTCTGTGACAGAGAATAAAACATATTTTTGTACATAATTTTCTATATAATAATAATAATAATAATATAGCTATAATGGCGTAAGATTAACATGGTCTGGGAAAAATGTGGGAACAAATGGGTTAAACATGGAAAGTACACATTGACAACAGTGGTGTACTGTAGTAGTGTAACCTATAACCTCAGCTCTCATAGTTACAGTAGTGTGTTTTGTGTATTCTCAGCAGCATTGATAGTAACAGTTTATTATTTCGCATAGCAGCCAATGTTCTGTGCACTACTCCACTGGTTCCAGGCAGTCTGGGCTCTACAGTTAGCCTGTATAGAGGGCTTTTTGTTCAAGTCCCGCTGGACCAGTCTTGTTCTACGTTATATCCTTTTCTGACAGCAAGAGTCTGTAGTACACCACCACAGTACAAACAAAATCAGCTTAACACAATATTATTACAGATGAACAAAATGAAACCAGATGACCCAAAGCAATCTATTTCTCAGAGGTTTATTGCCTCATCATTTTCACCTTTTTTCATTAAATCTTTCATTTTTCCCTCTCCTTTTCCTGCTTTTAAACAAGAGGTGATTTGATATCTCAACACAGAGTCATTTCCCTGTTTATTGACTGTGGCACAGGTACAGAAACACACGCAGTGGAGCGTGGGATATGCTCCATCTGGAGGACTGGAGGACTGAGGCGACAGTAAAGAACACACAAGCTACGGTTCCCTCAACAGAACACCGATATGAGTTTTCTTGCAAGATTACAACAGATAACAGTGCACATCTCATCTGCTGCACTTTATGGATTTAGTAACTGATGATTTTGATTGTAAAAGATTGTAGATCTGTGTACAATTTTAGCACAGTTGATAGTGAAAGTACTTCCATTACAGTAATAGCAGTGATTGGCACGGTTGTCTGTACATGGCGGATCTACTGTGGTCAAGTTGTATTGGCATATATGCACATTGCACAAATGCGGAGTCAATCACCACCTTCCGGAGACACCTGAAACCCCACCTCTTTAAGGAATACCTAGGATAGGATAAAGTAATCCTTCTCACCCCCCCCCCCCCCCCCCTTAAAAGACCTAGATGCACTATTGTAAAGTGGCTGTTCCACTGGATGTCATAAGGTGAAAGCACCAATTTGTAAGTCGCTCTGGATAAGAGCGTCTGCTAAATGACTTAAATGTAATGTAATGTAAATGAAACACTACTACTCTGCAACCCATTATCATTGAGCCAGGAGATTCTTTGTGATCCAATGTGGTCGTGTTTAATGTTGCACCCTACTCATTTCAGTGCCTACACAGTCTACGTCAAAACCAAAGTCTTTTTAAGTCCATGGTTCTGCCGTATTAACTTCCTGTTGCTTTTCTATCAGCAGCCTGTGTGAGCGAAATAAACCTGATAAACCTGCACGGTGTTACGTGGAAACATCATGGGTGAATTAGGGCCAATTTGACCTGCTTGCAGACAGCCTGTCCTCAGGGTCATTACCCATCAACCTCCCCATCAACCCTAACCCATCCCCTGATTTGTCTCAGAAAAATTCCACTCACGAAAAGAACAAAATGGTGCTTGTGATAGAGATGATGGATAGCGACTATTTGCCATTAATTACAGGAGAGGGTAAAGGAGAATGACGGGTAGAAAAAAAAGAAGAAAAAAAGAAGAAAAAGAAAGATGGTGGTGGGGATTTGCTGAGAATGTTTTCCAGGGTAATATTAGTGTAAGCTAGGGCCTGAATACTGCCTTTGAGGGATAGGGGAATGGGGAACTCTGTCTCTGGCAAGGGTCCTAGAATCACAGAGGCAGAGCAGAGGCTGGTGAGGTCATGTGGTTGTCCACAGTAATAGCTGGGTTCACAGAGGTATGCAGCCAGGCCACATTTGAGCCTTTTACCTTGAGCTCTATGACAGATGGAAGCAGAGCCATGGCTTGTAGTTTTGCCAATGCACTTTACCATCAGGATTCCTGGAGTTGGATCTATTGCAAATAAGGAATGATATACCCTGGGGTATGCTTATACAATGAAGCCTATACAGTGCCTTCAGAAAGTATTCACACACCTGAACTTTTTTCACACACCACATTTTGTTGTGTTACAACCTGAAAAATGGATTAAATGTAGAATGTTTGTTACTGGCCTACATGCAATACAATATAATAATACTACATGTTATTAGAGCATTTACAAATGTATAAAAAATGGCAACAAGCTCAACAATTCACATAACAAGTTGCATGGACTCACTCTGTGTGCAATAATAGTGTTTAAGATTTCTGAATGACTACCTCATCTCTGTACCCCCTCATCTCTGTACCCCCTCATCTCTGTACCCCCTCATCTCTGTACCCCACACATACAATTATCTGAAAGGTCCCTCAGTCGAGCAGCGAATTTCAAAGGTAGATTCAACAACAAAAACAAGGAAGGTTTCCCAATGCCTTACAAAGAAGAGCACCTACTGGTAGATAAATATCACTTTGAGCATGGTGAAGTAATTAATTACACTTTGGAAGGGGTATCAGTACACCCAGTCACTAGAAAGACACAGGTGTCCCTTCTAACTAAGTAGTCAGAGGGGAAGGAAACCACTCAGGGATGCCAATGGTGACTTTCAAAATCAAATCAAATCACATATTATTTGTCACATGCGCCGAATACAACAGGTGTAGACCTTACCGTGAAATACTTACTTAGAAGCCCTTAACCAACAATGCAGTTTTAACAAAATGGAGTTAAGAAAATGTTTACCAAAAACTAAATAATAATAATAATAATAATAAAGAGTCTAGATAGATGTAGGTTAAAAGGCGTTGTCATGCCGTCTTCACGACTGTCCTGATGTGTTTGGACCATGATAGTTTGTTTGTGATGTGGATACCGAGGAACTTGAAACTTACGTCCCGCTCCACTACAGCGCCGTCGATGTGAATGGGGGCGTGTTCAGCCCTCCTTTTCTTGTAGTCCACGATCATCTCCTTTGTCTTGCTCACGTTGAGGGAGAGGTTGTTGTTCTGGCACCACACTGCAGGTCTCTGACCTCCTCCCTATAGGCTGTCTCATCGTTGTTGGTGATGAGGACTACCACCGTTGTGTCATTGCGAAGGTAATAATGGTGTTGGACTCGTGCTTGGCCATGCAGTCGTGGGTGAACAGGGAGTACAGGATGGGACTAAGCACACATCCCTGAGGAGCCCCCGTGTCGACGATCAGCGTGGCAGATGTGTTGTTGCCTACCCTTACCACCTGGGGTCGACCCATCAGGAAGTCCAGGATTCAGTTACAGAGTGAGATGTTTAGTCCCAGGTTCCTTAGCTTAGTGATGAGCTCTGTGGGCACTATGGTGTTGAACACTGAGCTGAAGTCAATGGACAGTATTTTCACATAGGTTTTCCTTTTGTCCAGGTGGGCAAGGGCAGTGTGGAGTGCGATTGAGATTGTGTCATCTGGGGATCTGTTGGGGCGGTATGGGTCTAGGATTCCGGGATGATAGTGTTGATGTGAGCCATGACCAGCCTTTTAATGCACTTCATGGTTACCAAAGTGAGTGCTACGGGGCTTTAGTCATTTATACATGTTATCTTTGCTTTCTTGGGCACAGGGACTATGGTGATCTGCTTGAAACATGTAGGTATTACAGACTTGGTCAGGGACAGGTTGAAAATGTCAGTGAAGACACTTGCCAGTTAGTCAACGCATGCTCTGAGTACACATCCTGGAAATTTGTCTGGCCCCATGGCCAGACGTTTAAAGGTATTGACCTGTTTAAAGGTATTGCTCACATCGGCTACAGAGAGCTTGATCACGCAGTCGTCTGAAACATCTGGTGCTCTCATGCATGCTTCAGTGTTGCTTGCTTCGAAGCGAGCATAAAATACATTTAGCTCGTCTGGTAGGCTCTCGTTCCTGGGCAGCTTGAGGCTGGGTTTCCCTTTGTAGTCTGTAATAGTTTGCAAGCCCTGTCACATCCGACAAGTGTCAGAGCCGGTGTAGTAGGATTCAATGTTAGTCCTGTATTGACTCTTTGCCTGTTTGATGGTTTGTCTTAGGTCATAACGGGATTTCTTATAAGCGTCCGGATTAGTGTCCCGCTCCTTAAAAGCAGCAGCTCTAGCCTTTAGCTCGGTGCGGATGTTACCTGTAATCCATTAATTCTGGTTGGGGCATGTACGTACAGTCACTGTGGGGACGATGTCATCGATGCACTTATTGATGAAGCCTGTGACTGAGGTGCTTCCTGCTTTAGATTTAGCTTGTAATCAGGAATCAGGAGGATAGAATTATGGTCAGATTTGCCAAATGGAGGGCGAGGGAGAGCTTTGTATGCATCTCTGTGTGTGGAGTAAAGGTGGTCTAGAGTTTTTTTCCTCTGGTTGCACGTGACATGCTGGTAGAATTGAAGTTTGCCTGCATTAAAGTCCCCGGCCACTAGGAGCTGGATGAGCATTCTTGTTTGCTTATGACCTTATACAGCTCTTTGAGTGTGGTCTTAGTGCCAGCATCGGTTTGTGGTGGTAAATAGATGGCTACGAAAAATATAGATGAAAACTCTCTTGATAGATAGCATGGTCTACAGCTTATCATGAGATATGCTACTTCAGGTGTGCAATACCTAATATTAGACATCGCGCACCAGCTGTTATTGACAAATAGACACACACCCCCACCCCTCGTCTTACTGGACGTAGCTGTTCTGTCCTGCCGATGCACGGAAAACCCAGCCAACTGTATATTATTTGTGTTGCCGTTCAGCCACGACTCGGTGACACATAAGATATTAGATTTTTTAATGTCCCGTTGGTATGATAGTCTTGAATGGCGCTCATCCAGTTTATTCTCCAGTCATTGCACGTTGGCCAATAAAACGGATGGTAGAGGCTGGTTACCCACTCGTCGACGAATTCACACAAGTTACCCTGATCTGCGCCCCCTGTATTTCCTTATTTTCTTCATGTAAATGACGGGGATTTGGGCCTGGTCCGGGAGCAACAGACTCATTAAAAAAAAATCTTTGTCCAGTTCGCAATGAGTAATCGCTGTTCTGATACCCAGAAGGTTAAATCCTAGAGGAAGACCTGGTTCAGTCTGCTTTCCACCAGACACTGGGAGATGAATTCAACTTTCAGAAGGAGAGGCTCCTGAGTGGCGCAGCGGTCTAAGGCACAGCATCTCAGTGTAAGAGGCGCCCCTATATTACCTGTTTCGAATCCTGGCTGTATCATATACAGCTTTTATTGTGACTCCCATACTGTGGTTCACAATTGTCCCGGATTTGGCCGGAGTAGGCTGTCATTGTAAATAAGAATTTGTTCTTAACTGACTTGCCTGGTTAAATATTATCATTTAAAGGATGCTAACCTAAAACACAAGGCCAAATCTACGCTAGAGTTGCTTACCAAGAAGGCAGTGAATGTTCAGTTACAGTTTTGACTTGAATCTACTTGAAAATCTATGGCAAGATCTGAAATGGTTTTCTAGCAATGATCAACAACCATTTTGACTGAGCTTGAAGAATTTTGAAAAGAATGATTGGCAAATGTTGCACAATCCAGGCGTGGAAAGCTCTTAGAAACTTACACAGAAAAACTCACAGCAGTAATTGCTGCCAAAGGTGCTTCTACAATATATTGGCTCTGGGGTGTGAATACTTATGTAAATGAGATATTTAATTTTCAATAAATGTGCAACATAAAAATAAAAATGTAGTTTTCACTTTGTTATTATGGGGTATTGTGTTTAGATGAATTCAGGCTGTAACACAACAACATGTGAAATAGGTTAAGGTTTATGAATACTTTCTGAAGGTATATGGACGAATGCTACTAGAGAGACAAATGTTAACTTAAGACTTGTGCTTTTTCAACGCAAATCTTTCGTTGACATCAATCCATTATTTCTTTGAAGCTGCATGCACAAATCTCAAGATAGGATTTGAACTCACTGTACATTTGAACGTTGGAATCTCTGTTGGTTGTTGTCTATATTTACAGCTCTTGAACCATCAAAAGAGGCCGCTGAACCTCTTGAGTATTCAGTTTCGCCGTCATTCTCCAAACCACATTTGAGCCTAGTGTTTGAATTATGGGGAACGCTTTGGGGCCCTCCATAACATCATCATAACACATTCATAATCAAATGAACATAACACATTCATAATCAAATGAACATATCAACATAACACATTCATAATCAAATGAACATATCAACATAACACATTCATAATCATATCAACATAACACATTCATAATCATATCAACATAACACATTCATAATCAAATCAACATAACACATTCATAATCAAATGAACATAACACATTCATAATCATATCAACATAACACATTCATAATCATATCAACATAACACATTCATAATCAAATCAACATAACACATTCATAATCATATCAACATAACACATTCATAATCAAATGAACATATCAACATAACACATTCATAATCAAATGAACATAACACATTCATAATCAAATCAACATAACACATTCATAATCATATCAACATAACACATTCATAATCAAATCAACATAACACATTCATAATCAAATGAACATATCAACATAACACATTCATAATCAAATGAACATAACACATTCATAATCATATCAACATAACACATTCATAATCATATCAACATAACACATTCATAATCAAATGAACATAACACATTCATAATCATATCAACATAACACATTCATAATCATATCAACATAACACATTCATAATCATATCAACATAACACATTCATAATCAAATCAACATAACACATTCATAATCATATCAACATAACACATTCATAATCAAATCAACATAACACATTCATAATCATATCAACATAACACATTCATAATCAAATCAACATAACACATTCATAATCATATCAACATAACACATTCATAATCAAATCAACATAACACATTCATAAGCAACACAGAGGGCATTGACCTTTCATCTTCAACCTTTTTGTCCTTCATTGTGTTACCAAACCGCCATTACATCTCTCAGAGTAGCTTCTTAACGTGTATATACTCTGAGGTTCTCTCAGAGCCCGTCGGACAAAAATGCAAACAGCCACATCTTCTAAAGGCTTGATTAAGTACTCGAGGTCAGAGTTCTACAGTAGTGGAGAATCTCCAAGAAGCCATCTTCGTTTATGGAGTGACGATAACTCATCCTAGAGCCATATTTTACCACCATATAGAGAGTGTAGAGAGGAGAGAGAGTTTTTGTGGGTTTTAACCCTTTGAAGCAGGAATCATTATGGGAAAAAGTCAGGCATTCTTATAGTACCAACCCCCCACCACAACACAACCCAATCCATTATTTATCAATGCAGATTCCCCTGCTATCGATGGTCCTTTCTGTTGAAGACTCTCATCACATTGACAGTTGAGCATTAATAAAACATAACTTCTTTGCATGATGTCGTCTATATGCCAAACATCCGCCATCAGCATGCCAGAATAATATTATCTCCTTCTTGTCTGCCACGAGGTGATCTGAAGAAAGAGCGAGAAAGGGAAACACAGGTGGTGATTGTTTTTTTACTTCAGAAGACCAGCACAAGCACCTTAAATCCTGGTTCATCTAAGCACTATACAGATTCTGGTGGTGGAGGTGGGATGGGCCTGTGTTACAATTTGATCAATATACGATATATACACTTATTGTTTGGTTTTGATCAATAAAAATAACTATTCTTTTTTATTGTTGTTGTTTTTATTATCGCATCACCTTTTAGATCCCGAATGTGGAAACATTTTAATGTAAGCCTATGCCTTGTGGAAGCCTATGCCTTGTGGAAGCCTATGCCTTGTGGAAGCCTATGCCTTGTCTTACACTTATCTCCCTCACTAGCTTTAAGCACCAACTGTCAGAGCAGCTCACAGATTACTGCACCTGTACATAGCCCACCTATAATTTAGCCCAAACAACTACCTCTTTCCCAACTGTATTTAATTAATTTATTTATTTTGCTCCTTTGCACCCCATTATTTTTATTTCTACTTTGCACATTCTTCCATTGCAAAACTACCATTTCATTGTTTTACTTGCTATATTGTATTTACTTTGCCACCATGGCCTTGTTTGCCTTTATCTCCCTTCTCACCTCATTTGCTCACATTGTATATAGACTTGTTTATACTGTATTATTGACTGTATGTTTGTTTTACTCCATGTGTAACTCTGTGTCGTTGTATCTGTCGAACAGCTTTGCTTTATCTTGGCCAGGTCGCAATTGTAAATGAGAACTTGTTCTCAACTTGCCTACCTGGTTAAATAAAGGTGAAATAAATTACATCAGTAAACAAATATCAACAGTGAGGTTATTACAGTGAGACAAGCGTATTTAGCAGAATTATATGTAGAAAAGCTTTCCTTTAGGTCAATGTTCAGACCATCGAAATAGAATAATGGTGTTTAATGTTATATGGTGTTTTCATGGTGTTTAGATGAAACACAGCAACAACACACATTATTGTGAACAGTCGCATGGTGAACACAAAGAATTTCACCGAACCACTCACCATATACAGTATCATAACGGTTGACAGTCTGTTCCATCTAAGATGGAAGAGGTAAAATGATTAAGAATATTGTACTTGGTTGCCATGGCACTGTGGATTTGCTCATCTCGCAGAAGTGTAATCACTACAGTTTCAATGACGGCCAGATAGTGGTGCTTGAGGGATATTTCCATGGCAACAGCAATAGTAATAATCCTATGGTTGATGTTCCATTCTGCTTTTTCCTGTTTTGGCTGTTGCATCTCTCTCTCTCTCTCTCTCTCTCTCTCTCTCTCTCTCTCTCTCTCTCTCTCTCTCTCTTTCTCTCTCTCTTTCTCTCTCTTTCTCCCTTCAGCAAGGCTTCATATAGTTTATTAGTCTGTCAGGCTAGTTTATGAGATGCTGCTGAGAATGCAATAACCTTGTTCCTGCCCATAATGACATGCCACATTCAGTGTTTACACAGTCCCTGAGTATAGAACAATCATCAACAAATTCATCATGCTTCAACACAATCTACTATTGAATCTTGAGTAAACAAACTGATAATTACTGTACCTAGGTTGTATGAAATTAAAGCAACAGGATGTTAAAGCTCATACAGAAATAGTTATCCCATTATGTGTTTTTTTGATAATTACGTTGACTTGATATGGAAAATGTAATGGGAATGCTATTTGAGTAGGTACATTGTGTGTGTGTGTATGTGTGTATGTATGTACAGTTGAAGTCGGAAGTTTACATACACTTAGGTTGGAGTCATTAAAACTAGTTTTTCAACCACTCCATACATTTCTTGTTAACAAACTATAGTTTTGGCAAGTCAGTTAGGACATCTACTTTGTGCTTGACACAAGTAATTTTTCCAACAATTGTTTACAGACAGATTATTTCACTTATAATTCACTGTATCACAATTCCAGTGGGTCAGACGTTTACATACACTAAGTTGACTGGGCCTTTAAATAGCTTGGATAATTACAGAAAATGATGTCATGGCTTTAGAAGCTTCTGATTGACATCATTTGAGTCAATTGTAGGTGTACCTGTGGATGTATTTCAAGGCCTACCTTCAAACTCAGTGCCTTTTTGCTTGACATCATGGGAAAATCAAAAGAAATCAGCCAAGACCTCAGAAAAAATATTGTAGACCTCCACAAGTCTGTTTCATCCCTGGGAGAAATTTCCAAACGCCTGAAGGTACTACGTTCATCTGTACATACAATAGTACGCAAGTATAAACACCATGGGACAACGCAGCCGTCATACCGCTCAGGAAGGAGAGGCGTTCTGTCTCCTAGAGATGACCGTTCTTTGGTGAGAAAAGTGCAAATCAATCCCAGAACAACAGCAAAGGACCTTGTGAAGATGCTGGAGGAAACAGGTACAAAAGTATCTATATCCACAGTAAAACGAGTCCTATATCGACATAACCTGAAAGGCCGCTCAGCAAGGAAGAAGCCACTGCTCCAAAACCGCAATAAAAAAGCCAGACTATGTTTTGCAACTGCACATGGGGACAAAGATCATACTTTTTGGGGAAATATCCTCTGGTCTGATGAAACAAAAATAGAACTGTTTTGGCCATAATGACCATCATTATGTTTGGAGGAAAAAGGGGGTGGCTGGCAAGCCGAAGAACACCATCTCAACCGTGAAGCACAGGGGTGGCAGCATCATGTTGTGGAGGTGCTTTCCTGCAGGAGGGACTGGTGCACTTCACAAAATAGGTGGCATCATGAGGATGGATAATTATGTAGATATATTGAAGCAGCATCTCAAGACATCAGTCAGGAAGTTAAAGCTTGGTCGCAAATGGGTCTTCCAAATGGACAATGACCCCATGCATACTTCCAAAGTTGTGGCAAAATGGCTTAAGGACAACAAAGTCCAGGTATTGGAGTGGCCATCACAAAGCCCTGACCTCGATCCTATAGAAAATGTGTGGGCAGAACTGAAAAAGCGTGTACAAGCAAGGAGGCCTACAAACCTGATTCAGTTACCACAGCTCTGTCAGGAAGAATGGGCCAAAATTCACCCAACTTATTGTGGAAAGCTTGTGGAAGGCTACCCAAAACGTTTGACCCAAGTAAAACAATTTAATGGCAATGCTACCAAATACTAATTGAGTGTATATAAACTTTTGACCCACTGGGAATGTGATGAAAGAAATAAAAGCTGAAATAAATCATTCTCTCTGCTATTACTCTGACATTTCACATTCTTAAAATAAAGTGGTGATCCTAACAGACCTAAGATGGGGAATTTTTACTAGGATTAAATGTCTTTGGCTAAGGTATATGTAAACATCCGACTTCAACTGTATGTGTGTGTGTGTGTGGACACCCTGAGCATGGTTCTTTAGTGTAAGCTCAATGGAACAATGTCTCGCCATACTGGTTCAATCCACTGCTATGAGGTTGGTAATGACTCTACTCTGCAGTGAGCCACACAAGTAAACCACCATTCACCTCAAAACAGTTAATCTAATAAGCAGTGGATAGATCACTGAACTTGGATAATGTTATTGCACTGGGGAACCTATTTAGTAAAGTAGTGTTCTTTAGCTGTTTGCTGGGCGTCTCATTTATTTTTATCCACTAAACTTCAGTTATTCAACTAAATTCAGTTATTCCACTATATTCAGTTATTCCACTATACTCAGCGGACCACAGTTATTATGTTCTGTCTAAATGTTGTGTTTTTCAAATCCACACTGAACCAAGAGGTTACCAACCTCATTCAGCTACTGGTATTCCACTCTCCCCTTGGTACTATACAGTATTCTCTGAGACAGGTATTCTGACCACGCGTTGTCATGCTAAACCTTGCATCTGCCCAAACAAGACAGTACCCTACTACCAGATCCAAGCCATGAGATTGTTATTGCTTTCAGGGTATTCAGTTATCATAATGCATCAGAAATATTCATATCAAGACTTACCTATCAACACAGATGTCCATTTTTACATGACAACACAGTGCTACTTGAGCAATATGAGAAAACAAAACACATTTCACCCTTTATAGTACTTCAGCTGAAATGAGGAGATGATGTAAGGAGGAGAATATAAGCGTATAAGCTGCAGGGTTGTAGGACTTGGGCTGATGAGAAGAGGAGGGAGGGTGGAGAAATCTCTCTAGCATGAACCCATGTGACATTATTCAATCTGATGGTGATGTGCCCCATTTAAGAGACTGAATCAATCTCACTGTGTCATTGTGTTAAGAGCATTCAGGTGTGTGTGTGTGTGTGTGTGTGTGTGTGTGTGTGTGTGTGTGTGTGTGTGTGTGTGTGTGTGTGTGTGTGTGTGTGTGTGAAACATTTCTATCCGGGATCCTTGGAATGTCCCTACCCCATTGAAGTTGACATTAAAAATGGTTAAGGTAAGATTTTATTTATTTAACTAGGCAAGTCAGTTAAGAACAAATTATTATTTTCAATGACGACCTAGGTACACTGGGTTTACTGCCTTGTTCAGGAGCAGGACGACAGATTTTTACCTTGTCAGATCAGGGATTCAAACTTGCAACATTTCAGTTACTAGTCCAATGCTCTAACCACTAGGCTATCTGACGCCCCAGTTAGCCTAGATAAGGTAAGGTAAGGGTTAAGGTTAAGGTTAGGTAAGGGTTATGGTTATGGTTAAGGTTAGGGCAAGTGTAGGAGTTAAAGTTAAGGTTAGGATTTAGGGTAGGAACATCCCAAGTATACCAGATAGCACTAACCCTCAACAGTACCATCAGAGTTACAAATCCATCTATATTGATACAGTTCCACACATTACCACCAAGCCCATATTATCTCATGTATATAGCTAGTGTTTTGCGGACTGTCACTCCACATAAAGAACAATATCACATTAGTTCTAATCAAGCCAAGCATGATTTGTCTCACAATTTAGAAATGTTGACATATTAATCACATTAAAATTGTGACATATTAATCAGTGAGGTAGATAAGGAGATAATAGTGGGGGAGACGGATGAACCTTCAGACAACTCTAATATAAACTAATGAGCCAGTCACAATTACTGTCTCCTCTGGACAGACAGACAGGCTCACATCATAGGAATGGCTTGTCAGTAGCCTTGCTTCACTGTGGCAGGTTATAGATTGCAGGGATGGTCTAGCACAGGCTAGTGTAGAGAAGACAGGCTACTGACAAGCCATTCAATGGTAACTGGAGGATACTTGTGCGCAATTCAAGAATATAAAGTTGGGCAAAAAGGTTCACGTGTATGAGAGTACAAGGAGTATAAGGTGTTACGGAAGATGCATTTGTGTGTTTGTGTGTGTATGTACTGTATGTCTGTCTGTCTGCTCTGTTTATCTGTCTCTCTCGCTGTCTGTCTGCTCTGTTTATCTGTCTGTCTGCTCTGTTTATCTGGTTGTCTCTCTGTCTGTCTGCTCTGTTTATCTGGTTGTCTCTCTGTCTGTCTCTCTGTCTGTCTGCTCTGTTTATCTGTCTGTCTGCTCTGTTTATCTGGCTGTCTCTCTGTCTGTCTGCTCTGTTTATCTGCCTGTCTCTCTGTCTCTCTGTCTGTTTATCTGTCTGTCTCTCTGTCTGTCTGCTCTGTTTATCTGTCTCTCTCGCTGTCTGTCTGCTCTGTTTATCTGTCTGTCTCTCTGTCTGTCTGCTCTGTTTATCTGGTTGTCTCTCTGTCTGTCTGCTCTGTTTATCTGGTTGTCTCTCTGTCTGTCTGCTCTGTTTATCTGGTTGTCTCTCTGTCTGTCTCTCTGTCTGTCTGCTCTGTTTATCTGTCTGTCTGCTCTGTTTATCTGGCTGTCTCTCTGTCTGTCTGCTCTGTTTATCTGCCTGTCTCTCTGTCTCTCTGTCTGTTTATCAGGCTGTCTCTCTGTCTGCCTGTATTTTTGACTGTGAGAGGCAGACGCCCTGTCAGATTGTGTAGTCTGAAGACAGAGTGCGACAAATGTCTGTTCCGTTTTGACAGGCTGTCCACTCCACATTGGAGAATCACAAAACAAATTGGAGTTGATCAGATGGACCTCCTTGGAAGACCTGGTTGTCAAGGTGACCGGAGGGAACCTAAACTGAGCTATCAGATCGAGCTGATAGGTTTGATCAATGGAGGACACTAAATGGGTCACTCTGCATGCACAGGAACAAACAATATAAAAGACATCGTAAAGACAATAACAACAACATCATTATCATCACCACATCATCATCAACAACATCTTCAACAACAAAAACAAAAACTGCATCATCAACAACAACATTACCATGTTCATTATAGTGTAATTACTGTGGTGTAATACATTGTGTGCTGGCGTGTTGTAATACAAGGTATAATGTATACAGTGTCATTTGATATTATACCATATTATGACTCACAATCACAGTGAAATGTGCACAATACAATGCACCTCAAGAGGCGCTCTATCAAATGCTGCTTACCTATGCCGTGTGTTCGCGTAGCTATAGCTTATTACATATGTAGGGTCTGAATACTTATGTAAACACGCTATTTCTGTTTTTTATTCTTAACACATTTGCATTATGGGGTATTTTGGGGTATTGTCATTATGGGGTGCTGTGTGTAGATTGATGAGGATTATTTAAAATGTTGTTATCCATTTTAGAATAAGGCTGTAACGTAACAAAATGTGGAAAAGGTCAAGGGGTCTGAATACTTTCCGAATGCAATATACAGCTTATTACAAATGTATAACATAAAGTTCAATTGGTACGAGACATAACTAGCTGTACATCAATGATAGAGCATCCCCTCAGCTACCGTTAGTGACAGCCTGACACAGTATGTCAGAGCAGCACTATATCCCACTGTAAGTATTCCAGTATGGA